>NC_138772.1:186808808-187365431 GCF_965119305.1 Pelophylax lessonae | reverse complement strand
TGACCCTGCTATGCCAGGTACAAGTGGAGAGGCCCAACCTTCTAACCAAGTGGAGTCCATGACGTCAATGGAAGTTGGACGGTCAGCATTGGCATCACACAGGGCCCGTCAGATCCGCCAGGAATATCTGGACTATTTCGTGGGGAGAGGAGCTGTGTCCTGGCAGCAATCACTGTCACACACCCATTAATCTTGTTAAAGATTGGACACACAAGATAAATGTCAGAGATATATTATTTTTCAACACATTAAACAAAAATTGCAATGATTCTGTATTGTGGATTATAATCATTTGGGCACATATGCCAAACACAATTATTTGGGTTAATCATGTGTTATATATGTGTGACTTTGGAAGGGTTAATACATTCATCAGTGTGTTTCTTGACTGTAGTCTCTCACCAGCTGATCCAAAGTGATGATGGCCATGTGTTATTTTTTAGCCAGTGGTGTAAATACAAGGGCCTTCTGCACCCCACAAAATGTACACAAACCCTGTCACATTGAGAACTAGGTCACACCCAAGGTTCATCTAATGTCACCTTACATTGGTGTTCATTGTCCAGAAGTTGCCCATACTATATATTTCATATAATACATTAGGGTATTAACAAAGTACCTACACCTGTTATGTTGTGTTCATTTATGACATCCTTCTCACTGCCCACCAATGTTAGGATATGTCAGTGTTATGTGAAACTTGATCATTGTTCATCTCAAAGTGTTATATATATAGGTAATGGAAAGTGAACTAGAGCAACGAACAAGCAATACACTATAGATTACACTGATCTCCCTACACTGATTGCTACTGGCAATATCAATGCCATATTGAATCCTAGGACTGCTAGTACCTTGAGTGTTGAGTCACACTTATGCGATGCGGGAAGTCTGCGACTTTGCAGCCTTCCAGCATTGCATAAGGGTGACCCGCCACTTACTTTTTCCACAGGATTGTATTCCACAAGTGTTAAGCACTGTGCGATCCAATCCAGATACATCAGAAATAAAGGGTCATGTGCGACTTGTATGCGTGTTCAGTGCGAATGTAGCCATACAAAGTGTATGTCTCAATTCACACTGCACATCTGATGGCATGTAATATCGTAGCGCACTGCTCCTTTATTACATGCGATCAGATGTTCATGCGAAAATCAGCTATACAGTTTGTATGGCTCAATTCGCACTGCACTCGCACAAAAGTCGCACATGATGCATTTATTCAGCCGCATCAGGATAGGATCGCACAATCGTTCAAACTTGTGTGATCCGATCCTGTGTGAAATGTCAGATCGCACTGTGATATGCGTTAAAACTGGGGGTATCTTTAACATTTCATTGACACCTCCAGCAACTCGCATATGGCAGTGACCAAAATGCTTTCATTAACATGTAAATATGGGAATAGGACAGCCATCATACATTTAGTGCTTCTTTACACAGCTTTAGACCTCGACCCCCCAACGAAAGTCTAATAAAGAATTGAACACACATTGTTGAATGTAAAAACGTTTTAGTATCAAACATTCACAGGGTTAGGGTTAGGGTTAGGGTTAGGGTTAGGGTTAGGGTGTTGTAAAGTGCTTTTCCCAAACTTGGGTACACTCTTTAACATCTGAGTGTAATTAAAATGCCCTAAAACATTATAAAAAATTTGTAACATCAGGAACATCCCAATACAAACATTAAAAACCTAGTAAAATTGTGGCTTAAAATTTGCCAATCATGTCCACAAAATTGCGCATTTTGATTTGTAATGCCGTTGCAGTCTCCTTTATTTGTTCCAGGTCTGCGCAGCATTGGAGAGCCTCACGGGTCAATTTGGCTAATGTGCAACTATGTAAAACATGGTCTGTAAAAAATAAAAAAAAATGAGTCAATGTGAATCACCTACATGAGGTCATAATAATAGAGAAACATTTGGTGTCCAGGTAATCTTAAATTCCTCTCGAGTTAATACCTACCCTGTTCTTATGCTCTTTTGCCCTAGGCTCTTCTTCTTCCTCCTGTCCTCCTCCGATGCTGTTGCTGATGATTCTGCCGGTCTCCTGAGCTTACTATATATTCATTAGGGGTGTGAACGCATGATGACGTCATTGTGAGGGCATGGTTGTAATGTATATATATTAAGATGCAGAGACCAGAGACGGGCAGAATGCACGGCAACAGCATTGGAGGAGGACAGGAGGAAGAAGAAGAGCCTAGGGCAAAAGAGCAGACAACATAAGAGCAGAAGATTGGACAGCAGAAGAGTGGAGAGGAGAAGATCCAAAGAGCAGAGTGGAGAAGACCGGATGAAGATATTTAAGAACATTTCATAAACGTCTCCTGTCGTTATTCACATACACTTCCATTTATGTGGTTAATGTGTAGGGGTACTATGTACCCCATACCCATTCACATAGTGATTGGGGTCTGGGATCTGGGGGCCACCCTTTGTTAAAGGTTGCTTCCAAAGTCCTAGGAACCCCCTGGCCGCATGACCCCCCAAAACCACCAGACAGGGTTGTGGGGATGAGGCTCTTGTCCTCCTCTACATGGGAGTAAGGTGCTTTTGGGTGTGCGGTGCAGAGGCCCCCTGGCCCAAAGCAACAAAACCCCCCCATGTTGAGGGCATGTGTCCTGCTGTGGTCCAGGGGGTGTTTGGTCCGCTTGCTCGTTCTCTTTCCTGGCCTGACAAGCTGCATGCTTGTATAAGGGTCTGGTAGGGGTTTTGGGGGTAACCCACGCTGTCTTTTTGTTGTGGGCATACCCTCAAACTCAATACCACACACAAAAGGCCTGGTTGTGAACTTGGGGGGACACCCACGGTGGGTTGTTCAATTTTTGGGTGTAGTTCCCCCTCAAAAATCTTCACAACGCAAGTGGCCCCGCAAGTCAGAGCATCCTGATCCGACTTACGGTGCGACTTCCATTCAAATAAAGAGGCTCCCATAGGGAACTAGTGTTGTAAATTGGAGGCTAAAAATAACACTGATAAAAATCATTCTGAAAAAACCTACGTGGGCACACAATTGGCTCTTGGACACTTGGTCCTGGTTCCTCCACAGTTTCGGAACTGGCTTCCATGCTGCTTGGCAAGTTGCCAGGAGATCGGGCTTCTGACCTGGCTGGGGATGCCACATCCTGGCATGATGCAACATCTGCAATGTAAATTTGTAAGGGAATACAAGAATATAAGGTTAAACAATCATTGCAAATACACATATTTCTATGATACCACTACACAAAAATCTGTGACTACCAACCTTCTTGTTGCTCTGGTGTCTCATCACTTGTTGGCTCCACCAGGATTATTTCCGGAATAATGTCTTCATCTACATAATACAAAACATTGGCCATATCATAAAAGTCACAAGAGGTACATTTGTTAGGACATGGTGCCCTGCTTGATAGCTCTTTTAGTAACAAATATGAAGACATGTACATGGTTATCTACGAAAAATATGGTACATTAATGTTTGACAGTGCATAGGAACCAATTACCTTTAGTGGAATCTGTGCCACCTTCTGTGCCCATGTCCTCATCTTGTTCGGCAACTGCCGATGGAGCTGCCAGACCTCTCCTCCTCCTTTCCCATAGTTTGGCACGGAGTTTACGTTTTTCTCCTATTTAAAGGTTTGAATAATAATCTGTGATTAATAGGAATGTTTGCTGAGAAGATTCGTGCAGGAAAGAACGTTCGTTGCAACACAATACATATATTTTTAACTATGGCTTCCTGACTTTTAATGTCATATACTAAAACATCAACAATAGATCGATCAAATCACGACATGACAACTAAAATGAGTAATCTAACTTTTTACATAGACATTATAATCTAGACATGTTAATACAACATACACAAAATTATAAAAAACATATTGCATGATTAAAAAAATAAAGAAAAAATAAAACTTACTTTTTTTCAAAATCCGATGGATTTGGGAAAGCTGATCCTGCTCACGGTGTTTGAGGTCAGACCACCGTTTCCGAATCTGATCTTTCGATCGCTCGACACCGAATTTTTTGACCAAACAGGCCACCACCTTGTCCATGATGCCATCTTTCCTGGCATTGGGCCGATCGTAATTTGCCAACTTTCCATCGTAATCCATTTTTTCTAAAATGGAGACCATCTCCACCATTTCTGGCTTTGACATGGGTGTAGCCCTTGATTTTCGGGTGGCCCAATCACTTCGGCCCCCACTAATTGAGCTCCCAGATTGTTGAGACATGGTTCCTAATTAAACAATGATTATTCCACTGCCTCAGGTGTGAGTGTCGCATGTAGGCCTGATCTTCGGCACGTACACACCCCTGCACAAGCCCGCCACTGGAGGAGGAGTTGACGCCTGCGCTGTATTTAAAGGACGCCAGATCGTTCGGCCGACGATTCGCTAGCGGACATATCGAGAGTTGGAGCACGATCGAGCGGCGAATCACGACTTTTCCCCACAAACAAAGGTACGACTCTTTTAATAGAAAGTGTGTGTTTTGGGCCCTATACAGCTTTTATTAGGAATATCTTTATTATGTGCCAAAATACATGCTATTTTAATATGTTTTGTGTTGTTTTGTGTCTTGCAGGCATATACTGTCCTGCAATATGGTGGACAATTTCACCACCCACAACTTTTTAATAAGTTTTATTGATGAGTTCAGGCAACTGCCCTGTTTGTGGCAAGTCAAGTCCGCAGATTATAAAAATAGAAAACTCAGAAAACAGGCCATGGAACATTTGGTGGCCTTCTACAAGCCCGTCTGTCCTGGGGCAAATTTTGAGTATATCCGCAAAAAAATAAACAGTATTCGCACTGCCTACAGGCGGGAGTTAAAAAAAATAGAAGATTCCACCCAGTCTGGAGCAGGGGCACGGAATGTACATGTACCACGGCTGTGGTACTTTGATAACATGCGGTTCCTGGCAGACACCATGGAATCCAGGCCGTCAATTTCTACACTGCCTTCTACTTCGGCAGAGGGCTCAGTGTCGGTAGATCCAAGCCAGGATGAGGATTTCCTGGAGGAGAGTTTTACTCAGGTATGGCATTTCACAATATATTGTCTGCTAAAATGTAATCATGTAACAAAATTATAAGCTAAACCATAATTGACCCTTTATGTAAACGGGCATAGCAAGGGGTTGGCATGACAGGCAACCGCCAGGGGCGCAGGCCAAGGGGGGTGGGTCACAAAAACATTGGCATTGTTTTATTGTTTATTTTAACAATCCACTCAGCCTGCACACCCCAGAACCCCCAGTTTGCAGGCGGATTCATGCAGGTGTAAAACATTGAGAGCTGCTTCATGCAGGTGTAAAACATTGAGAGCTGCTTCATGCAGGTGTAAAACATTGAGAGCTGCTTCATGCAGGTGTAAAACATTGAGAGCTGCTTCATGCAGGTGTAAAACATTGAGAGCAGCTGAGCCAAAAGACCAGGAGACTGAGACTGCCTCTCACTGCATCCCCAGCACACCTCTGGTCTTACAAACACTGCTGCATCCCCAGCACACCTCTGGTCCTAACAAACACTGCTGTAGCCTCAGCATTCCTCTGGCTCAACCTTTTTTAATACAAAACTAACAGCTCCTGCAAATGATCCATCCATCCTTGCTTCCATGTCTCTGGTCTCTCACTCTGGGTCAGCAAGGCAGGTGGCTTCCTTATTCATGTTTCCCTGCACTGCTTCACCCTCAATGCCCTACATCAAGTCCTCTGCAAGTTCAGGCCCCTCTCTCTCTGCAACCCCCCTCCTCTCTCTCTCACACCCCCTCTTTCTCTCCCTCTCTCTAGCTCTCAACCCTCTCTTTCTTTTTCACACCTGAGACAATGATTGCCCACTAGAGAGCTCTACACTGGGCAAACAAGGGGCAAATTAGAAACTTTTAATGCCCTTTAATTTTTTTTTGGGGGGGTGGGTTACAGTTTTACATTGATCTTGGGGGGGGGGGGGGTTGTTGCCAAATACAGCTCCTCAACAAGGGCACTGGAGACCCTAGATATGCCACTGTATGTAAAGTCTGCTATTTGTTCACAATAATATAACAAACATGCATTTTTATATACACTATAACATTCTAATCAATTGTTCATTTCATCAACAGGGAAGTGTCACTGAGGAGGAGCCAGGTTGCAGCCAGGAGCCTGGGGAGCCTGCGGAGCCTGGGGAGCCTGTGGAACTCTTTCCACCACCACCTCCTCCTGCCAAACGGAGGCAAAAGAGGAAGCACGTGGATGATATCACAGACGAGTTTATCCAGGAGGCCACCATAGCCCTACGTCGGAAACCGGAGGCCAATGAGTCCTTCGGCAACATGACGGCAAAAATTTTAGATAAGGTGGACCTCAGGCAGTGTCAGTATGCCAGAAAAATTATTCTGGATGTGCTGCAAAACGCAGAAAACGGCATACTTACTGAGCACAGCCATGCATGCCAGGAGCACCCGTGCCCTCCACCTCCACCTCCACCTCCACCTCCACAACACCCACCACCTCGCCAAATGCCACATGGCCAGTGGCAATATGGCCAGCATGATCCAAACCTGCCCTCATGGCAACCTGATTTCAGTTACCAGCAACTTTAATTTTTGTAACCCCCTATTATTTATTTTACCCCTGTTTGCCAGTTTCTAGTTTAATTTTGTCCAAATGGACCTTTTTTATGTTTAGTTTATTATACGGAAAGTATTGATGTTTGCTTTGTTTTTTTTTTTGCTGAGATCCAAAAAATAAAGAAAATTGAAAATAAAAAATGGCCTATCTGAATTTGTTAACATGTTTAATATTGTGCATAACCTGAAAAATATGTTTTAGACATTAATTCATACAAGAATAAAGGGTCATATCAATAGTTAGATCTTTGGTGTGAAAATACAAAAATAATGGTGAAGAGTTCAAATTATTTAATTATAAAATTTGATAGAACAGATAGAATAGACAAACATTATCTTCATCATAACAGAACACATGCCTTTTTATTAGAAAAGTATGGCATTATGAGCAGCATCTTCCTTCTTCTCACATTTATCAAGATGAGCATGTGCTCCGCATTTCACCTATTTCTTGGACTTCCGCGAGCCGAAAGTTCTTTCTGAATAAAATGTTGAGTTTACTAGAGAAAATTCTTCCGGGAACTCATTTGGTTTGATCATGCGTGTTGGGATTTGTAGCTGTGTGTCGGCAGAATTGTGTACTGACAGGCGAACAATCGTCCGTTCTGGTGTCGGCATACAAATATTTTCATGTTTGCAAGAAAGACTTTTGTCCGCGGATTGTGCGCAGACATCTGTCGGAGGCACCATACTAACACGCGTACAATCGGCAGATCCTTCGTCCACCGACGTTTGTATGCCGACGATCGGTACGTGTGTACGGGCCTTTAGCCACTGTGTATTATGTTGTAAAGTTAAGTTATATTGTGTGTGCTAATAATGATTAATATTGCTTTGACAAACATTTGTGTGACTTTCATGAGAACTACAAAATCAGCAGGACCAATCAATCCTGAGCTTTCAGAAAATGTAAAGTTTGGGAAAAATGTATAGTTATTACAAAAATATTTTCAGAGATAAGAGATCACCAGATTGCCAAATTCAGTGTGATTGTCTGCTGAATTTAACATTTTAAATATTTACTACTGCAGGGTTTAAAATGTCAAGTCCTGAGCTACTAGCCAGGCCTTAAGAGTTACTTGCCACCAATTGCCCCACCCATCCCCTACCATGCCCCACCCCTAACCTCGCCCCTAAACACACCCTTAAAAATGATTTCAGGAAATTACACTGTTAAATGTTTTATGCAGAATAAGTTACAAACATAAAAACAACAACAACTTTAACAATATTATCATAAAGCATATTTCCTTGAGCTGACTGTGATAAATAAAATAAAGATAAAATATGATTGCCTACTATAGGCACTGTACCCATATTTACGAGAGGTGCGCTATGTACAGACTGTAGGATTGAGAGGTGCGCTACATACAGACTGCAGGATTAGGAGGTGCCCTACGTACAGACTGCAGGGTTGAGGGGAGCACTATGTACTAAGTACAGGGCTGAGGGATGTGCTCTGTACTCTCAAGTCCTCCTCAAGAACAGAGCTCACCCTCATTGCAGTGCAGAGCTCTCTTCTCCACATATCCTCTGAAAAAGTGGGGCTGCTGTAAAAGAGCAGCTACAACTTACCTGTCCCTGCCAGAAGTCTACATTGATATGAAGGAATTTCTGCCATGGAGCTGGCAGGATCCTCCTCTCCTCCCACTCCCCCTCCTTGCAAGGCACCTTTATGTGGCTGCGCAGTGTGCACTGGGCCAGAGGCTCGCCCCCTGTCTGAGCTAACCGGGCCTGACCCACCCCCGCACCTGAGGCAAGCAGGCGCACCAACCCGCCTCCACACCTGAGGCAAGCAGGCGCACCTACCCATCCGAGCCGAGCAAAAAAAGCTGATTTTACCATGTGCAGTATGTGAGAAATGTCAGAATTGGCCTGGGCAGAAACTCTAGATCTGCTGTGGACACATTTTCATGGAGATAAAATACTACTTTCATTCTAAGTATTCAGAGGAGAGATCTCCTGCCTCTGCTTCTCCTGCCTTGGAGTCTCGGTGCAGGTAATAGGCAGACCAGGAGAATGTAGAGGAGAGATGACATCACAGGGAACATAAAAGATAATGTAGGTGTCTATTATCTATTTATTAATCAGAAGTCATGGGAGTTGCTGGCTATACATCACCTGCACACAATAAAGCTCAGTAATGATGGGTCTCGCAGTGTGTAGGATTATCTCTGTGCAGTGACATAACTGATAATACCAGAGATCTCCCCTTCCCTGATCACTGTCAAGGATATCTGTGTATCCAGCCCCCCAGCACACTGATCCTATCCTTAGGGTGTCCAAAGAATACATTGTTTTCAGCTCTCACCCGCTTTTCCTCCATTGTAGGAGCTTTACTCAATCACAGCGCTGTACACAGGGCAGGAAAAGCCATCTGGTTGTCATAAGAACAGGGAGGCAGTGTCTGCAGGCATGCTAATGTGATTTGTATGGGAGGAGGAGACTTAGACTGGGAAGGAGAGCTGTAGTAGGAGTACAGTCTCCACCCGAGCCAAGCGGATCCACACCTCTGCCTTTCCACTGCCAATCCTTTCTTATTTCCACTTGCCAAATGAAATTTTGAGGGCTGTACTATTGTATGTCAAGAGAAATTTACTTTGAGAAATCTTGACTTTCATTTTAGTTTTCGAAAAGTTTTTATTAAGAGGCAATAAAAACAAGCGGACAAGGAATACAGTATCAATACAATATGTGACACAGCCTTAAAGATACAGTTAAACTACCTCGATGCATGAACAACAAAACCAAAAACAACAGAAAGAACAATTTGTGTCTGTTAAACCGTGCAGGGCACGTACTATAGAATCTTATCTGCGACCGATCATGTAAAGCCGGAAGCATAAAATGGGGAGTCCTCATCCTGCTATGGTAGCATGATATGGTACTAGAACTACAGCAATGTGAGCACAACAGAAGGCAAATGAAAAATATGAAACAAGAACAACATAAAGTGAGAAGGACAAATTGACTCTACTCGAAATTTCAGGTGCAGGTAAATTCTGAGAATGATGTAGAAAACACAGCTTAACCTGCAACCTCCGAGAGCGTTGTACACAAAGTTGACGACCCGGGTCCCCAGCACCCGAAGAGGTTGCAAAACATTGGGGAACCAGAATGGGCAACCAATTAGAAAGGATATTGAAGTTCCTCCAGAATGAGGAAATCCAAGTGCTCAACTGGGTGCAAGCAGATGCACCTTAGAGGAGAGAGGAAACGGCTCTGTGAGAACATAGTTAAGAAGGAAGCATGAGCGGGGTAGAGAAGGAAAGGAGAGAGAGGGTGGAGAGAAGTGGAAGGGAAGAAGGAAGAGGAGAAGAGGGGTAGGATCACCGGGGGACCTTGAGCTATGGTAGGTTTACCTATGAAATCGAGATATGATTTAGTCTAGCCCACGGTTCCCAGATCAGTTCAAATTTGGAAACCTTATCCTGCAGGATCGCCACCATTTTTTCCTGGGCCATGATCCAGGAGACTTTCATTTTAAAAGCTGCTTTAGAATATTATTAAAATCAAATATTTATATGCTCTTATTTTAACATTTAATTCTAGTACACCGCTCTGTCAAAATAGGGCTGTAAAGTTGTAATTATAGAGTTAATAAAACATCTACTGCAAATTCAGACCTTGAGGTTAACCACTTGCCGACCGCTCACTGAGCTGGTACTGCGGCAAAGTGGCTCCTTCCCGTCCAGCGACTTAGACCTATGTCGCTGGACTCCTCACCTTGTGGGCAGCGCGCGCGCGCCGCCGGAGGCTCGATCCCGCTGTATTCAGTCACAGCGGGAGTCGGGCCAGGGGAGGAGCGGCGGTGATTACCACCGCTCTTCCCCGATCGTCGGGGAATCGAGTTTGGAGATCCGCCCGCTTGTGTAAACAAAGCGGGTGGATCTCCTAAGTGACAGACAGTGACAGATTGCAGGATTCAGCATAGCTGAACCTGCGATCTGTCCCTGTGTCACTCAGTCACCTCCCCCCACACACGTCAGTAAGCACCATGCATACATTACCCCTCCCTCTCCAATAAAATTAACCCCTTCCCTGCCAGTGTCATTTTTACAGTAACAGTGTATATGTATGGCACTGATTACTGTACTAATGTCACTGGTACCCCCAAAAGTGTCAAAAATGTCAGTCAAGGGTCCGATCTGTCCGCCACAATGTCGCAGTCCCGCAAAAAAATTGCAGATCGCCGCCATTACTCGTTAAAAAAAAAAACACCAAAAATGACAGAAATCTTTCCCTTAGTTAGTAAATGCAATAACTTTTGCGCAAACCAATCAAAATACACTTATTGTGATTTTTTTCACCAAACATAGGTAGCAGAAAACAAATTGGCCAAAAATGTAAAAAAATTTTGATTTTTACATTTTTTTGGGGGGGAATTTCATATAAAAAAAATTTGAAAAATATTGTTATTTTTTCTAAATTTACGCTCTTTTTTTGTTTATAGCGCAAAAAGTAAAAATCGCACAGGTGATCAAATACCACCAAAAGAAAGCTCTGTTTGTGGGACGGCATTGCACAACCGCGCAATTGTCAGTTAAAGTCGTACAGTGCCGAATCGCAAAAAGTGGGCGTAAGACAGCAAAATCCTCCGGTGGTAAAGTGGTTAAAATTGTATGAGGCTAAAGTTGTACAGTAAATTCAGGCTAGTAAAGAGAGAAGAACCAAATTATTTATTACAGCCTGGGCAGCTAAAAATTTAAATAATGTCCTATGTACATAGAACTGCACACCTCTACCCCTAAACTAGTTAACCTCCCTGGCGGTATGATTCTGTCAGGAATTACATACCAAAAGCGGTACAATTTTTTTCATGGAAATTTGGCGTTATGTATTATAGGCCTACAATTCTTAGTAATTACTGACTTAAACCTGACCAAAACAAGAGTCTAGTAGACATCCCAGATGTGATAAATTTGAAACACAAACGCATGAATTATAATCGAATCAATAATATAATTTTATTATTTAATATATAATATATATAATAAAATTATATTATTGATTAGATTATAATTCATGCATTATATATTATATATATATATATGTGTGTGTGTATATATATATATATATATATATATATATATATATACACACACACACACATATATATATATATAATATATAACGCATGAATTATAATTGAATCAATAATATAATTTTATATATATATATATATATATATATACATATATATATATATATATATATATATATATATATATATATATATATATATATACATATATATATATATATATATATATATATATATATGCATATATATATATACCGGTATATATATATATATATATATATATATATATATATATATATATATGCATATATATATATATATATATATATATATATATATATATATATATAATGTGTTATGTGTTATGTGTTTGTGTTTTGTGCAACGTTTTTTTTTTTTTTTTAATTTCCCTCCCTAGTTCCGCTCCCATGCAGCATTGCTGCTGCAGGGAACGGAACTAGGAAGTCATCACACCGACGGAGGACGGAGGAGCGGCGGGACTCTCGGCTGGCGGTCACAGCAATGAGAGATCATCGCTGGATCACCAGGAGAAGGTAAGAGACACCGCTGCGCTCTCTGCCCATCCACCCCAAGCGTGACTCGGGGTTACCGATCCTGCACTAAAAAATCCACGCGAGTCACGCTCTGGATTACCGCCAGGGGGGTTAAACACGAGGTATGTCTAAAAAGTTTGGTGAATGGTATCAGAAAACAAACAAAACAGAAGATACAAAACAAATTACCTTTATTGGCCTTCAAAATAATTGCCATCCTTCACAACACACTGTTGGCAACATTCATAAAGTTTCTGGAAACTGTCAGCAAAGGCCTCTTTAGGAATCGATCACAGAACCACTGTCACACATTCTTGGATTGCCTCCACATCCAAAAACGTGCGCCTTTCATGATGCTCTTCAGGCAGACAAATAGAAAGAAGTCTGCAGGCACCAGATCCGATGAGTACAGTGGAAGATTGAGAACAAGAATTGGCTCATCTTCTGTGACGATGGTTGGCAGAAAGGATGGATCCTGGTCATACATAGTAATAAAATCTCCAGAGGTTTCCATCCGTTTTGCTTTTTGTTCATCTGTCAGCTTCAGTGGCACAAAGTGGAACAAATCTTCCACTTACCCAATCTTCACACACGATGGTGCGCACCATGTCCTTGCTAATGCCCAATTCCTCCACCATCATTTGTAGGGTAGGTCGCTGATCTCATGCCAGCATTTGTCGCACTCGCTTGGTCATGTCTGGGCGACAGCCAACCAGAACATGGCTCAACCTCAGTCATTTTCTTTCCACCGCAAAAGCATTTGAATCAGTCTTAAACACATTTTGTACTCACGACTTTCACCCCGTACACTTGCACCAACATTTCATGCATCTCCATTACCATTTTCTCCAATGAGTAGCAGAACTTGATGTTCACTCGTTGCTTCCTTGCACTGTGACCCTACCTCTCACACTGACTATGTTCGAATACAAACAGCAGGTTTACCCTGACGGTCACGTGTACTCCAGGAGGAGCTTCTCAACCTAAAAAAGAGAGAACAGAGCAGCGCCACCTGAGTGTAGTATTAAAACAATCCTTTATTGGCATAAAAGGTAATGCACTCACATGAGTGATAGGAAAGCAGGCTTTACAGCAAGTCATCCGATCGGCTGCAGGGGAGGCAGGAGAGGTGTAGACAGCCCTGGGTCCTGGCTGTGTCAGTGGCTGCCAGCACTCCTGGTGTCCTGTCGGCATCACAGCTTCTCCCTCATCACATCTGGCGAAAGCGGGGCAGTGCTAGCATTCGGGTCATGCGTGCCACTTCGTCAGGCATTGCCTAGAGACCAAATGAAGCTCCCTCCTATATGGCTAGAGCTGGAGCCAGTGTCATCAGTTGTCAGGGAGATGGGGGAGCGACTTGGAACAGAGAGGAGCTAGTGTACAGCTGTGAGAGATAAGGGCTGAACATCTGAGGCTGATTACCCTATGTGCACTTGTTTGGAGTATTATGGGCAGTTATGCAAGATGCTATTTAAGTAATAAAGTGCTCTGGGTGGATGGGGAGCTTCTCAACCTGTCACTTGATAGCCCTGTGCATACGTGCGTCCCTGGCCCATGTTGCCATTGAGATATTCGACCATTCACCGAAATTTTTAGACACACCTCGTACATCCACCTTATTGTAATGCCATTTCAGAAGCTACACTGATTTTAACAGTGTTTTTCCCCTAATTGCAGTCAGGATGATGCAAATAACAAATGATAAAGTGTTTGTATGGAGCCATCAGGTATATGTTACATACAATTGCTTTTCCTACTGTTGTGTGTTGGTTTGTGATACTTAAGGCATAGTTCAAAAAATAATGTGTGTGATGCTATAATAGCTCCATTGTAATTTTTACCGCAATGAAAATGTGTTTCTGATTTCCTGTCTCTGTCCTTGTTAGATTTTTTCACTGCTTCTACTGATGACATAACAGAAAGTAAAATAAAAATTTGCTTAGAAAAGACATAAAGAAAAATCTATCAGGAAGGCTGCTATATAAATAAATAAAAAATGGAATTGACTGGGAGATCCACTTTAATTTTTTAGTTACAATTCGAAAAGGTGTGAAGCACATCACAAAATAGGATGAGACTTACCCTGTTGTGTAGATGCACACGCATTTTAGAAAAATCTGTCTTCAGTTCAAAACATAAAAATCAGACTTTTTATCATCATATTTGAGATTATTTTAATTATTGCTAATTTTTCACAGTTTACTATAACATCGTGATTGCAGAAATTTCCTGTTTTGACATAGAGCTCTACTCAACATTTCCCTAGTAAACAGTAAAAACAGAACATTATCACTGTATAGAATATTTTCTGTTTGACATCAGTTTTTGATTTGCAATAATGAATAATCAGTAAGAATAACAAACTGCACACTTTGTCTTTAACCCCCTTGCTGCCTATAATCGGTATAATGCCTTCTGCTTATGGAACACTGATTTCTATTCCCTTTTACAGCTATGATCACATAGCTTGTCTTGCCCTTAGTTGTGAGACTGTACTGTTATTAAAAGCTCTTGGCTTCTAATAACAACTGGAAACTTTTCCTAATTATATGCTCGTGTGAGCTATGAAATGATAATTGTGTGTCTTTATTTGTAAACAGCTGTCACTGACAGTGTATTTCTTTGTTTGTGCATTTGCCGTGCACAGAGAAATAATTACTTTTATTAAAGAAGACAAAAGAATGTTATTGTTAATCAATTGTACAAAATAAAAGCCTTATAAAGTCTTTAAAACAGGGATCCTCAAACTAGCTGTTGCGGAACAACACATCCCAAGAGGCATTGTAAAATGTTGACATTCACAGACATGACTAGGCATGATGGGAATTGTAGTTCCTGAACAACTGGAGGGCCATAGTTTGAAGACCCCTGCTTTAAAATGTGTATTTACAAGTAAATACTACCTTACGAGTAAGTTAGGCAAATATATCCACAGAATTATTGAATAGTTGACCAAAGCATAGTGACACTGCAAAATTTAGTTTGGGCATCTAGGCAACAATACCCTTTGGTTCCAAAAGTGTTAAGGAGAAGCAGTGCTGTATATGCCACAAGAATATACAATATATACACCCAGCTACATAAAATAGGGAAGGTGAAAGCAGCTCTCTGTGGAGGCTAAACTAAAAACAGGGTTTGTCTATTCCCTTTTTTCAGGCAAAACCAAAAAAATAAAAATCTCAATGGGTAAAGCCATATTTTGGGTGCAACACATAAGAGAAGGAGCAATGAGTAGTGGGGATCTCCATCAGGTAAGGGGCCCATGCACATGAACATAAAAAAAATTGTGCATTTAGATTCATAATGTATATTCTGTAGTAGGCCAATGCACACATCTGCATTTACATCACTGAAATTGGGCTGTATAAGACTCTGTAAATCTGAATGGAATGTATCCATGTGCAGGTAAATTTACTGTATATGGCGCTAAATCAATAATTAACAGTAATAAATCCACAAACTTAATGTGTATTAAAACCTAAATAAATAAATAAATTCTCAATTCATAAGTGCAAAAATATTCTAAACAAAGTTCATAATTTGTGGGAAATCTCCAACATGATAAGAAATACAGTACATCATCCCATGTCAAGGTGTAGATGTAAGCAATGGCCTCTTACCCTAGAGCAGGGATCTCCAAATTATGGCCCTCCAGCTGTGGCAGAACTATATGTCCCATGAGGCATTGAAAAACTCTGACATTCACAGACATGACTAGGCATGATTGGAATTGTAGTTCCCAAACAACTGGAGGGCCCTCATTTGGAGACCCCTGCCCTAGAGCAAGGACCATATAAAGCTCAATAGATATAAATAAAGTGCTGAATCCGTAAGGTATTCAAGTGCTGGTCACTAGTGTTGAGCGAACACGGACTGTATTATTCGTGTTCGTACCGAATAATTGGATTTTTGTGACCCGAACAGGGACCCGAAAACTTTACTGTATGTTCGGGTTTAAAATTCGTGTTCGGTCATTTTATTTCCGGGTTTGTATGTAATGGCGCGCTTTTAATGGCGGGCTTGGGCTTTCAACAGCCAATCAACAAGCGTTTAACTGGTGTGCCTTAAGCCATCCCAGCCATGCCTACTAATGTATTAATAGCTGTGATTGGCCATCTGAAGCATGTGACCAAGTCTTTATAAGTTCAAGACCGAGCGCCGCTGCGTCATTCTGCTGTAGTACAGGGACAGAGCACACATCATACGTGCTGGCTGCTGACTAGGGACAGACAGTCAAAAATTATATTGTGTCCGAAAACAATTCAGGGACAGGTTGGAGTGCTGCAGGCAGGGCGAGTTGTTAGGGCATTTTAGGGCGAGGCTGGAGAATAGGCAGGGTCAGTGTTCTACATTGATTTTGCTGTGTGGGGGGTTTGCAGTGCCAGTGACCGATCTTATCGATCATTTTAGGGCGAGGCTGGAGAATAGGCAGGGTCAGTGTTCTACATCGATTTTGCTGTGTGTGGGGTGGTGTGAACACAATCTTTTTTCCTGCTGAGGAGGAGGGAGAAAAAAATCTTTTTTATCAGTCAGTTGTGTGCAGCGTTTTTCCTTCAGTGCTGCTGACTGTGATAATACACTGCTGTGTTCACATGTGCTATTATTGAGTGATTTTAAAATGTATACACTTTTTACTATTCCACTATTCAATATACACCCTTTTGGGTTAAAAAAATTAAATTGTGGAATAGTCTTGACTAATCAATTTAAAAATTACAAACTTAAAAGGGGAATTTTCTTTTTTTTTTCCTTCATAGCCTGCCAATTTTATATCATATTTTCTATTCCGCTATTCAATCTACACCCTTGGGGTAAAAACAATTAAATTGCGGGATAGTCTGTATCGGTACGTGTGAGATACACCTTTCCAATTTTTGGGGCGCATCTCATACCGCCGAGGATTGCAGGGTGCTTCAGTGTGCCTCCTGCCTGTTCCGAACTCCTCCTACTCCTCATCCTGCCTTTGGGGTACAAAAAATAGTAATCTGGGCCTAATCTGGGTCTGTACGTGTGAGATACATACACCTTTTGATATCATATTTTCTATTCCGCTATTCAATCTACACCCTTGGGGTAAAAACAATTAAATTGCGGGATAGTCTGTATAGGTACGTGTGAGATAAACCTTCCAAATTTTGGGGGCGCATTTTCCACCGCTGAGGATTGCAGGGTGCTTCAGTTTGCCTCCTGTTCGGACCTCCTCCTACTCCTCATCCTCATCCTGCCTTTAGGGTACCAAAAATTGTAATCGGGGGCCTAGTCTGTGTTTGTACGTGTGAGATACACCATTTTATAAAATTTTTCCTATTCCGCTATTCAATATACACCCTTTTGGAGTGTAAAAAATAAAATTACGGCATAGTCTGTATCGGTATGTGTGAGATACACCTTCTAAATTTGTTTGGCGCATCTTCCACCCCTGAGGATTGCAGGGTGCTTCAGTTTGCCTCCTGTCTGTTCAGAACTCCTCCTACTCCTCATCCTCCCTTTAGGGTACAAAAAATTGTAATCGGGGCCTAGTCTGTGTTTGTACGTGTGAGATACACCGTTTTTTATCCTTTTTTCTATTCCACTATTCAATATACACCCTTTTGGGGTAAAAAAAATTAAATTGCGGCATAGTTTGCATATTTGACTGTGAGATACACCCGTGCGATACTGTTGTTGTTTTGTTCCGCTATTCAATAAACACCTTTCTAGGGCAAGATCATAAATAACAGAAATATGAGGAGACCGTCAAATAGGGGCCGTGGCCTGGGTCGTGGTGCTGCTGGTAGAGCTCCTGTTGCAAGGAGAGGACGTGGTCGATCTGTGCCAGCTACACGCACAAGTGAAACACCTTCCTCAAGTGTGAGTAGGCGACAGAACCTGCAGCAGTATTTGGTAGGGCATCATGCGCCTATAGAAGTGATGAGGCCATAAGAAGTACAGGCGATAGTAGATTGGGTTGCTGACAGTGCCTCCAGTTCCTTAACATTGTCTCCCACCCAGTCTACTGCAGAAAGGTCGGAGTTGGCACCTGCAGCCAATGTCCAACCGTCTTTCACCTCACCCCCTTGCAAATCAGGCAAGCAGTCTGAGCCCCAAGTCATGCAGCAGTCTCTTCTTCTTTTTGATGACTCTGTCAGCAGGGTTTCCCAAGGCCATCCACCTAGCCCTGCCCCAGAAGTGGAAGAGATTGAGTGCAGCGATGCCCAACCACTTATTTCTCAAGATGAGTACATGGAAGGACCATCGCAGCACGTCTCCGATGATGACAAAACGCAGGTGCCAACTGCTGCGGCACTCAGAATTGTGGAGACCGACAAGGAGGGCAGGGGTGAAGACTGGGTGGAAGATGATGTGGAGGACGATGAGGTCCTTGACCCCACATGGAATGAAGGTCATGCAGGTGACCTGAGTAGTTTGGAGGAAGAAGCGGTGGTCGCACAGAGCCACCAGCACAGCAGAAGAGGGAGCAGGGTGCAGAAGCGGAGCGGCCGTGCCCTAGACACTACGCCTGCTACTGCCCAACGCAGCAAGGGAACAAGCGCACCAAAGCCAGCTCAAAGGAGTTCTCTAGCGTGGAAGTTCTTCAGAAAATGTGCTAATGACAGGACACGAGTGGTTTGCACCCTGTGCAATCAGAGCCTGAAGCGAGGCATAAACCTTCTCAACCTGAGCATAACCTGCATGATCAGGCATCTAAGTGCAAAGCACGAGCTGCAGTGGAGTAGACACCTTCAAAACCAAGAAAGGTCTCTGGCTCCTCCTGCTTCCTCTTCTGCTGCAGTCTCTGCCTCTCCATCCACCTCTGTAGTGATACCGGCACCTGCCACCCCGCAAACAGACGATCTGTCAGCAACACCACCACCTGGGTCACCAACCATCTCCACAATGTCCCGTGGAAGCGTTCAGCTTTCCATCTCCCAAACACTTCAGAGGAAGAGGAAGTACCCCCCTACCCACCCGCGATCCCTGGCCCTGAATGCCAGCATTTCAAAATTCTTGGCCTTTGAAATGC
This sequence comes from Pelophylax lessonae, assembly GCF_965119305.1. Classification (NCBI taxonomy): domain Eukaryota; kingdom Metazoa; phylum Chordata; class Amphibia; order Anura; family Ranidae; genus Pelophylax; species Pelophylax lessonae. The sequence goes on along the minus strand of NC_138772.1, from coordinate 187,346,232 downwards.
TGTCATTCCGTCTGGTGGAGACGCACAGTTTTAAAAGCCTTATGTCGGTGGCTGTCCCACAGTACGTCGTGCCCAGCCACCACTACTTTTCCAGGCAAGCCATCCCTTCCCTGCACAACCAAGTGGGGGAAAAAATCAGGTGTGCACTGCGCAACGCCATCTGTGGCAAGGTCCACCTAACTACCGATACGTGGACCAGTAAGCACGGTCAGGGGCGTTATATCTCCCTAACGGCACACTGGGTAAATGCAGTGGCGGATGGGCCTGAGGCGGATAGCAATTTGGCGCACGTCCTTCCACCACCGAGGATTGCAGGGCGCTTCAGTTTGCCTCCTGTTCCTAACTCCTCCTACTCCGCTTCCTCATCCTCTACTGCCTCCTCATCCGGTCAGCGTAACACCTTCACCACCAACTTCAGCACAGCCAGGGGTAAACGACAGCAGGCAGTTTTAAAACTTGCCTGTTTGGGGGAAAAACCACACACCGCGCAGGAGTTGTGGAGGAGCATGGAACAGCAGACAAATGAGTGGTTGCTGCCAGCGAGCCTCAAGCCCGGCCTGGTGGTGTACGATAACGGGTGAAATCTCATAGCAGCTCTGGGCCTAGCCGGTTTGACGCACATCCCTTGCCTGGCGCATGGGCTGAATTTGGTGGTGCAGAGGTTCCTTAAAAATTACCCCGATATGTCAGAGCTGCTGCAGAAAGTGCGGGCCGTCTGTGCGCACTTTCAGCGTTCTCACCCTGTTGCTGCTCGCCTGTCAGCGCTGCAGCGTAACTTTGGCCTTCCCGCTCACCGCCTCATATGTGACGTGCCCACAAGGTGGAACTCCACCTTGCACATGCTGGAAAGACTGTGCGAGCAGCAGCAGGCCATAGTGGAGTTTCAGCTGCAGCACGCACGTGTGAGTCGCGCTGCGGAACAGAACCACTTCACCACCAATAACTGGGCCTCCATGCGAGACCTGTGTGCCTTGTTGCGCTGTTTTGAGTACTCCACCAACATGGCCAGTGCCGATGACGCCGTTGTCAGCTTAACTATCCCACTTCTATGCCTCCTTCAAAAAACAATTCGGGCAATGATGGAAGAGGATGTGGCACAGGATGAGGAGGTAACATTTCCAAGGCTTTCAGGGCAGTCATTCGCAAGTGGCTCCGAGGGTGGGTTCCTGCACCCACAAACGCCAGGGACACAATTTTCCAGCAGGGGCACAGTTCTGGAGGATGAGGAGGATGAGGAGGAGGAGATGGAGGAGGAGATGGAACCATGTTCACAGCAGGGTGGCACCCAGGCCAGCTCATGGCCATCACTGGTGCGTGGCTGGGGGGATACAGAGGACACAGACGATACACCTCCCACAGAGGACAGCCTTTCGTTGCCTCTGGGCAGCCTGGCACACATGAGCGATTACATGGTGCAGTGTCTCCACAACGACCGCCGAGTTGCCCACATTCTAACTTGTGCTGATTACTGGGTGGCCACGCTGATGGATCCCCGTTACAAGGACAACGTACCGTCCTTAATTCACTCACTGGAGTGCGATCGCAAGATGCGCGAGTACGAGCGCACGCTGGTAGACGTGATGCTGCTGGCACCTGACAGCGGGGCCACAGTGGAAGCACAAGGCCAAGGCAGAGGAGGAGGAGGAAGAGGTCGCCAACGCAACCAGGGCACCGCCAGCACCTCAGAAGGCAGGGTTAGCATGGCCGAAATGTGGAAAAGCTTTGTCAGCACGCCACAACAAACAGCAGCACCAGCAGCTCATATGGAACGTCTTAGCAGGAGGCAGCATTTCACCAACATGGTGGAGCAGTATGTGTGCACACGCCTACATGTAGTGAATGACGGGTCTGCCCCCTTCAACTTCTGGGTCTCCAAATTGGCCACATGGCCTGAGCTTGCCCTTTACGCTTGGAGGTGCTGGCGTGCCCTGCAGCCAGTGTATTATCTGAACGTGTATTTAGCACGGCTGGGGGCGTTATCACAGACAAGCGCAGCCGCCTGTCCAGAGACAATGTGGACAAGCTCACGTTCATTAAAATGAACCAGGCATGGATCCCACAGGACTTTTCCGTACCTTGTGCAGAATAGAGATGGATACCGACCTTACCCAGCCATTGTTCTATTTTTGCTCTTTCTCACTCTTTTGGGGTGTACCCTCATTTAAAATGACTGAAAGAAAGCAGTGTTGGCTACCTTGTCCTCCTCCACCGCCGCTTCCACCTACACCGCCCATAGGTGTGCGCAGCCTATTGCATTAGGGTGTGCACCCCAAAGTTTAAATACACATGCATGTGTTTGCCTACATGTATATGGCCCCGGTACATTACTCTCCCTGCTGGCAAAGTGAAATAGAAGTGTGTGGCACTTCTCTTATGGCAGAGCAGGTCCGAGGGAGATCTTTCCCATCTCCTCACTGGCAAACAGAGCGATAATGCTAATGTGCCCTAGGTGATTAGGGTGTGCCCAGGCACACCCGGCACACCCTGTGCGCACGCCTATGACACCGCCACATCCACCACCACCTCAACCTCCCTCCTACTCCATATGGGCCTCGTCCTTCACAGATGAAGAACATTGTTTTATTTTTCTGTTTTTTTTTTTTGTTGTTTTAAGTTATTTCTCTATCCACATTTGTTTGCAGAGCACTTGCCATGCTCTTAACTACGTTTTGCTGCCATTTGCAGCACTCTAGCCCTTTCCATTGGTGTTTTAGAGCCATTTTAGTGCCTGAAAGTTCAGGTCCCCATTGACTTCAATGGGGTTCGGTGTCCGGGTAAAGTTCGGAAAACGTCCGGGACACGGACCCGGACTTTTTTTTCAAGTTCGGCCGAACCCGCCGAACACGGACATCCAGGTGTCCGCTCAACTCTACTGGTCACCACCGTGATATCACTCTATGCTAAGTAGTTAAATTAGCCTCTTACCAAACAACAAGGACCATTATTATAAAATGGTCAAGAGCGCTTTTAACAATCAAAATGTCCCCATGCTGCTTGTCTTCCCCTTGTTTCAATATCAACCAGTAGCAAAATGAAAAGAAACAGAGGCAAACTTCATAGTGTAATATGTTTAAAATAATGTATCTTTAATAGTAGAAATAAAATAAATAGAGAGTTTTCTGGAGGGTTCCTGGACCCCAGAGGCTCCTGTCATTTTTTCCAACAGCATTGGTATCTGCAGCAGCAGCAGCCATTGCTTCTCCCCAGCCTGTCGCCAAGGTGGGGGAGTGAGGCGTCCCTTGCACAGACCTGACATCAGCTCCAGCATCCTGCTTCCCACTGCACCTCCTCTCTCATTATTTGTGAGTGTAATATTTTATTGGTTTTCATTATTAAGTTTTTCTCACAGTACTGCACTATGAGATGTGCGCTCTCTTTTTTCTTTTGTCTAGTTTTATTAATCCTATATTTGTTCTTCTAGAGTCTTGTCAGTTTAAAAAAAAAAACAATACAAAAAAAAAAAAAAAACAGACGAGTGGTTTACAATATAAATGCAGAAGGTAATATTTTTTTTCTTTAGGTGATGTTTTGTGTGATTTCCCTCAGCAGTGTTAAAAAAAAAAATCATTGTTTAACTGTAATGTGGCTTGTCCACAAGTAAGATTAACTGCAAATATTGCATAGTCTTAAAGAGTACTGATGCACTACTATAAAGTAGAATTCAATAAAAACTCTTTTGACCTCAATATCTTTCTTGCCTGGATTGCATGAGCATCCTGACATCATATAATGAGTATGAATGTGTTGTCAGAGGTGATTGTTCAATATCAAGAGAAAATAAGGTAAAAAAGACAGAAGACTGATGCAGTTTGGTAGTATTCATTCACTCTAGGTAATATAAACTTGCAATACCAACATTGCCAGTCCTGGCTGTTCTGCTGAACATACTGATGAGACCAATATAATCAATTCTTTAATTACACTGATAATTGACTACATTACTTTATTGTTAATCTTACATTAAATAGAAAAGTTAGTTCAGATTACTAGTTTAAAGAATTGCCAGCACACAATTGGATTCAGTACTAAAAGGAGTAGATGTTTTCCACTTCGCAAAAATATTGTTAGTTAATAAGATATAGCATTGTTCACTTTGACTTGCCAAAAAATTACATGGAATAATAATAATAAAAAAAACAGGATTTTCACTGACACATGATTTGTTAAAGTTCGAGTTTGCCAAGGAATGGACTTAAAAGTGATTGTAAAGTCTCAGTTTTTTCAAATTAAAAATAACAAACATGTTATTTTTAAAAACAGTTGGTTTTGCACAGAGCAGCCTCCTCTTCTCGGGTCTCTCTTTGGCTTTCCAGGCCCCTCCCTCCTGTTAAGTGCCCCCACAGCAAACAGCTTGCTATGGGGGCACCAGAGCCCAGTCACGGCTGCCTGTGCCCATCCACACTCAGAGTCATGGCCCAGCCGCACCCCCTTTCTCTTCTCATTGACTGACTAACTTTGATTGACAGCAGCCAAATGCATTGCGCTGCTGTCTCAGCCAAAGAGAAGAGGAGTCCCAGGCAGCCGAGACATTCCTACAACATCGCTGGATCTAGAGGGACCTTTTCATTAGGGGTGATTGGGGGAGGGGGGGGGGGGCTGTTGCACACGGAAGGCTTTTTATCTTGCATAGAATGCATTAAGATAAAAAAAAAACCTTCTGCCTTTACAACCACTTAAAATCACCCACACAGAGCACTGGAATATATTTTTTAAATTACAGCTGTGCAATAGCACATGTTGTTTTCAGACGCTGTCCCTGGTGATCCTTAAAATCCCATATAATTACCATTTATAGGATTAGCTTTTTTCCTTGGTGTAAAAGTACCGGTATTGAATTGCTGGTATCCACTGTCATGGTTCTTTTTTTAAATAGCAAGAGAGATGGCTAAAATTGTAAACAGGATAGGAAAATTATGATAAAAGAAATCTCCCCACATTTTAAACAGAAAATATGGGGTTGAAAATACCAACATCTCTCCTAAAAATTCACATCAAGGCAGGCAAGATAGTCTTTAATTTAGCTAAAGTGGAAGTCGAGGTATAATTTCTTTATTGGATAGTTGCATTGGTGCAACTTGTACCAATGTAAGTATGCATATTGTATACCTGAGTGATCACTGTGGAAGCAGTGATAGCAGTAATCTTCTGGGTCCAGTGTCCATCAACTGCCCTTCTGCTTAGTAACCACAGTTGGCACCATCACTTCACTTGGCACCATCACCATTTACAGAATGCCTTGTATTTTTTTTTCTCTTTATGTATACAAAGTGTTTTCTGTTTGCACAAGGTATAGAGGTAAGGCAGTGATACCACAATCTCAACATCAACCATGAGATCACTTTGTATTTATTAAAAATACAGTGTTTTGTGAATGGTGTCGAGCAAAGGATTCCTTCTGATTACCAAACCAGAAGGGCAGCCACTTGGCACAGGACATGGAAGATCAAAGCTATATTTATATTATAGTTGACTTTTACAATGATTCCCAGGTTCCACAGCAATCTCCTGGGTATGAAATATGCATACTTACATTAGTCCAAGCTGGCCCAGTGTAACTATGAAATAAAAATCATACCTGGAATTTAGCTTTAAGTGACTGTACCTCAGTGTTAGGCTCATATCTAGTAAGCTGTAGTACTTATCTCTCTTTAGTGAAATCTGATAAATTGTTTGCCGAGAGTAGCTTGGTGATATCTTAGTCTAGAGTGACCAAAGTCATCATAAACAATCCCACAAGTGGTTACAAACCGAAATGTCATACAATGGCATGCACCACTGTAACAAATGTCATTAGAGCAGGAGAGTAGCAACCCTGCCTGGGTGGTGCAAGACTAGCCATGGTTGCCTTATATCTTGTTTCCAGTATGTTAAGGCTCCTAGTTAGTTTTATTTAACACGTAATTAGGTTAAAAAAAAGTCCATCTAGTTTAACCAATAGAAAACTGAATAAACAAATCAATAAATATACAGAAACCCATAAACAGAGTTGATCCAGAGGAAGGTAAAGAAAACTTCAATTACAGTCCAATTTGCTCAAGTGGGGGAAAGAAAATGTATTTTTAATTTCAATCAGATATTTCTAGGATCAACAATCGCTGGTGTTATAACCTATAAATGTTCATATACAACACTTGTCCTGTGAGAGAGTATCTGTCTTGTGAAACAAATACTGTCTATTGAAAGTTCCCTGTGGAAAAGAGAATGTGAGAGGTGCAGGAGGTCTCCAAAACAATGGGAGAAGTAAAAAGTGGGACAGAAAGCAACAGGAGAGATGAGTCTAAGCACACTGTTGTCATGATTTATTAAAAAGAATTAACACAGTAGGATCAAAAATTCAGGGAGTAGTTACTCACATCTGTAGGGCTGTGAGAAACCTAGTTAGGTTCAAGAAACCTCCAATAACACTTGTAGAGAATATACAGTATCTGTCTCTACATCAGGGCTGCTGTAAGAACTGGCGGGGCCTCATACAGCCTACCTGATGTGGCCCCCTTCAACCCCACCCTCGACCCCACCCCTGGCCCTGCCTCAAAACAAAATGCAGGTTTGTCACTGTTTACATATGTGTGTGGGACCAATGTGCGTGTTTGCAATTGAGATTTGAGAATGAGCACGGGGGGATGGGGGCTTTAAAAAGGTTTTACATTTTATTTTACTATTTATTTTATTACATTTTTTTACACTGTATCTTTAAATTTTTTTAAATCTCTTTTTTTGCTATCAGAATGGATGAACAACATCGATTGTGATAGCATGGGCCATTACAGGTCCTCTTTAAGGAGAGATCTGGGGTCTCTTATAACCCAGATTGATCAGATGCTTGTTCAAACAGATAATGGCTTGGGTACATAAGACAGAAACCAGAAATTATGAAATCCTCATCCCCTTCCACCATCTGTAAAATGAATCTAGTGACTTCTTAGCCACTAGGATCGCAAAATCGCTGGGGCTAAAAAATATCATAATCCTTGCTGCAACAATGACCAAGATACTGATACATCGATGGGTGAGAAGCGGTTAAAGGGGAGTGGTTGGGGGGGGGGGTAAAAACGCAGTTCAGCTGAACATGTTAACTGCCCCCTCCCCCCCCAAAAGCAAGTTTAAAGTAGTATCCCACTGTGTCCTTTGATCATCAGCATGAAAATCACACAGGCAGCACAGGCAGCAGGTGCCGTGTCACATTGCTGCAGGGAGTGCTGAATTTGTTATTGCTGTAACATTCAGTACAGCCATAGCTTAAAAAATTCAGCACCCCCATCAGCCATGTGACACTGTGACAGGGCACCTGCTGACTGTGCTGCCGGTGTGATTTTTATGCTGATGATCATAGGACACAGTGAGGATCCTCTAGTCTTCACTCAATGTAGTGCAGCTACGCTGTCCTCCTGCTGCTCCCTGTCAGCTACTGAACCACCTGGTGCCTCACATCACTCTCGGGACCTGAGGATGGGAGCGTGAGCTGAGCATTTTTGTATCGTTCCGCCAGGGAAGGCAGTGGGCAGCGGCAGCCGGGACTATATGGCAGCAGGTCAACAGGGGACTATAGCACTATGTACACATGTGCCCCCTGATAATGAAGAAAAAGTCCCATCACTGCACTCACCTCCTGGGCCCTTCTGTTAACCTGATGGGGCCCAGGAAAATGTAATTACACCACCCAAGCAAGTAAAAGTGAGGGAAAAATTTAAAAAGCCATTTTTTTTAACATGCAGAAATGAACTGTAATGCTGCCTGGGCCCCCTTGTGGAGCTGATGGGGTCAGGCCTGGTACAACAGGACCAGTTGCACCGCCCTATCAGTGGCCTTGCTCTACACAGACTTTTGGTGCACACTCTGTGCTGGTCGGGGTTGTTCTGGATTACTATAAACTATAAGATAAGTGTTTACTACCCAAAAATAACATGGAAGTGTGCAGAGGCACCCATGTGGTTAATAAATTCATTTGGGGTTTATCATAGAACACCGTTAATGTGTTGCTTGGCTCTATGTTAGCCCTTTTGTAAGGATAAGTATACAGTATAAGTATGAGAGGAAGACACTACAGTAAGAGTGTTCTTGTTTGAGTCCTTCACCAATTTTCACTCATATGTGCAGAAACATTTTGCCTCAAGCCACAGCTCTAGTAGCAATGTCTTCTTCTCAGGTCATAGCTGACCTCTACCTGAAACAAACCTGTCTCTGCAAACACATCTCCTGGACCACTTAGTGCACCTTCCAGCCATTTTCCTCTCCCATCATCGTTATAGGTAAAGCTATAAAGCTATATCTTCCGCATAATTGCTGTGCTGACTATGGTGTCCTGTAGTACAGCAGAGTGCCAAGTGTGGAGATTGGGTCCCTGCTAGATTAAAAAAGGTACTGGAAAAGAGAGTGAGGTGTGAGGATGCCTGTAGAAAAATAACACCTTACATTACTATGTCAGATGGCCTTATCATGTAGCATACATTATGATAAACCTGCTCCCTTCTGTTGTTTCAAAATACACGTTCCCACCCATTCACTGACTCTAGTGGCCTATGTTACCTTTTCCTCTGGGTCTGACTGACCCTGCCTGTGTGTATAAAAGAATGTCAACAAACCTATCTTAACCACGCTAGTGGTATCCCCGAGCGTGACTCGGGGTAGGAATTTCCTGCAATTATCGGTATCCCCGAGTCACGCTTGGGGTGAATGGGCAGAGCTATGCAGAGAGCGCAGCGGAGTGTCTTACCTTATCCTGGCGATCCAGCGAGGACTTCCTAGTTCCGTTCCCTGCAGCAGCAATGCTGCATGGGAGCGGAACTAGGGAGGGAAATTCAAAAAAAAAAAAAAACGTTGCACAAAACACATTTTATATTATATATATGTATATATATATATGTATATATGTGTATATATATGTATATATGTGTATATATATATATATATATATATATATATATATGTATATATGTGTATATATATATATGTATATATATATATATATATATATATATATATATATATATATATATATATATATATATATATATATAAAATTATATTATTGATTCGATTATAATTCATGCGTTTATATATATATATATATATATATATATATATATATATATATATATATATATATATATATATACACACACACACACACACACATATATATATATATATAATATATAACGCATGAATTATAATCTAATCAATAATAATTTTATTATATATATTATATATTATATAATAAAATTATATTATTGATTTGATTATAATTCATGCGTTTGTGTTTCAAATTGATCACATCTGGGATGTCTACTAGACTCTTGTTTTGGTCAGGTTTAAGTCAGTAATTACTAAGAATTGTAGGCCTATAATACATAACGCCAAATTTCCATGAAAAGAATTGTACCGCTTTTGGTACAGAATTCCTGACAGAATCATACAGCCAGGGAGGTTAATGGGGTTGATTTACTAAAGGAAGTTGCACTTTGCAAAATAATTTTACCCAGAGCTTAGTGAATGAGGTTAAATTGGAAGTTCACCCTAATACTATAATCTTTAAATCCACTGGCATCCATGATCTAAGACTAACCTATTTAGCTCTGTAAAGAAGAAATCACTATACATACTTTATTTGAAACTGATCTAGTCTCCAGCGGCGGAAGCTTTGCAGAAGAGACAGCTGACAATGGCTGGGAAATGCCTAGGAAGTGACGTCACCCATAGAGTTACTATAGGGCTTCTGTTGTCTGCTGCCTCCTCTGCACCCGCCTACACAGAGAAGCGCCGCTGACAGATCATCGTAGGACCCGAGTTGAGCGGCTTGAGAAAAGGTATATAGCGATTTTTTCTTTACATGGCTAGATAGGTTAGTCTTAGATTGTGGATGCCAATAGATTTAGAGATTTTAGCATTAGGGTGAACTTCTTCTTTAACATCCCTGGTGGTCTGATTATGTCAGAATTTTTTATCTAAAAGCGGTACATTGTTTTGCATGGAAATCTGTTGTTTTATATTTTAGGCCTGTAATTCTTAGGAATAACTCACTTAAATCTGTCCAAACAAGAGTCTAGTAGACATCCCAGGTATGATAAAGTTTGAAACATGAAATCATAAATTATAATATAATAATAATAAATTTCATCAAATTCTTCATTGTTTTCGAAGTGGAGATATTTCATTATGAGGGAGAATCTGTACTCTGACATGACATGACATGACATAATGTATTGGTTGTCCAATACCACTTCTGCAGGGGTTTCCCCACCACTCCCTAAAGAATTATTAGACCCAGAAATTTCCAAATGTCATCTTTGGTCACTGGTTCCCACTTTCTGCATCTTGCAAACTTCCGATGTGTAGCCAATTATTGCTCTTTGTACCGGTTTGTCTCGGTAACTATTTTTTCAATAACCTCATCGGTCAGAAATAATTGGAGGTATGCCAAGGGGTTGTCATGGTCAACATCAACTTACATACCAGGTGCTCCAGTAAATGGGAATCTGGGGGGCGCTGCCTGATCTGTACCGCAGTCAATAGAGCACAAAGTTCGCACATCACTGATCTCATTCGCAGAGTCGTCACTATCGTCACTTTTAGTACCTGATGATGAATTTTCCCACAAATCCCTTTTGCTCAGTTTTTCAAATAATTACGATTCACTGTCGCTGTTTTCCAGTTCATCCAAAAGTGCTTTTGAGCTAAAAGAATGCTTTTTCCAGACACAAGGAACCACAAAAGTACAGGCAGGGCACTGGAAAAGTCACTAGATGAAAACCTGTGGTGAAATGGCATGATACAAAGTTGTAATCCTAATCCCTACACTGTATCATGTCATTTGTTTTAGTCATTTTTTTTAATCTCCCACTTGTTCCACCCCCCTGTGTCGCGGCGCTCGCAGGGAAGGGAACCAGAAGGCAGGTGACAACATTGGCCGGGTCACACAGCAGGAGGATGGCTGGAGGACGGCGGGGATCACAGTGGAAGATAAATGTGATTGTGGAGTAATCCCGAATTACCAATTTGGCACTGTATATTAACCCCAAGCCACACTTGGGAATACAGCCAGGGAGGTTAAGCTCTACTAATTTCCTATCATCCAATCTTTTGTAGAGCAAAAATGCTGTATTATTTATTTTTTTATTTTTTTATTCATTTATTTTTATTTTCCTTGCATGTCATTGGATATTCTTTGCAAAGTGAAATTTCATCTCATTCTTTTGAATGTGGCAATTTTGTGGCAATTCAACTTGTGCCCCAGAGCACAGTGAATAGCTTGTATGCCTTTAGTAAATCAACTCCAATGAGTAATTACATCTAGTAGTGAACTGTAGCAACTGATAGAGAGCAGTCTCTAATATACCTTGACTATAAAAGCACTGAGCAATACTGAAACCAAGTATTTAGCCCCAATTCACTTGAAAAATGGTGATCAATGTCTTCCCAAGCTGGCCATACACTGATCAAAATACAACTGGTTCAGCGGGGAGCTGCCAAATTTCGATACATGTGTGCCCATCCCTGCTCATCAGAAGTAGTGCTGGGCGTGCGATTGGGACCAAGGATACGTTCTGCATGAACATGGCCCATTCAGTGAACACCCAAATTTGCAGGTGCCCAACAGGTGAGGGTGAAATATCATAAAATGCACTAGCAAATATCACAAGGAGAAACATATAGCTGCAAACTGAAAAAAGGCATAAGGGAATTATACGTGTGTGTTTGTAGGTGTGTGTGTGTGGGTAGCAAACGTGTCCCTGTGTAAGGAGGAAATATCTCCCCAGAACAGAATTACATGAACTGATTAATTCAAACTGTGCTGTCTTGAATCAAAGAAATAAGTGATATGATTCCATCAAACTACGCTGTGATGAATTATTCCATTTCAATTTATTCAAGTCTATCTGTAATAACTGGAAAAAGATTAAAACCCTTTAATCATTTAATGAATAACCAATAATGTGGGTTCAATAAATAGCATTAAAACAAACCATCCTAATAATCTATATTGTTGATGCAATGTTGTAAGAAATGGGATAACAAGAATAGCTAATGGTATGAACCCAGAACAAGTCCACTTGATCCAATGGCACTTGGTTGGTAGGTGGTAAGTATATACATTTCCTTAAAATGTCTTCTATTATATGGGTCAATTAATTAATGTAAGGTAGCACAGCAGTAGTTATGACAGTTTGATTAAGTGTGAATAATATTTTTATACAAAACCCAAGGAAACTTAGCCCTTTTTTGAAAAAAAAACTCAGTTGAATTAGCAAATAACGCTATTACAGCACAGCATTTTGATATTATTAATTTGATGGATTTGGTTTATTAAAAACTCATTAAACAAAGTTAGTCTTAATGGAAAGGGTACACTGGCAAAAAGTCATTAAATATATGTATTTAATATATTTTCAGTATGAAGGGAAATGAAAATATAATTATACAATAATATGTATTTAATGCTTATTCTGTTATTCTAAGAAAACAGCAATAAAATGCATTATTATATTTTTTACATATGCTGTTAAGGGAACTATTCAACAACTAAATAATTTTATATAGATATCATTCAGTTGAAAAGGAGGTCATTGTCTCACCAATTTAGAATTAGCTTTGCTATTCCAATGTGAATGCTGGAAAATCTGCGACTTTGGGGCTTTTTGGCACAATTATATTTATGCACACAATATTGTTTTGAACTAGTGTCGAAAAAAGCCTCTCTATTTAAAAACATTCTTTTTTTTGTTGCTCCATCTTTACTGCACTGTGCGTAAAAATGGCGCTTTTTTATTCAATTTGAAATAGTGCAAAAAGATTTAAAAGATTTACATTTTATTCTCAACTATTTCTTCATTAAGGTTTCTTTTCATATAAATAAAAGCAATAACAGAAGTGCAGTGTACAAAAAGATACATCATACAAATAAATCAGTATGCAGCAATATCACATAAGCCAATAATACGTGAACAACAGAAAAAAAGTTGTGAATTTGTAGTTATCATTAGTACCTTCTACTGTTGCAAATAAGAAGGGAGAAAAAGAAAGAAAGGATAAGGGAGGCAGAGGAGAGAAGGGGAGTGCAGGGGGGAGGGGAAGGGAACTGAGTAAGGCCTCTTTCACAGGGTCGCTCCGTTTTTTTTTCCTCCGCTCCGGCACTTTTTTTTTCATGGACACTGATGACACTTGTGTCATCCGCTCCGTATGTCCGCATATCATCCCATCGGTTTGCAGATGATATACGGAGATAATGTATGTCTATGGGATTGCGGATGTCAGCGGATGACACCGCTGGCATCCGATTTTGCATCCGATTTTGCATCCGTTCCGTTTTTTAAACAGAAAAGAAATAGGGTTCTGTTCCGTTCCAAAAAACGGAACAGAACTCAAAGGACGCAAATCGGATGTCAGCGGATGGTCATCCGCTGACATCCGCAATCCCATTGGCATGCATTATGTCCGTGTATCACCCGCAAACGGATGGGGTGATATACGGACATACGGAACGCCCATGTAAAAGAGGCATAAGGATCTACCAGAAAAGTAATAGGCATAGACACAGGTATCCAGCCAATCAATAGTTACACCAGATAGTATACAATGTCAAGAGTCAATAACACAGTAAGGGTTATCCAACCATATGGACCAAAATTTGGTAAACCAACCGAGAACTGGAGTATTTCTTTACTGCTAGCAATTTCTCCATTTAACATTGATGATTTAAGGTTTAGGGATGATCGAACTTTTGAAAAGTTCGGTTCGACCAGAACACCCGAACTTCACGAAAGTTCAGCCCGGATTTCAGAACCCCATTGAAATCAATGGGACCCGAACTTCTGTAATCAAAAAACACCATTTTTAAGCCCTAAAACCCAATAAATGCCCCTAAAAAGTGCCTAGGGTTCTGGGTCATGCCCCATTAACTATTAATCACACAAAAAAAAGTTCTTAAAAATTGTCATTTTTGATAAAAAAGCCAATTATTGAAAAATTAAAAAAAAAAAAAAAAAAGAGATTTTTTTGATTTTTACTTTGGATTTAGTATCTGGGGGGTCTAAAAGGTGTGCATGTGAAGTTTCAGCTCTGTAGCATGTCCAGAACCATGAAAAAAAAAAGATAATTTTTCAGTAGAACAGGGATGTGGGTCTGGACCCTCCTTTAACTTTAACACCTATATGATCTTTTTTTCTGGTTCTGGACATGCTACAGAGCTGAAACTTCACAGGTACACCTTTTAGACCCCCCAGACACAAAATCACACAAAAAAAAGTTCTTAAAAATTGTCATTTTTGATAAAAAAGCCAATTATTGAAAAATTAAAAAAAAAAAAAAGAGATTTTTTGATTTTTACTTTGGATTTAGTATCTGGGGGGTCTAAAAAGTGTACATGTGAAGTTTCAGGTCTGTAGCATGTCCAGAACCAGAAAAAAAAAGATCGTTTGTATTAGAAAACTTTAAGCACAGGAATATGGCTTCTCTGCTGTAACACCTTGCCGGTTTAATAGCAGGCATTTTTTTGGGTTCTTTGCAGTCAGGAAAAACATCTGAACTTGTGTATAGTGGTACTGTGCACAAGTTGTGATGTTTTGCCTGCCTCCAAAACCCTCCAAAAAATGCCAGCAAAAACACACCTGGGCATCTTTTTTTTTTGACGCTAGCGTTTTTTTGGCATTATTTGGGGTTCTTTTGAGGCAGGCAAAACATCTGAACATGTGTATAGGGGGTATATATAGGCATATATGTCTGAATATATACCCCTAGACATATATAGGTGTGATAGTAGCAGAAATATATTACTGTAAATGATTTCATTAGCGCAAGCATTTATTTCTGCTACTATCACACCTATATATGTCTAGGGGTATATATTCAGACATATATGTCTATATATTCCCCCTATACACATATTCAGATGTCATGTCTGACATCAAACATGTCTTTAAAAAAGCACTGGCAGTGGCAGCCCCTGCAGCATTAAAAAATGCTTGCTGGTGAGAAGCCACATGCCTGTCCCGAAGCAACACAGAGAAATGATCATTTCTCTATAGCGGTCACCCTGCTATGGAAGGGTTTTGTCACCCTGCCATAGCAGTCACTGTCAGTTAACCCTACACTACACTACGGTCCCCTGACACTTAACACTTTCCCTACAGAAACTAAATTTTTGAAGCTAACTTAAGTGTAAAGGAGCACTCTAACTACACTAGATATCCCTTTCCTCACACTAAAAATAGCTAAATGACACTTTTAAAGTAAAATGAACAGAACTGCTTCCACTCTCTTCCATGTCCAGTATAACAATGCTGGGAATATGGCGGGGGCGATCTTATATACTGGGGGGCGTATTCACTAATGATTGGTCTAGGGACCCCCTAGTCACTCCAATCACATTCCTAGTATTCTCCTGCCCCCTCAATTGGCTTTTGCTAATGGTTCTGGTCCAATCACAGGCTTTTAAAGCCCATTTCCTGAAGCATTGCATTTTGGGCGGTTCTGGTTGCCGAATTCCGAACTTTTTGGGCAAAAAGTTCTAAATTCGGCCGAACCTCGAACACCCAATGTTCGGGCCGAACCGATGGTGGACCCGAACCGTTCGATCATCCCTATCAAGGTTATTAGGGTATCCTGTATACTTGGCACCTCAGATGACTTCCAATTCTTAGTTACAGTAAGTTTAGCTGCTAACTTGGTGTATCAGAACAGCCCTAGCATGTAGGGGAATTTGATCTGCTCCTATATGAAGTAGGACTAAGGCAGGATTGGGGGCTAATTTAATACCTATTAAGTAAGAGGCCAGTGAGAATATTTTTTTCCAGTAGGAGTGTATTGATTTGCACTTCCATTGTATGTATTACAGGGAACCAGTATCCCCACATAATCTCCAACATAAAGTGGCGTTAGATGGGTATAGATTGAATAGGTGGAACAAGGTAAGATACCAGCGATGTACAACCTTCTAGTACAGTTCCCAGTAGTTAGAACATCTGGAGGATTTGTATGTGATGATAGCTGCCTAGTGCCAGGAATTCTCGGGATATGTACAAGAGAGCTCATTTGAGCATAGAGCTAGATTTACAGATTATCATGTTACCATTAAGGAGTGTATAGAATAAAGATATACCTTTGCGGCAGTGTGATGTATCAGCGAAATATGCATAAACATTAGTAGAAATTTCAATTCATGAGGGTAATGGTTACTTATATAAAAACTGACGTATACAGCGGTATGTGAAATAGTCAGAGAATTTTAACCTAAATCTTTCTCTTAGAGATTCAAAAGAGCGGATAGTCTGGCCCGCAAATACACGATTTATATTTTAAAGGTGTAAGTGGTATTTTTCATTTATCTAGCTACAGTTATCTTTTAGCAGGTCCCACTACCTTATATGACTTTGAATAGCTAAAAAAAAAAACAGTTGGCACTAAATAAATCCTGTATAATGATTATAATAGGAATAATAAGCATCAGGATCTCAATAACCCAATTATTTCTCACATTACTGTCCCTTTTCAAATTTGTATGACCCTACCAAGCATTCCAGTTCATTTTGATGGCAAGTTATAATGCCTCATGGTCACACTATGGTCTCTATCTAAAAGCTGTCTAAGGCCAGAATTCATATAGAGGCATATACAGAAAATACTATAGAACAGAACCAAAAATAGTCACACATGCCATAATGAGAAAATAGGATAGGCTCCTCAGGCTGTCACCATCAAACACTTGTAAGATCTCCCAGGTGTCATTGATCACACAAAAGGCATTCCAAATAACATATAATGTGACCCTCCATATACAGCCAGGTCAATAAATATTGGGACATTGACACAATTCAAATCTTTTTGGCTCTATACACCACCACAATGGATTTGAAATGAAACAAACAAGATGTGCTTTAACTGCAGACTTTCAGCTTTAATTTGATGGTATTTACATCCAAATCAGGTGAAAGGTATAGGAATTACAACAGTTTGTATATGTGCCTCTCACTTTTTAAGGGACCAAAAGTAATGGGACAATTGGCTGCTCAGCTGTTCCATGGCCAGGTGTGTGTTATTCCCTCATTATCCCATTTACAAGGAGCAGATTAAAGGTCCAGAGTTAATTTCATGTGTGCTATTTGCATTTGGAATCTGTTGCTGTCAACTCTCAATATGAGATCCAAAGAGCTGTCACTATCAGTGAAACAAGCCATCATTAGGCTGAAAAAAACAAAACAAACCCATCAGAGAGATAGCAAAAACATTAGGTGTGGCCAAATCAACTGTTTGGAACATCCTTAAAAAGAAAGAATGCACCGGTGAGCTCAGCAACACCAAAAGGTCCAGAAGACCATGGAAAACAACTGCGGTGGATGACCGAATAATTCTTTCCCTGGTGAAGAAAACACCCTTCACAACAGTTGGCCTAATCAAGAACGCTCTCAAGGAGGTAGGTGTATGTGTGTCAAAGTCAACAATCAAGAGAAGACTTCACCAGAGTGAAAACAGAGGGTTCACCACAAGATGTAAACCATTGGTGAGCCTCAAAAACAGGAAGGCCAGATTAGAGTTTGCCAAACAACATCTAACAAAGCCTTTACAGTTCTGGAACAACATCCTATGGACAGATGAGATCAAGATCAACTTGTACCAGAGTGATGGGAAGAGAAGAATATGGAGAAGGAAAGGAACTGCTTATGATCCAAAGCATTCCACCTCATAAGTGAAGCATGGTGGTGGTAGTGTCATGGCGTGGGCATGTATGGCTGCCAATGGAACTGTTTCTCTTGTATTTATTGATTATATGACTGCTGACAAAAGCAGCAGGATGAATTCTGAAGTGTTTCAGGCAATATTATCTGCTCATATTCAGCCAAATGCTTCAGAACTCATTGGACGGTGCTTCACAGTGCAGATGGACAATGAAAAAAAGCATACTGCGAAAGCAACCAAAGTTTTTTTAGGGGAAGAAGTGGAATGTTATGCAATGGCCAAGTCAATCACCTGACCTAAATTTGATTGAGCATGCATTTCACTTGCTGAAGTGAAAATGCCCCAATAACAAGCAGGAACTGAAGACAGTTGCAGTAGAGACCTGGCAGAGCATCACCAGGGATGAAACCCAGCGTCTGGTGATGTCTATGCATTCCAGACTTCAGGCTGTAATTGACTGTGCTTAGTAAAGTTCCCCCAGGTAAAAGGAATTTTGCTGTCAGTTGTCACCATATATATCCACATCTTGCAGGGAACCTCTGCACCAGTGGGAATTAGCTCAGCAGGACCTACGCACATATATTAAAAGAGACACTCCACATAGCTTAAAACCCCCCATAAAGGAATTTATTGAGTTTAAGCACCTACAAACGTCCAGAAGTAACACATCATACCACATGGTACATCAACATGGAATTACAGTTTTTTGTTTTTTTTTTTGTGTGGGATCAGTGTATCATTCTACGTAAATTTCAAACATGACATTCTCGTTCCTGGGAAAGCAACCTTTTTTGATATCACATAATGTGGGGGCTTAAACATTCCTGAGAAATGCGTAGCCTTGTTGAGGGAACTTCAGAAGATAAAACCCATGATAGTATTCCTCCAAGAGACACATTTCTAAACAGGAGTTATACCTCGCCTTTATAGCAATTACTACCCCCAGGCATTCCATTCTACAAATGCAATTTCTAAATCCAAAGGGGTTACTATTTTACTCCACAGAAATGCAGGAATTTAAATCACCCACCAACACACAGACCCCATGGGGAGATATGTGTTCTTCAAGGGAAATTGGGAGGGTATGCTTGTGACACTCGCTAATGTGTTTTTCCCCAACTCAGCTCATGTTACATTTTTTCAGCATGTCATTGAAGAACTGAAAGGATTCTTCTCTGGTTGTAAATTGTTGGGAGGTGACTTTAATATACCACTGAATCTTTTAAATGACACGTCCACTGGTAAATCCAGCATACCATACAAGAAGCTCCGCAAAATTCACACCTTATTATTCTCCCTAACCTTAGTAGACACATGGCGCAGGGGTAATCCATCAGATAGAGACTTCACATATTTCTCGCATCTTCACAAAAAATCTACACATATAGATTATATTTTCATATCTTAGAGGGACTTACCCCTTTTGGCTGATGCCAGAATAGGCCATGTCACAACTTCTGATAATGTCTATCCATTCCCTGACCACACAAAATAAGGGCAACACTTGGTGATTGAATCCTTTACTCCTCACTGACACTGCCACACATCTAAAAATTGCTGAGACAATAAAAAACTATTTTTCTGACAATGACACTGATGATCTTTCTCTGCTGATCTGGGGTGCACATTAAGGTGTGGTAAGGGGAGTACTCTTTAAAAAAGGTGCGCAAAAGAAGAGTGAGGTGGAACGGGGAGGCTCGGGACTTAATATCTGGCATACAAAACTTAGGAGCCCAACTCAAACAAACACTGGCAGAGCAAGTGGCCTTGGACCTATTTGAGGAAGCATTTAGAATCCCTATTGAATCAAAAAGATAAAATAATTATTTTCTTAAAAAAGGGGTTTTACTTTGAACGATGGCGATAAATCCGGGAAACACCTAGCTAAGGTACTAAAGGAAACACAATCAGCTAATAACAGTGATGCCCTTAAAGGCAGTTGGCCTAGTGAACCAGAGTGTGTGTCTGAATGCAGAGGTCCAGGAGAAGCTGACTGGTGAAGTAGAGGGGAATGATGACTCTGGAAAAACAGTGTCCGTGAGTACAGAGGAACTTGCCCGGGGGTCTGCCCAGGAAGGGGACCACTCCAGAGTGTAGAGTCAGTGGATGTGTGTCAGCTCACAGTGGGAGAGAAAGGGGGTGCCAAGTTAGAACCCTGAAGATAATTACAAGCTGAAACCTTTATTCTATCTTCATTCCAGCGGCAGAGTGAAGCAGCGGCCTTGCCGCATTCTCAAGTCAGTTGTCCTCAATACTGTGAATAGCTACTAGTTGGAGTATCCCACTTACCCCTTCTCCTATCCCAGTTCCAAATAAAACCACAAAACAACATCCCTAGACTGATCATTGACTGAGCCAAGTACTTAAAGTGATACGTTTCTGCAACCATTTGCTCCGGGTAACCCAGGGGAAGTCTTCTTAAAGTATAATACTCAGCAGTCCTCTAGGGGGCAGTGCTACATGTATATACAGTATATAAAAAAATATATAAATACCTTTTTCCCCCTTTTTTTGAGTGATTTCATTCCCTCTGTTCTCAGCTGCATAAGAGCTGGGGGGAGGAGAAACAGCAGCACACTGAGATTTTCAGTGAATGTCTGTGCAGGAGGGGGCATGTCAGGACATGTCTGCTCATTGGAGGAGAGCAAGCTGAGTTCCCTGCACAGCTAGAGAACTGACCACATTCTCCTGCTTAGTGCGGTCAGTTTTAATAGCAAAGCAGAGGGACTGGCAAGAACACCAGGGATTTCATACAAAGGAAGCAATACAGAGAAAAGATCATTTTTCATACAAGTACATGGTACAACAGGCACATATCAGGAATATGAAATAAAATGCTGGGGTTACGAACCCTTTAACTCAACTCAAATAATCATCAGATAGTGCTCAATATCCCCATATTGGATTCAAATAGTAAAGTACACTCCAGAAAAATATAGTACCTAATATCACCATCTTGTGCTCAGATATCATAATTCACCTCAAAGATATAATAAAACATATAAAACCTTGCTTTAGTATAACTATTTTTAAAAACTGGAATCAATCCTCTTTGGTTGGAGCAAAAAAAAAAAAAAAACATAATATTAATATAAATAAGCCGTTAATCAGAGTATATCATTAATTCAATTAAACTCCTGGGATATTGATCTGGTCAGTTAAATAGCAGAGGGGGTGTTAATCAGTTTCAGCTGATTTGGTGTTAATGAAATTAACAACAGGTGCACTAGATGGGAAACCAAAACAGGATAGTTTTACAGGTGAGGCCACTGACATTTTTTTTCTTCCTTTCTCCTCTTCTCTGACTGTTTTTCACTAGTTTTGCATCTGGCTAGGATCAGTGTCACTACTGGTATCATGAGGTGATACCTGGACCCTATAGAGGTTGCACAGGCAGTCCAACTCCTCCAGGATGGCACATCAATATGTGCCATTGCCAGAAGGTTTGCTGTGTCTCCCAGCACAGTTTCAAGAGCATGGATGAGATTCCAGGAGACAGGCAGTTACTCTAGGAGATCTGGACAGGGCCGTAGAAGGTCCTTAACCCATTAGCAAGACTGGTATCTGCTCCTTTGTGCGAGGAACACGATGAGCACTTCCAGAATGTCTCTGACCAAACAGACTTCATGAGGGTGGCCTGAGGGCCTGACCTCCTCTAGTGGACCCTGTGCTCACTCCCCTGCACCATGGAGCTAGATTGGCATTTGCCATTGAACACCAGAATTGGCATGTCCGACACTTGCACCCTGTGCTTTTCACAGATGAGAGCAAGTTTACCCTGAGCACATGTGACAGATGTGAAAGAGTCTGGAAAAGGCGTGGAGAATGTTATGCTGCCTGTAACATCATCCAGCATGACCGGTTTGGTGATGGGTCAGTAATGGTCTGGGGAGGCATATCCATGGAGGGACACACAGACCTCTACAGGCTAGAAAATGGCACCCTGGCTGCCATTAGGTATTGGGATGAAATGCTTGGACCCATTGTCAAACTCTACCTAGTGCAGTGTGTCCTGGGTTCCTCCTGGTGCATAACAATGCTGGGCCTCATGTGGTGAGAGTATGCAGCCAGTTCCTGAAGGATAAAGCTATTGTTTATAAAACAACTGATGTCCCACTCAATGTTTAAACCGAGGAGAACATAGGCTTTTAGTTGGTATATTCACTTGGTTTCAGCTCTAGAATTATTCCTCCTTGCATTAATTCCCATTCAAATGGGGACATATTTCTCAATGGCAACAAACATGGTACCTGCTGGATTTTTGTTGTGTCGCAAAACGTAGTGCTTAAAAAAAAACTGTGCCGCTTATAGTCTTTCCTAACATTGGCAATATGAGGCCATCTTTGATGCAGGAATCCTATGTTACTGTACCATGTCATATGATGTGTTATTTCTGGATGTTTGTTAGTGCTTAGACTAAATAAATCCCTTTTTATGGGTGGTTTTACGCTATGTAGAGTGTCTCTTTTATTATATATGCATCAGTCCTGCTGAGCCAATTGAGACATTGAGGGTTAGATTTTGGTGATTCATATGGTTGTTGTCACATACCTGGTCAAGGCCAAACTGATTAGAGGGCTTCCCCTCACACTTCCTGTCCTATTTCTCCTGGAAATTATGACAGGATATAACAGGGCAAGGAGTGTCATGCATGCCTTGTAGGAGATCCTGGCCAGAAGAACCGTGCAGCAAGTGCTGAGCAGCAGGTGGGCTAATGAGCTGGCTGATGCGAAGACAGCAGCAGGTGCAGAACCGCCGGCAGCAAGCAGGCTGGCCAGCAAGCCAATGTAGGTTTTTCTGGCAGATGTAAAGGCACTGTAGCAGAAACGGCAGGCAGATACATGATCTCGGGTCGTCAGGCAGGCAAGAATCAGTATCAGCCTGTAAGCAAAGGTGCAGAATCGGGAACCAAAGCAGAGTTAGGGCCAGGCCAAGATCAATATTGGGCAAGCAGATAGGGTACCAAAACAGCAGGCAGAAAGCAAGGTCAGGTCACAAGCCAGAATCAGCAATGAGTTAGCAGGAACATTTAGGGTCCAGATAAGCTGGGAAGTACAGGAACTGGTCACAAACCCTAGAAGCTGATGACCACTAAGCAATCCTCTGGTCTGGAGCCACTCTAAATAGGCAAATGAGTGCCAAGTATTCATGCATGCTCCCGCCAAAGTGCATGCACACGTGTGTGAGTTAGGGCACGTCTAGTTATCAGTCAAGAATTATTATGAGCATGTGCACATCTTCGCGCACGTCTTCGTGCGTGATATGATTTTGCTGACAATTATATTTCTTTATCAACTATGTTTTTTAATATTTTCAAAGACAATAAAGAAATACAAATAACATTGCATGGTAGTGATATATAGATTCTATGCCACAGATCCTCTCCCACACAAAATACATTAACAATATAACCAAATGGTTAGCAAAAGTTTACTACTGACATATTATTGCAATACAATAAAACCAGAAGATAAGATCATTTTCAAACTGAAAATTGTATGATCCATACAATACAATTCTAACCATCATCCCATTTAGCAGATATGATAATCTGGTAAAAATGGGCCTAGGAAATAGATTCAAGCCAAGTATCTTGGCTCTTCTAATATGCGCTTTAGCATAGATAACCTCCTAATTAAGCAAGAGTAATCTCATATTTCAAATAGAAAAATCTGACGTCCCCCTAAAACTAATAGACACATTCTGCAATGTAGAGAATAGACAGAAAGATCTAAAGAAAAGAAATAAAAAGTAAGTAAGATAGATTACCTGTCCACCCACACTCCTCTTCAGAAAATGGCCTAAGCCAAACCAGCTCAGGAATCACCTGCAATATAATTCAGGGGCTTCAGGCTTTCACAAACTGTTTTTCCTTATCATTCAAAATGGCCAAAAGGCGTTCACTTATCATAATCCAAGAGAGTTTTGTCTTAAGTAAGTTGAAAGGTATAATAGCTGAAGCCCATGACCTAGTGATCGCAATCCTCTGTGCCACAAATATGCAGGTAATTAATAATTTAGAATGTCTTGGGGCATTCTCCAAAGGGCTGCCTAATAATGCTTGTGTGACAAGACCAATCTCGCCACTGGGCATTGGAGAAGCCTGGTTGCTCGCCTCCTGCAATGTGACTATGGACCCTCTCATCAGCCCATGCTAAACGTAAACCCCATGGCGATTTGACTGTGTTTGTGGCATCTGAGCGCTGTTTGGATATGTTGAGCGCTCAGATCCAGGCTATCTGGGGATGGGTTGAATGTGGGGGTTCTGTTCAGTAGACTGGGAGTTATGCATTTTTGTGTCTTTTTGTGTTTCTTTAACCATGTGGCTAATGGAGTCTTGCCTCTATCCTGGAAGCTAAACCTTATTCCTGTAAACTGTAAGGCACAGGAAGTGCACTCCTAATATGGTCATTCCAGGAAGTCCAATGAGGAGACGGACTGTCTGAGGTGGCTCTCCATTCACCTATTGTCGGGTGTGCTAATGAACTTGCCTGCTGTCTGCTAAGAGATGTATTGACGCTCAGAGTAATGTGTATTGAGGGCTCGTTAGGGAACCATTGTTCTGTGTCTGGCTATTGTGTACATTGATTACCCCCTGGGGGCTTCTGTCTCCTTGCACATGGCAGTCCTTCTGGTCAAGCTATCTGACCAATCACTGCTGACTCATTTTCAAGCCCTCATTTGCATGGCTGGAGAGGACCTTATGGGGAACTGCAGGTACTGTGCAATTGACCAATGGGAAAGCGGTTGTTGGGGGAAGGATGTTCCAAATTCTGTATAAAAGTGTTCTTCCAATAAAAGTTGTTCCTGTTTTACCCTCAACTCGGAGCTTTGTCTCGTTATTGGGGGGATTTATTGTATGCTGTTCCAGTTTGACTGCTAGGAGTGTAAACCCTTCATATGGTTTTTCCTATTCAGCTGTATGCAGCATTCATAAGGTTCCAGCTACACTGTTTGCATCATTCCTTGGTTTCCAGTTCGGGAGTTTGGTGTCCTGCAAGTAGCTGTGCCTGTAGCTCTGGAAGGGGAAGATCTCCTAAACGGTTTTAACCCTTTTGTGTCCGAGGTTCGTAACAATTGGTGGCAGCGGTGGGATCGTTCTCACAGCCAGAAGGACAGCTACAGGAGGCACCATTCCATGGATTTACAAGTTGGGGGCAACGCACGTCTCAGTACAGCGACCCTTAAAGCAACAGGATGGAACCAGCAATGGAGTACAGATACTCTCTGAGAGAATATGACCGTATGGTGTGGTTATGGCTGAGCTTCTTCGGACCCAATCCACTGGAGAGATCCAAGCGGTTCGTGAAGAACTTAGTTTTCGGGACTCTGCTAGACAGGGCAGAGAGAGAGGGCCAGCTGGCACGTTGGGAGGAACTCCAACGGCAGGTACAGTTAAGGGAAGAGGAGAACCCAGTCTCCATTCCCCAGCGGCAGCCTGATTTATTGGGAATTGGGAGCCCAGTCTCCATTCTCCAGCGGCAGGCTGAGTTACAGAGGGCAGAGACAGTCGGTCCTGTCGCCCAGCAGCAGATTGATTTGTTGGGAATTGGGAGCCCAGTCTCCATCCCACAGCAGCAGAGTGTCCTGCAGGAAACAGAGAGCCTAGTCTCCTTTCCCCAGCAACAGGACACTGTATTGGGAGCAGAGACAGTTGGTCTCCCTCCCCAGGGGCTGGAAGTATATTTGGGAGAGGAGCTTGTTACCCCCTCTCCCCATGGACAGTTTGATTTGTTGGGAATTGGGAGCCCAGTCTCCATCCCACAGCAGCCGAGTGAAGTGCAGGGAATTGGGAGCCCAGTCTCCATTCCCCAGCGGCAGGCTGAATTACAGGGGGCAGACACAGTTGGTCCTGTCCCCCAGCAGTCGATTGGTTCATTGGGAACTGGGAGCCCAGTCTCCATTCCACAGCGGCAGAATATTTCATTGGGAATTGGGAGCCCAGTCTCCATCCCACAGCAACAGGGCTGTTTAGCCAAAGGGGAGACAGTCGGTCTTCCCCCACAGCAGCATGGTAGGTTATCTAAAGGGGAGACAGTCGGTCTTTCCCTATCGCAGTATGGTGGTGTATCTAAAGGGGAGACAATCGGTCTCCCCCTCCAACAACCAGGCTCCAACCAGGCTACTTCCGTGGTAGCGCTTGCAACAGGGCAGAGTACCGCTGGTCTCTGCCCACTCAGCAACCCACCAAGGCAGTCTACCAGTCCCCCACACAGCCAAGGTGAGGCACCTGGACATGGACAAATTTCTCTTCTACCCAGGTGTAGTAACCAGTTATTTTGGGTGGGCTGTACTGCTGGTTCTGTTTTGTGGGTGGGCTGCTGGACTAACAAGGGCACAGACCGGCAGAAGGTCAGATACCCTGTTAGTCTGTTTGGAAAAGGGGAGAAATGTGACGAGACCAATCTTGCCACTGGGCATTGGAGAAGCCTGGTTGCTTGCCTCCTGCAATGTGACTATGGACCCTCTCATCAGCCCATGCTAAACGTAAACCCCATGGCGATTTGACTGTGTTTGTGGCATCTGAGCGCTGTTTGGATATGTTGAGCGCTCAGATCCAGGCTATCTGGGGATGGGTTGAATGTGGGGGTTCTGTTCAGTAGACTGGGAGTTATGCATTTTTGTGTATTTTTGTGTTTATTTAACCATGTGGCTAATGGAGTCTT
The DNA here is from genome assembly GCF_965119305.1 of Pelophylax lessonae. Classification (NCBI taxonomy): domain Eukaryota; kingdom Metazoa; phylum Chordata; class Amphibia; order Anura; family Ranidae; genus Pelophylax; species Pelophylax lessonae. Next base: position 187,319,902 of record NC_138772.1, on the reverse strand, counting down.
GCCTCTATCCTGGAAGCTAAACCTTATTCCTGTAAACTGTAAGGCACAGGAAGTGCACTCCTAATATGGTCATTCCAGGAAGTCCAATGAGGAGACGGACTGCCTGAGGTGGCTTTCCATTCACCTATTGTCGGGTGTGCTAATGAACTTGCCTGCTGTCTGCTAAGAGATGTATTGACGCTCAGAGTAATGTGTATTGAGGGCTCGTTAGGGAACCATTGTTCTGTGTCTGGCTATTGTGTACATTGATTACCCCCTGGGGGCTTCTGTCTCCTTGCACATGGCAGTCCTTCTGGTCAAGCTATCTGACCAATCACTGCTGACTCATTTTCAAGCCCTCATTTGCATGGCTGGAGAGGATTTTTGATAGAGAGACAATTATTGGAAAAATTTAAAAAAAAAAAAACTTAAAAAAAAAATGTCTTTGTATTTATTGTCTGGGGGGTCTAAAAAGCGTACCTGTGAAGTTTCAGCTCTGTAGCATGTCCAGAACCAGAAAAAAAATAGAATTAGGGTTAGGGCTAGGGTTAGGGTTAGGGCTAGGGTTAGGGTCAGGGCAAAGGTTAGGGTTATTTTTAGTGCTTAGGGTTAGAGGGTTAGAGTTAGAGGGGTAGGGGTAGGGCTACTAACTCTAACCCTAAGTATCTCACCGTAACCCTAACCCTAGCCCCTAACACTAAACCTAACCCTAACCCTCTAACCATAACCCTAACCCTCTAACCTTAACCCTAACCCTCTAAGCCTAGCCATAAAAATAACCCTAACCCTAACCCTAGCCCTAACCCTAACCCTAACCCTAACCCTAACCCTAGCCCTAGCCCTAAGCCTAGCCCTAGCCCTAACCCTAATTCGTAATTTTTTCTGGTTCCGGACATGCTACAGAGCTGAAACTTCACAGGTACACTTTTTAGACCCCCCCAGATGCTAAATCCAAAGAAATTTTTTATTTTTATTTTTTTTTTTAATTTTTCCAATCATTGGCTCTCTATCAAAAAGGACAATTTTTAATAACTTTTTTGTGTGATTTAGTGTCTGGGGGGGTCTAAAAAGTGTACCTGTGAAGTTTCAGCTCTGTAGCATGTCCAGAACCAGAAAAAAAATAGAATTAGGGTTAGGGCTAGGGTTAGGGTTAGGGTTAGGGCTAGGGTTAGGGTCAGGGCTAAGGTTAGGGTTATTTTTAGTGCTTAGGGTTAGAGGGTTAGAGTTAGAGGGGTAGGGGTAGGGCTACTAACTCTAACCCTAAGTATCTCACCGTAACCCTAACCCTAGCCCCTAACACTAAACCTAACCCTAACCCTCTAACCATAACCCAAACCCTCTAACCCTAACCCTAACCCTAACCCTAACCCTAGCCCTAACCCTAGCCCTAAGCCTAACCCTAGCCCTAACCCTAATTCGTATTTTTTTCTTGTTCTGGACATGCTACAGAGCTGAAACTTCACAGGTACACTTTTTAGACCCCCCAGATGCTAAATCCAAAGAAATTTTTTTTTTTTTTTTTTAATTTTTCCAATCATTGGCTCTCTATCAAAAAGGACAATTTTTAAGAACTTTTTTTGTGTGATTCAGTGTCTGGGGGTCTAAAAAGTGTACCTGTGAAGTTTCAGCTCTGTAGCATGTCCAGAACCAGAAAAAAAATTAGAATTAGGGTTAGGGCTAGGGTTAGGGTTAGAGTTATTTTTAGTGCTTAGGGTTAGACAGTTAGGGTTAGAGGCGTAGGGGTAGGGTTACTAACTCTAACCCTAAGTATCTCACCGTAACCCTAACTCTAGCCCCTAACACTAAACCTAACCCTAACCCTTAAAGCCCAGTTCCTGTCCCATTTTGGTCGGTTCTGGTCTGTTTGCGGTTGTTTGCGGTGCGTTAAACGGGGAGTTTGGTCTGTCACTGTGAAGCGGGCGTAACCCTTACACTACCTGATCGATACAACATCATACCTGATCGTATACACACACTGGATGTTTTAAAGCACGTTATTCCAAACAATTTAGGAATGTTAGGTGATTTATGCCCTTTATGGAATAAAACCTGACTCTGCGTCAACTACATAATTTTCCATGGGAGTTTTGCCATGGATCCCCCTCCGGCATGCCACAGTCCAGGTGTTTGTCCCCTTGAAACAACTTTTCCATTACTATTGTGGCCAGAAAGAGTCCCTGTGGGTTTTAAAATTCGCCTGCCTATTAAAGTCTATGGCGTTTCGCAATGTTCGCCGGTTCGCGAACATTCGCCGATGTTCGCGTTCGCCGTTCGCGAACGGCAAATTTTATGTTCGCGACATCACTAGCGCTAATGAGCGACCTAGAGGCATTTTGTGCCAATTCCTGCCACTCATCCATTTCTAAAGATTGATTCAAGTCAGCTTCCCATATCTCCATATAGCCTTGTTTCTTAGCCTCAGATGTTGTTAGGATATTGTATATTTCTGATATGTGACCCCTAAGCTTAACAAACTTCTTGCATAAATATTACTTACGGGTCATACATACTATATCTGATGTACGTTTTAATGAATGAAGATAATGTGCTAAGTGGGAGTATCAAAAGAACTCAGATCCTGGTAATTGATGTTTCTCTATGGTCTAGGCAACACACCTCTATGATCACACATGTCTGCTACATGTAAAAATTCTTTGTTAATTCACCAAGCGAAAGCTTGGGGGGCAAGACCTGAGGGGAACTAAGGATTCTGGAACAAGGGAGCCAATGGGCCATGAGGCAATTTAAATGTATAATATATTCCATATCCCCAGGGAGAGTGATAAGGATGGGCATAGGATGGCAGGTCTCTGCTTAGGTCTTAGGTCTCTGCAGCCACATCAGGAGGGAATTCGGTCTGGAAGGGCAGGAATATGATACTGCCTTCATCAATAGGGGATGGGAATTTTTTGTATGAAATCAAATCAACTGTGCTAACTGGGCTGCATAAAAATAATCTATCAAGTCTGGGACCCCCAAACTGCCACCCTCCCCCCCAGAAGTGTAAAAGTGTGTTTGTTCACCCGGGGCCTCTTATCCCCCAAATAAACAAGAACATTTTCCTTTGTATTGCGACCAGGTCAAATCTTTTGAGTGCCACTGGGAGGGTGCGAAACAAATGTAAAAGAAAAGGGATAGGGGGTTTCAAGTTCCCCTGGCCCCTTTTCTCATAGAACTGCAGTAGCTGAGAGGTTTCAAGGCTCTCCTAATAATAGGGTCACACAGAGGTGATGGGGAACCTTGTGACCGCTGTGTGGAGGAGCCTCGAAACCCATAGTCACATGGTCTAAAAAATTCTAGAAGCCTTGGGGAGCCCTATAAAAGAGGGGTTCTGACAGGGTTTAACTGCCAGTCACCTCAGGAAGTCTTCAGCAGTGGAGCTCTGCAGAAGAGCTATAATACAGGCCTTCTGCTGCTAACTCCTGAGGCGACATGAAGACTTTACTATGGCAGCTGCTGGAATGAGTGGAATAATAATAAGGTAATGCCTGGATTCGGAAGTGCTTTGCCTTACCGAATTGGCTGGAGACTGAAGGCTCAGCGGGCAAAATGACTGGTGGCGGACCGAGAAGAGACGGCGGATTTGAAGAGGAGGCCAGAGCAAAAGACATCCTTCCAGTAGAAGATGGCTTCCTTCCAGTTCCAGGTCGGCGAGATCAAGAAGCAGCAGGAGGAGCTGGTGACATCCAAAGGCAGGCGAAGAGTAGGGGAAAGTCACAGTGGCCGTACAGTCCCCCAGCAGCTGGACGAAGAGGAGCATCTGAGAGGCTGGCCTCACCAAAAGCACAGCAGACAGGGAGCAATGTCAACTAAGGTGTAGCCCAGAAGAGGCGAAATCAGAGCCAAGTAGAGGTTGAGAAAGAAAGCTGATTCCCTAGGCAACTGCAAATGCAGGAACAAGGCTCAATTGCAGGCAGCTCCTGCACTGCCCCTACAAGCAGACAGGAGAGTTCAGTCGGGTAAAATCAAATAGCAGCAGAGAAGGGTACAGAATTTCCCAGCTGCTGAGAGATGCCTTCAGTTACTTAGCAGTATCTAGTGAGTTAATTAATGCTGAAGTTCTGAATAATCTTTCCATGTCTATATCTCAACTAGTATCTTCTATATCAACTACTGTATACAATTATAGACATGAGTTTGTGTCCTGTTCTGGTTCACATCCAGCCAGAAGTGCTTTAACACATGTCTTCTTCTATGCAATCACAGAATAATGAATCCTTTCTTAAAGGCTCCATCACCGGTGAACTTCACAAACATCCTGCCATTGCTGCGCAGGTATCCAGATCAACAGACGGCACTCATGTTCTTTAGTGGTTTTAATAAAGGTTTTGAGTTACTTTCGTTTACAGGAACAGGTTGTAGAATGATAAAACATTTAAAATCGGTTGCTGTATTAGCAGATATAGTGAGGGAAAAATATATAAATACAGAGGGGATGGGGAACCTTGTGACCGCTGTGTGGAGGAGCCTCGAAACCCATAGTCACATGGTCTAAAAAATTCTAGAAGCCTTGGGGAGCCCTATAAAAGAGGGGTTCTGACAGGGTTTAACTGCCAGTCACCTCAGGAAGTCTTCAGCAGTGGAGCTCTGCAGAAGAGCTATAATACAGGCCTTCTGCTGCTAACTCCTGAGGCGACATGAAGACTTTACTATGGCAGCTGCTGGAATGAGTGGAATAAGAAGAAGGTAATGCCTGGATTCGGAAGTGCTTTGCCTTACCGAATTGGCTGGAGACTGAAGGCTCAGCGGGCAAAATGACTGGTGGCGGACCGAGAAGAGACGGCGGATTTGAAGAGGAGGCCAGAGCAAAAGACATCCTTCCAGTAGAAGATGGCTTCCTTAAAGGTTCCAGGTCGGCGAGATTAAGAAGCAGCAGGAGGAGCTGGTGACATTCAAAGGCAGGCGAAGAGGAGGGGAAAGTCCCAGTGGCCGTACAGTCCCCCAGCAGCTGGACGAAGAGGAGCATCTGAGAGGCTGGCCTCACCAAAAGCACAGCAGACAGGGAGCAATGTCAACTAAGGTGTAGCCCAGAAGAGGCGGAATCAGAGCCAAGTAGAGGTTGAGAAAGAAAGCTGATTCCCTAGGCAACTGCAAATGCAGGAACAAGGCTCAATTGCAGGCAGCTCCTGCACTGCCCCTACAAGCAGACAGGAGAGTTCAGTCGGGTAAAATCAAATAGCAGCAGAGAAGGGTACAGAATTTCCCAGCTGCTGAGAGATGCCTTTGGTTACTTAGCAGTATCTAGTGAGTTAATTAATGCTGAAGTTCTGAATAATCTTTCCATGTCTATATCTCAACTAGTATCTTCTATATCAACTACTGTATACAATTATAGACATGAGTTTGTGTCCTGTTCTGGTTCACATCCAGCCAGAAGTGCTTTAACAAATGTCTTCTTCTATGCAATCACAGAATAATGAATCCTTTCTTAAAGGCTCCATCACCGGTGAACTTCACAAACATCTTGCCATTGCTGCGCAGGTATCCAGATCAACAGACGGCATTCATGTTCTTTAGTGGTTTTAATAAAGGTTTTGAGTTACTTTCGTTTACAGGAACAGGTTGTAGAATGATAAAACATTTAAAATCGGTTGCTGTATTAGCAGATATAGTGAGGGAAAAATATATAAAGAAATAATTGAGCAACGAATAGTAGGTCCTTTCAAAAACCCACTTTTTTCAGATTTTTGAATATCGCCTTTAGGCATTTTACCCATAAAAGAACCACATCAATTTTGAGTGATTAATCATCTATCCCATCCAGTGGGCAAGTCACTTAAAGATCAAATCTCAGAAGAGACATGTTCGGTTAAATGTGCATCATTCGAGGATGCTCAAATATTACTTAAAAAGCTTGGTCAAAATTCTTTATTATCAAAAGCAGATGTGAAATCGGCATTTAGAAAATTGCCTATTCATTCGAATAGTTTAGATTCTTTAGGTTTCTATTTTGAAGGAAGATACTATTTTGACAAATGTTTACTCATAGGGTATTCCCTTTCTTGTTGCTACTTTGAGGCTTTTTCCACTTTTGTGGAATGGGTAGTAAAATATATTTCAGGATCCCCATACGTTTTACATTATTTAGACAATTTTTTAAAATTTTTAGGCCCTTGGGGTCAGTGGATTGCCTAAATTTGTTGCATTTTGTTATTTTATGATACCTATGAGAAATTTGGGATTCCACTGGCAAAAGAAAACACAGTTTTACCGACTAGAATTTTTAGGATTTACAAAAGATTCATCTCTTATGGAATTTCGCCAGCCCAAAGAAAAATTGGAAAAAAGTTTCTGGTTTGCTAATCGGTTTAATTCGTAGGAAAAAGTATTATTAAATGAAATGCAGACTTTATAAGGTTTATTAGCATTTGCAACTAGGGTTCTGCCTGTGGGTAAAACTTTTTCAAGAAGACTATTCATCAATAGCTGGTTTAAAGAACCCTTATTCACATGTGTGCATGTCCCATGATATGCAGGAAGACATGTTAGTATGGATTTCATTTTTGGCACAATTCAGTGGCAGAACCATATTGAAGCATGAGTTTATTTCAGAAAAAAAAGATTTTGCCTATTCACTGATTCGGCAGGTTCTATTGGGTTTGCTGCAATATGGAGGAACCATTGGTGTGCTGAAAAATGCCCATTAACCAGTAAGAACCAAGCCTATTTCTGACACATGTTGTTTACATGTTGCTTCCTCAATGGTTACATAGTTACATAGTTGGTGAGGTTGAAAAAAGACATCAGTCCATCCAGTTCAACCTATGATGTGTGTGTGTTTGCTTTTAACCGTACATTGTATACCCCTGTATGTTGTGGTCTCTAAGGTGCCCATCTAACAGTTTTTTGAAACTATCAATGCTCCCTGCTGATACGACTGCTTGTGGAAGAGAATTCCACATCCTTACCGCTCTTACAGTGAAGAACCTCTTACGCATTTTAAGGTTAAACCGCCTTTCCTCTAGTTTTAGTGAGTGGCCACGTGTCTTATTGTATCTCCTTTCTCTGAATAGTTTGTTCCTTATGCTAGGGTCGCCAGTACAGTATTTGTACATTGATATCATATCCCCCCTCAGTCGTCTCTTCTCCATAGAGAATAGGTTCAGTGCTTGCAGTCTTTCCTATGGTAGAAGGTGTACAACCTTGTTTTATGTCTGCCCAAAGAAGGGCAAAATTCTATCTGCAGATACTTTCCCCCTTAATGTAGACAAAGACAAAGACTGGTCATGGTGGCTGGTTTACTGGTGTTTCAGCAGAGTTAAAGTCTCTAGTTGCCATATTAGGTGTCCTCGTATAAGGCTGAGGTAAGATTTCCATTTTGTGGGACAACAGAAGAGATAAAGTTTATATGACTGAAAACTTTTTATCAAAGAAGATGTGGCTCAGAGGTTGTAAACACAGCAGTTACCTTCACATGACTAGTGTCTAACATTTCACGGTTAGCACAAAAGAAGAAGCACTGCAAAAAATACAATAAAAGTTGCTTCAAATTCTTTAGCATTGCTGGTAGTAATTTAGGTGCTCTCTTAGAGTGCCTGAAGGAAGTAGAATAATGGGATGTAGTTTACTGCAATTTTTCTACCCTATTTTCTACACAGAAATGGAATTCAGTGTATTATAATGTAGCTATCAGGCACAGATGTAATGTTTTCCTGGTCGCTAATGTAAATACAGAGAGAGAGTGGTATAAGCTAGGATAAACTTTTATGTAACAAATCACAAGGGTGTGGGATGAAACATACCAATAAATTTACATTTTAGTAAATGTAAACTTTAAATGACATTTAGTTTGCTAAATCATTATGTATCATAAACATTTTTATTTTTTTATTGTTAGTAGTATTATTATTATTACTACTACCACTACTAAAAATAATTATGTTTCTGCTTTTTATTCATTTTTTTCTCTTGTTGCATCTCAACGATTAGTGATGGACCGAACGCCCCCCCCCCCCCCTGTTCAGTTTGCACCAGAACATCTCGAACATCTTGAACAGGGAAATAGTTCTAGCGAACATGCAAACTCTATTAAAGTCTATGGGACACGAACAAGAAAAATAAATTGTCCTCATTTTAAAGGCTTATATGCAAGTTATTGCCATAAAAAGTGTATGGGGACCTGGGTACTACCCTGGGGGACATGTATCAATGCAAACATTTTTTTTTTTTTAAAGGAGCAGTGATTTTAATGATACTTAAAGTAAAACAAAAAATATAAGTGTAAGATGATGTAAAAATAAAAATGTGTAAAAAGATGTATAGAGCCTGCTGCAGCAATACTGACTTTTTTAAATTAAAAAAATTAATTTAAACTTGCTCGTGGCTGTGATGTATTGCCGGCTCCCATAAATACAGATAAATGAAAAAAGAAATGGGTAGGGTCCCCCCAAAAGCCCATACCAGACCCTTATCCGAGTATGCAGCCAGGCAGGTCAGGAAAGGGTGGGGACGAGTGAGCACCCCCCCTCCTGAACCATACCAGGCCACATGCCCTCAACATGGGGGGGTGGGTGCTTTGGGGCAGGGGGGCTCTGCTCTCATCACCCCAAAGCACCTTATCCCCATATTGATGGGGACAAGGGCCTCTTCCCAACAACCCTGGGCTTGTGGTTGTCGGGGGGTTGCGGGTGGGGGGCTTATCAGAATCTTGAAGACCCCTTTACCAAGGGGGCCCCCAAGATCCTGACCCCTTCTATGTGAATCGGTATCGGGTACATGGTACCACTACCCATTGACCAAAAAAGTGTCAAAAAAGTAAGAAGCACAGAAAACAGTTTTTGACAAGTCCTTTATTAAAATAAATAAATAAATAAATAAAAAAATAGTGCCCCTCGTTGCAAAACCGGACCCAAAAAATAGAAAAAATAAAAAATTATTTTGCCTCTCAGGAGGTGTCCCACTGTCTGCCCGATCTGTGCTTTGACAAGTCCTTTATAGACAAGGGGCAGGGGCACCTGGCTATGTGACCCGGTGGCATCATCACGTGATGTTACACGACACCCCAGAAGGGGCAGTGAGGTAGCCGGCACCCCAAAGCACCCTCCCCGTGTTGAGGGCATACCTGGTATGGTTCAGGAGAGGGGGGTTCTTGCTCACACCCAGCTTTCCTAGGCTGCCAGACTGCATGCTCGGATAAGGGGCTGGTATGGATTTTGAGGGGGACACCATGCCAGACTTTTTTTCAAATTTGGTGTGGAGCTCCCGTTAAAATATATACCAGACCCAAAGGGCCTGGTATAGATTTTTTGGGGGACCCTGCACCATTTTTCATGGGGTTCCCCTTAAAAGCCATACCAGAACCAAAGGGTCCCCCCAAGCTGTTTTTACCCCATTTTTTTAATTTACTGTACTTTTTTTTTTTTTTTTTAATTCAGCTCTCAGCAAGGAAGCCTTAACAACCTATTGACTGTGCGCTCGGTGGGCAAACATCCCACTAAGTGCCAAGAAAGTTCACTTGTTAGGCGAGTACCTGAATGGGCGATGTTCAGGCCAAACTTATGCTCAACCCAAACAGTTTGCCCATCCCTAGTGGTGCCTGAACACTGTAACCCCTCCCAGTTACTCTTGCTGGGTGCAGCCAGGAACGGGCCCTGCTGGTAAAAATGAGAAAAAAAATGTAAATTACATGCACCTGTCGTACAGGTGCAGAAAAATTGGGCCTTCGGTGTTGGTGGTGCCTGAACACTGTAAACCCTCACAGTTACTCTTGCTGGGCACAGGAATGGACCCTGCTGTTAAAAATTAGAAAAAAAAAATGAAATTACATACACCTGTCGTACAGGTGCAGAAAAATTGGGCCTTTGGTGTTGGTGGTCCCTGAACACTGTAAACCCTCACAGTTACTCTTACTGGGCACAGGAATGGACCCTGCTGTTAAAAATTAGAAAAAAAAATTAAATTATATGCACCTATTTAACAGGTGCAGAAAAATTCAGGCCTTTGGTGTTGTTGGTGCCCTAAACCAAAAACATTGTCGGAAGCTAGCATAATCTAGATTCAGGAATAGGATAGGCAGCATAGGCAATCTTCAAAAGATTGCAGATCCCCTCAAATTCAATCAGTTACATCTGAAGACTGATTGACAGACGCACTCTTTTATCCATCACAAAACCTCCAGCAGCACTGAATGCCCATTTGGAAAGCACACTGGAAGCAGGATAGGCCAGTAGCTCAATTGCATATTGATCAAGTTCTGGCCAGTGGTCCATCCTCAAGACCCATTAACCCAGTGGATGCTCAGTTGAAAAGGTCTCCAAGTCTGCTCTTGCCCCTAGATAATCCTGCACCATATGATGCAGACGCTGCCGATGGTTGCTTAAACCTAACAGCCCTGGGCGCTGAGGACTAAAGAAGTGTTCAAAGGCATCGGTCAGCCGGCTGCCTTCTCCACCCCTCTTCCTTTGACAGAATGAAGCCTCAGAAATATGATGTCCAGGAAACGGTAACCACCCAGTGTCTGGAAAGGTGTTACACAAATTTTTCTTAAAGGTGTCCTCAAGATGTTTCATCCTCTGCTCCAAATGCTAAGGCAGGATGAGCTCTGCAACTTTACCCATGCAATGTGGATCAAGAGGGGTTGCCAACCAATAATGATCCCTCTCCTTGATACCAAGAATCATCGGGCCCTTTTGCAGGCCTTTCAGCATCAGGGAGCTTATGCAGCTTAAGTTTGACGAGGCATGAGATTCTGAGTCCTCTGGGTCACTAAGGATGACATTGTCAGGAACTACCTCTTCCCAGCCATGTACAACTCCTGGTTTCTGGGGAATTAAAACCATCCCTTGAAGACTGCTGTATGTTATTCTCTATGTCTTTGCCACCACAAATTCTCCTCCTCTCCCTCCTGTGTGTTTTTTACGGCCTCACAGGAATGGTATCTGCTTAAAGGGGGCCTTGTGAGGAAAGGAAGTCCTGTTTTGTCTCAAGTGACCTGTCCATGATTCCATGATTGTGCTCCAGCAGGAAGACTAGAGGGATAGTGTCACTGATGCATGCATTATCATGGTTCAACATCCTTGTGGCCTCCTCAAATAGTAACAGTGCATGCATCCTTTATCAGCAGCCACTGGCTTGGCGAAAAGAAGCCAAGCTCCCCTGAGCCTGTCCTTGTTCCCTACTCACACAGGTACTCATTGATGATCACACAAGAGGCAGTTGGTGGGCAGGTTGAATTCCCATTGAATGTCAGCCAGCTGAGCACTGGCATTGTATGACTGTCGGAATTGGTCATAGACTTTTCTGGCCTGCCTCAGAAGATCTTGTAAGCCTGGGTACCTGTTCAAAAAATGCTGTACCACCAAATTCAGGACATGGAACATGTGTCAAGTGTCCCTGTCGGAGGGCAGGGGGGAAGGTTGGTGCTATTGTGACATACAACCTGTCACCTGCCTGACGTGCAGAGGGAGACCTCTCATACAGCCCTGGCTCAGGCACCACTGGAGTTGCAACAGTGGATGCGAGAGCGCTGTGGGGTAAGTGTGCCTGCACTGGTCTTCTGTTGGCAGCCGAGATGAGTAGCCGATGAGTAACTGGACAGGGCTGGATTACTGAGCAGCAGGTAGAAGCAGGTACAGTGGTGCGGGTACGCAGCGGATGCAGGACAGCGTCAATAGGCACTGGATGTAGCAGGATAGGCAAAAGACTGAAGCAGGTTCAGACAAGCCGGATCAGACACAAATAATCAGATATTGTTCAAGCAGCAGGCAGAGAATAGTCAGGGGTAGGCAGCAGGATATTAGGCAGGAAAGCAGGTATAGCAGAGTCTAGGCAAGCCGGGGTCAGGACTGGAGATAGCAAACATAGTCAGACAAGCCAGGTCATTACAGCAGAGGTAGGGGACTCGAGTCACATGACTTGACTTAAGTCAGACTTAGGTCACCAGTTTGAGGACTTCAGACTTGCTTGACTAAAATTAATAAAAGACTCAACTTGACTTTGACTTGGTATTCATGACTTGAGATTTGACTTTGACCTGAGACATATGACTCAAAATGTCTTTACTTTTTTAAGTTATTAAATATTTGCATTTTCTCAAGATGTGGTAAAGCAAAATTAATGTGCCTGTTATGTTTCTGACACCACAGTCACTTAAAACACCTCAGTGTGTTCTGATTTTTAGGACACTGGCTGTTTAACCGTGTTTTTAGTGACTGTGGTGTTGAAACATGACTGGACAAAGGATTTTGAGCTGTTTGGGCATTCAAAGTTTCTTTAATATGCCAAGAAAAAAAGCACTAAGCAGTTTTATTAATGTTAAAAATAAAACAAAACCTTTCCTGACCATTGACTTTTAACTGATTTAAAGGTGAAAACTGGGGTAGATCAGTATTTTGACTTGATTTGTGACTTGACCAAAATAAATGACTTGACTTGACTTGCTTGGCTTCTAGCAGGGATTCGACTTGACTTGCTTGCTTTTCGCCACAGTAACTTGGGACTTGCTTGAGACTTGAAGGTTAAGACTTGAGACTTGCTTGTGACTTGCACATGTGTGACTTACTCCCATGTCTGCAATACAGGAATCAAATACAGGCACAGGAACAGAACTCAGGTAAAGCTGCAGATCAGATAGCACTGCACAAGTGCAGCTGCTGCCCTTATATATATGCCATTTAGGTGCTAATGGCCAATCTTTGTACGCACACGCGCGTTCCTGCGCATGCACATTTGCCTGTTACCGGAAAGTCCTTGACACAACCATTCCTGGCTCAAGGTGCTGTGGTTTCAGCCACCTCTGAGCCTGCCCCTGCAAAGCTGACAGAATCTCTGGCCCGATGTGGCTTCTGTCCCCTAGACAGACCAACTGAAGTACTTCATTGCATCTTTTTAGCGTGACTGCTTGCGTAGCCCCTTGAACCCTGGTTCAGAAAACAATTCAGCAGAAGAGGCCAAAGAGGAAGAAGAGGAGGGGGTAGAGCAGACAGATGTGGCAAAATCACCACCAGCTTTTGGAGGCTTGGTGGCGGAACAAGCTCCACCACCTTAACCCTGTCCTACATCCTTCCCAGCTGCCAGTTACACAATGCGCCAAAAGTAAATGTAAGGTTCCTGACCCTGCCTGCTGGACCATGAGTCAGCAGTAATGTAAATCTTGCTGCTGGCTGCTCTGTCCAACGAGGCCAAAATATTGCTTTCCACAAGATGGTACAGAGCTGGAATGGCCTTACATGGAAATACATTTCTTTTTGGAATCTGCCACTGTGGTAAAGCACATTCCACAAATTCATGAAAGCTGGCCGAATTTACCAGATGAAAAGGCAGCAGTTGTAGTGCTAGCAATTTGGCCAAGCTAGTAATTAGATGCTAAGCATGTGGATGGCTGAGACAGTATTTTTTTTTATGATTCTGCAACTGGGGTAGCGAATTTGGCCTGGTGAAATCAACAGGTGGTGTACTGCTAGCAGGTTGGGTGCAAGTACCTGTGGCACCCATTGCTATACCATCATTCCTCTCAGTGTAGGTTTTTGAGAAGACTCAAGGTATAGTAGAGGGTAGAGATCCCAGATGAGGAGCAAGGAGAAGACTGCATTTTTTTATGATGTGGGTCTTTCAGGTGCTGTTGCCGATGGTCTGCATAGCAGGTCGTCATATGTCTTTTTAAGCATGTGGTGCCCAGGCAGCTGGTGTTCTGGCCACGCTTGATCTTCTTCAGACAGAGATTGCAAACAGCAATGATGTGGTCTGCTGCACATGTGTTGGAAAAAGCCCACACCAATGAAATTTTGGAAGTCAGCGGGGAGTTAACAGCACCATGCACCTGTGGAGCTCTGTGGTGTGATGCAATATCGTGGCTGCCTTTAAGCCGGCCCCTGGAGGACATCCTACCTCATTGGAGTTGTTCCTCCTCCTCCTCACTTTCCTCCTCTGTTCTCTCAGGCACCAAAGTATAGTCAGTGACCTCATCATCCACTTCCTCCTAGTCACTGGAGCAAACTTGGCAGTCTGCTGCAGCTGGGGAACATGACTGCTAGTTTCTTGTCCGTCATTGGCACCCCCTCTCTCTAGGCTCACACTACTCCCTTCCTCAACATCAGAGCATTCAAATTGCTGGGCATCCTCCAGCAGCATGTAACTGACACTATGAGTGAATAATTCAGGTGACTCCTCCATGCATGATGGTGGGGCTATGAAAGGAGTAGCTGTGGACAAGAAGCCTGTGGAATAGGCCACTTTGACAGCTGCAGTGGAAGGCAAACTAGTATGAGCTTTGGTGACTGAGGATGAGGAGGATTAGGATGGCTTAGTTATCCACTCTGCCAACTCTACTGGGTGTTGTGGTTCAATAACATGGCCAAGAATAAAAGGGCAAGCATAACCCACCTGCCTGTGAGGGTCAGCCCCTCCTTGTTGGCCTTTCGGACATGATGGGGATTTTTTGGGGGGATTTTTTCAAATTTTTATGGGATGTGTGGGATGGAAATATGGTGCTTGGGTGCAATACGTTTGTGCTTGGTGCACTCTAAACCATTTTAATATTGTCTTTTATTTTTTGGAGGGGATTTTTGTTAACTTTTAATTGTAGAGTGTGGGAAGGGAATATGGTTCTTGGGTGTAATACTTTTGTGCTTTGTGCACTATAAAACATTTTAGTATAGTTGTTTTTTTTTTAATAAAGAAAAAAACAATAAAGCCCAAAAAAAAGGGAACCACTGCTGATGCAGAGAAGGAATGCCTGCAATGCAGAATGGAGAAACAGTAATTTGCCTCTAAATATTTTTAGTGCTGCTGCAGAAAATAAAAACACTGCTGAAGCAGAAGGAATAGCACCTGCGACTCGGAAGGGGGACGGCAATTATGCCCTAAATAATATTAGTGCTGCTGCACAACAAAAACATTTAAAATGAAAACCACTGCTGACGCAGAAGGAATGGCACCTGCGATGCATAAGGGGGGACAGCAATTATGCTCTAAACATTATAAGGATTGCTGTCCCACAAAAAAAAAAGAAAACCACTGCTGACGCAGAAGGAATAGCACATGCAACACAGATGGGGGAGCACTAATATTGCAGAAAAACAAAAAATATATATATCAATAAAAAAAAAAACAGGGATCAGTGGGGTGACACAGACGTGTTGTATACACCAAGATTGCAGTGGCACCACTGCACTTTTGTTACACAAGAATCATAGCACTACACTACACTGACTGCACTAAACCAACTAAACTGACTGAACATACAATCCACTGACTATCCTGCCTAATCTCCACTAACACACTACACATGGCAGCCGTGTAAGCAGCCTTATATAGTGTAGGGCGTGGACTTAGCCCCCGAGCCATGATTGGCCAAAGGCACCCTGCCTTGGCCAATCATGGCTCTGCCAGTACATTGTGCTGTGATGGCCAAAGAATACAGGTCTGGTCCTTGGTTTTGCCAATCACCGGCAGCAATCAATGCGCTGTGAAATTGCAGTGCATTATGGGGCATTCGTTGGCAAATTTCCCATCGATTGCCCCGGGTGTTCGTGCGTTTAGCGAACACACGAAAAAAAAGATGTTCGACTCGAACATAGAGTCCATCCTTACTTGTGATGTCCTGCAGCCACTTTAAAGCCTCTTCCTGCCTACATGCATGCTTTTTATTATTGGCTGCATGGAACTTCTTAGAGTGGTTTTGCTGACAGTGACAGCTGTGGGAAATGCCTGCATAATGTATGATAGCTTATAATTTCCAATGGGACAAGGTCACAACACAGAAGGACAATTGAGAGACAGGGAGAGAGTGTTGCCTCAGTATAGAAGTGGGTGCCCAAAACAAGGCAAGATTTTCAGGTATTATTTTACTGAAATCTACAGATCTAAAATTTTTAAATGTGACTTTTGAAATTACATTAACATGCTAAGACTTATGTATATGATTTTAGTCATTTGGTTCACATATATTTTAAAAGACTAACAAGAATGTTCTGATGCACAATACATTATTTTCTTTGGAAAACTTTTTTTGCAGCAGTTGCACACTCTCCTCTGTGTGTTAGATAAAGCCTGAAAACAAAACAAGTCTTTGCAGAACCATAAATCTATGATGGAAAAAAGTAAGAAACAGGAGAAATGGAAAAATGACTTATTTTGAATCTTCTGTCACTGCGTAGTATTCCTCAGTATTATGGAAAATCAATCTAAAAGCTAGCTGTCTTAAACACTTCCTTTCAACCATTCATTTGTTAAATTGTCAGAACTCATCAATAGTCCTTGAAGCAGCACTGTGTTTATAGTGATGTTGGTCTCCTAAAGCATAATAAATTTGTGGTTGCATAAATGTGAATTTGAAAAGTAAGGATAGGAAATTGGCACAGTAAAAGACAAATCAAAGGTTTGGGATATATGTGATTTATATTATAAAAAAAGTACATGTCAAATAGGGAAGGAATCAGCATGCATTGCATACCAAGGAAGATTATTACAGCAGCAGTTTGTTTTTATTTAACTTAATTGTGCTTTAGATTTATGATGTCATAACAGCTAAAGCCAAATAATCCTAATGGGCTCAATCTCACACAGTCGCTCCCTCTCTCCAAAAAAAAAAATTGCATTAGTGGAAACTTCTCTTGAAAAACTCCAGTGAACATAATTTATATATAAGATAAAATAATTAATTATCATCACCTCAGAATACAATTTTACTGTCATTTAGCAACTTTCAAAAGAAAATTACAATCATCATCAATTTATAGCATCTGATACATTTCATATGTATTAACTTTCCACATCAATGCATGGTGTGTTTTTTTCTAGGAGAACTGTTATGGTAGTATGACAATTTTTTGCTTTTAACCTCACATACTATCTCTTTATCAGCTAAATAGGTTTACAATCATCATATTAGGACAAATACACTATATTATCATTATAGGTATTGAGACGCCTGCCTTTACACAAACACAAACTTTAAAAGGCATCCCAGTCATAGTCCTTAGGGTTCAATATTGAGTTGGCCCGCTCTTTGAAGCTATAACAGCTTCTACTCTTCTGGGAATGTTTAACCATTCTTCCAGAAGTGTATCTGTGAGGTCAGGCACTAGTGTTAAACGAGAAGGCCTGGCTCGCAGTCTCCACTCTTCCACTCTAATTTATCCCAAAGGTGTGCAGGCCAGTTAAATTCCCCAACCCCAAACTCGCTTATCCATGTCTTTATAGACCTTGGTTTGTGCACTGGTCTGGTGGAGGGGGAATTATGGTGTGGGGTTGTTTTTCAGAGGTTGGGCTTGGCCCCTTAGTTCCAGTGAAGGGAACTCTTAAGGCATCAGCATACTAAGACATTTTGGACAATTTCATGTTCCCAACTTTGTGAGAACAGTTTGGGAATAGCTCATTCCTGTTCCAACATGACTGCGCACCAGTGCACAAAGCAAGGTCCATAAAGACATGGATAAGCGAGTTTGAGGTGGAGGAACTTGACTGGCCTGCACAGAGTCCTGACCTCAACCCGATAGAACACCTTTTGTATGAATCAAAGTGCAGACTGCGAGCCAGGCATTCTCCTCCAACATCAGTGCCTGATCTCACAAATATGCTTCTGGAAGAATGGTCAAACATTCCCATTGACACACTCCTAAACCTTGTGGACAGCCTTTCCAGAAGAGTTGAAGCTTTTATAGATGCAAAGGGTGGGCCAACTCAATATTGAACCCTACAGGCGAAGACTGGGATGCCATTACAGTTCATGTGAGTGTAAAGGCAGGCTTCCCAATACTTTTGAAAATAAAGTTTATGTGCCCTAGGGTTTTGTAAATAGGTTTATGTCCAATGCATTTATCCTGAGAACATCAGCAAAGCAAAGGATTGGCCAGAAAATAGGTTCTGTATACTTAAAAGTATGTCCTAATGTAATTTATTCATGGCAGTTTTTTTCTGTAACTTTCCCATTTATTCTAAAACTCCAGCAGTGACAGGAAGGTTTTAAAAAAGGTACAGAGTCTGCAAATGTTTGGTGTTCACCATAGTTCTGATGGTGAGGTTGTGCTTGGCTACAGGAAAACTTCAAGGCAGCCCTTGGGTTGCTTTGTTGCTGATGGCAGAACACAGCCGGATTGACTGAGTAAGTACTGAACTAGAGACAGGCAAACAATTACTCAAGTTCAAGCCAAACACTAGGGTTTTTGGCTGATGAGCATAGTCAAAGAGACAATAGACAATTAGGATAGGTTGTAGAAAGAAAGTGCAGTCAAAAGAGTGACTAAGGAATACAGAAAGGTGCAATAGTCAGAAAACGAACCAGGAATAGGATATTTGGTTCAGATACCAGATAAGCCAAGTTGCAATTGATGCAACACATAAGGGAACCAACAGAATAGTTTCCAAATGCAGAATAATCAAAAGCTTAGGCAATTTGTAAGCCATTCATGCAACAAGAACAGAGGCTGCCAGATCAGCAGGAGTAAAAAATAGCTGGATTTATTCCAAAAACACTCACATATACAACTTCTTGAGTGCAGTGTGCAGCATGGGTGCGGAGGACAAAGCTAGCAGACAGCAGCCTGGAAGGACTGGTGGAGCCGCAAAAAAACGACTCGGGACAGTGGGAGATGGAAGACGGCGGCATCTCCGGCACACACACGAGAACCTCTAGCAGGAGCCGGGAGCAGATGGGGGGGCGGGCCGCAACACGTTTCTGGGGCCCTGCCTCCTTCGTCAGGCAAAAAAAAGCCAATTATGCTTTTTCTAATACAATCTATATGGTCAGGTTTGGTGAAAGAATCAGTTCTACTAATATCAGGATTGGGAAGAAGGAGGGGAAGCAAAGGTAAGCTGATGGCTTCAGAAACGTATCATCACTCCTGGAAGTGTTTGGAATGGAAGAAAAACACAGTCTGTAGTATTAGGAAACAAATGCATATCAGGGGCCACACTTTTGGACCCCTATGTTTTTTAAATTTACATCACTGTGTTAGGCTTAAACGCAGGCTTAAACTTATTCAGCACATTTTCACAATGTTTCAATAAGTCTGGGAAATCATACATTTTAAAAATTCTTGAATGGCTTGTTTTTCTTTTTAGTGCTACTGTTTTATGGAATGATACAATATTTTGCATTGGTAAAATTGGAAGTAACTGCTTATGTTTTTTTAACAGTTGTTGCATGGGTTTTGTTGTTGGATAAATATGTATGGGTTTTGTTATCTACAGTATATTATTATATTTATGCCTATTGCACAAGAGTGAGCATTGAGTTTTACACAGTTTTTATCTGTATAATTTCTTTCTGAAGGAGAAAACTGCTTTAAGTCTTTTACCTATACAGTGCAAGGTGACAGTGTCTCAGGAAAGCTCCTACCCCTATTGACGCAATTTCCGGTTTACGGACATCGGCACGTCACTTCCGGCACGGTGGAACGCACGCCAGGACCAGGAGCGTATCCCATGGCTAGGAAGACTGTCAGACCTGCCTAAGCACTTTATCTGCATGTATTTGCACTACCAAATGTGAGTGTAACCTTTAATTTGCTATTCATTAAAGTTTTATCAGAGTTACACTATTGTGGCTTTTTCTCCATTTACGCATATCGGAGCACTAAGAATTATTGGGAATCACAGCATCCTACCCTTAAGAATGTCCACATCAAGTTCCCTGTTGGGACACAAGCCTTACTGATCCCTTTTTTGCTATATGGCATAGGGGTCATCTCAGTCTGGTAAGTGCATTTTCCGGAGGGGGAGGATTATCACCACCCACAGCACAGGATTGAAGGCATGTTTTGGCACTGTGTTTTCGGCACATAAGCACTTTGTTGGGACTGTTGTGGAATTTTTTCTATTTACTTGGACTATTCACTATTTATTTATCACGGACTGGCACTATATTGTTATAAATGTTGATTTTTATATATATATTTTAAACCCGGAGTGCGAACAGCACAGAATTATCAATTGCATATGAACTGCACATGTACTGCACGTTGCACTTTAATATTTAATTTATGAGTGTCATATTTGGTATTTATTTAATTTATATTTTGTATACCTTTTTGCGCTGGTTTTTGGCACTGTGTATAATGAGTACTGACATAATGCATGCCTAATGCATGCATAGTTGTTTATAGTTCCCATAATGTATTTAAAAAAAAATTCAAGGATAGTTTTGTAAAATCTTGAAAGTCCACGAGAAGTTTTTTGTAGTTTCAGTGGGTGTTTGAGTAAACAGTCCTTCATCCTCTGGTGACACAATTTAACTGAATGAGAGTCTAAATTGAATAACACATCAAACCTCTCTTAGCACGACTATAGCTGAATTATATTTTGCAAAGACTTTGGAAAGACTGTTTTGAGAATATCTGTTTCATTTTTGAAGAATACACAATAGCGCTTCAGGTTTATCTCAATTTCCATCACACTAGGGCCTTTATGTAATCAGAAAATCTTTGTGCATAAGCACAGCTATGCCTACTGTCTTTTGAAGGCTTTTGGGCAAGCTATTAAAATATGTCATATGACAAAGATTATAGAACTATGTTTCATTAAAAAAATCATTGTATCTGGATACCTATTTATAAAGCTAAACTCCAGGCAATTGCAATTTGCAATTTAAATGCAAGCAGTGAAAGTACCTGAATTTAACTAGGTATCATCATCTTTCAATCTAATATGGAAAAAGTCTGTGAGCTGTGCTGCAGAGCTCATGTGCCAACAAGGAACATGCTGATAGAAGCAAAGAGCACAGTAAAAAAGTGACCGTCTCATCAGTGTGCTACTTCTCCTTTCACTGAGGGTCAAGACCTGTAAGTGTAACTTAAAGTGGTTGTAAAGGCACAAGGTTTTCTACCTTCATGCATTCTATGCATGAAGGTAAAAAAACCTTCTCTGTGCAGCAGCCCCCCCTAATACTTTCTTGTGCCCCCTTTCGATCCAGTGATGTGCATGAGAACCATGCCTCTCTGAGGACTCCCACTCCTGATTGGCTTTTGACAGCATCAGGAGCCATTGGAAAGTACATACTTTCATACTTTCACTAGAGCAGTACAGCTACATCATTTGACAGGCATGGTGGTGATCAAGGATACTGACTGATGAAAGTGAATATAAAAGAAGATATACTTTTTTTCCAGTATTTTCAAACATTTGTTTTACTTTTTTTTTTTGTTTTTGTTTAAAATTATTTTTCTTTTTTTTTTTTTTGTAAGTTTTTTTGTCACATACTGTGACCAGAGCAGTACAATGTTACCATAATGACTCTGTACTACTCTAGGGAGGTGATCAGAATTTTCTATATATTTTAATGCTTACAACAGTGATGATCACTGTAAAAAGTAATGTTTTTTTTTTTATGAATGACATTCATTCATAGCCATTATATACTATTGGGACACCTGTGATTGGCCACAGCTATCTCATAGTACAGTGTACTATGTTTCTATCATGTGACGACTGTGACCATTTACCGAGATTAACACAATAGTATACAATGAATGGCTATGAATCAAAGCCATTTATTGTGTACAATTATCATGTGATCGCTGTGATTGGTCACAGCAATTGCATGATACTGATCTGTCATCTGCTGTGTCCGGTGGACACTGCGGGTGATGGATCGAGCCGTAGCACAGCAGCAGTGTGCAGGAGGCGTGCTACTGGGAGGACATCATATGATGTCCTCCCGGAACCAGGGAGCTCAAGCCCAGCCATCATATTATAATAGGCTGGTCAGAAAGAGGTTAAAGAAGGCTTTTAACAAGGTATTTTATGAATTCAGGCTTTAGGAACGTAAGAGAAAATGTCTGCATTTTGAAAATTCTTCCCAGCATCACAAACTGGGATTCTCAGTTGAACAGAGTACTAAAATAGGACTGGGATGAACTGGTATACTTCAGCAGTCTGAGTAGAAAGGCTGGGTGGTTATGAGTAAGCGACTAGCAATGTCGTGAAACGCGTCAACCTGACACGTCCGCCTGTACACTGTCTGTCTATCTTATTTGAGGAATAAAGAAAATCATTGATTTCAACAAAATAATATCCTGAGTGCGGTCTCAAATTTTGGATTTTCCTAGAAAGGCTGGGTATCATGCATGCACTGCAAGGATCAGTTTCAATATCACTGTAGTGTACTGCATAGCTTGAACTTTACTTAATGGACCCGATGCATCTTTGGTAGCAACAGATCACTTTTAAGGTGGTCATAGATGGGCCAAATTTGGCTGTTTCAGCAGGGACCAGACAAATTTAATTTCATCTATGATTGTTTCTACATCAGAGCAGTCAATTTAGGAACTGGCTTGCTGGAAAATGTTGCTTTGATCAGTACTGGAGACAATTTAAGAAGAACTGTGAGTTGTCTATTCTTGGCAAAGCAACAGGTTTGTGTTAATCTTTCTTACCCTTGTAACATATCATTGCTCTCCACTGCTCCATTCAGCATTGGAGACCCAAGGAAACACGATTGTGTGACAATGCTTGGAAAATGAATGCAGTCATACAGAGATTCCATGGCCCCTATGAAAGCTATGACTCCAATAACTCATAGGTAACACAGGGTTTTGCATTTTATTTCAATGGCTGAGAGAGTGGTGAGAGAATGAATGGAAGCTATTTGTATGCACCTGTAGAGTGTTGAATTAAAGTGCACGTGTTGCTTCGACCTGTACTGGCAAAGCATAGATTTACTTACGGGTGCGAAAGACCTCCTCTCAAAACCGGCAGTCTAGATCAGACCCTGTGTTATAAATAAATATTTTAAAGTTAAGTTTTTAGCTTACAGTTATTTTTTAGTAGCCCTTTAAAACCATATTGTGCCTGCAATTGATATGTCAGACTAAAGATGTGTCCAAAACTGTGATTGCATTAAAAATGCCATAACCACGCCATCTGCATACATTATCTTCTGCTAATTGATTTTTTTTATAAGTGTCACCAGCAAGTGATATCCCAGACAGTCAGACATCACTTAGCAGGAGAAACGGAACATCTGTGCATCTGTATTTGATGTTCCAGATGGAACTGGTAACACTAAACATTGATGATGCAGCAGCAGTTTTTCTTTCTTTATTTTTAGGTATGTAATGATTTATAATTTAATCACAAGGTTATAGAGGAAGTACTAAAAATATAAATGATGAAGATATAGCATCTATTATGTGATTTTGCACAGTAGCTTACAAAGGTTTAAAGAGTATTCCAGCTTATACCAAAGCATACAGTAGGTCTGCAATGGTACTGGCTGAGGCAAGGATATCAATTTAAAGTGGAAGTTCACCCTAATACTAAAATCTCTAAATCTATGGTATCAACAATCTAGCCATCTTTACATAGTCTTTACAGGCCTACCTATCTAGCCCTGTAAAGAAAAAATTGCTATAATACCTTTTCTGAAGCTCTGCAGAGGAGACAGCTGACAACGGCTAGGAAATGCCTAGAAAGTGATGTCACCCATAGAGTTACTTTGGGGCTTCTGTTGTCGGCTGCCTCCTCTGCACAGAGAAGGCACAGCTGACAGTTCAGCATGGGACTGGACCAGAGCGGCATCAGAAAAGGTATGTATAGTGATTTCTTCTTTACAGGGCTAGATAGGTTAGTCTTAGATCGTGGAAACAAGTAGATTTTGAGATTTTACTATTATGGTGAACTTCTCATTTAAGTGTCTAAAGTCTGAACATTTTGCTTTAGTTGTGGATAAAGTAGAAAGTGTTGGAACCCCTGTCTGGTTTATATTGCTGTTTGTGTCCCTGCTGGGGAGATTCTGCCTCTATTTGTCCTGGAGTCCACTGTTACATATGACTGAAAGTGAGCTAAAATCCAAAATTTTCAATTATCAATAGAAATTAAATAGAGTGGGACACTTCTGGATCTGGTAATAACTGTCTAAGAGTGGCTATATCTTACTTTGAGGAGATTTACACTCACTCCCTGTTGTGTCTTCAGGATAGAAAGTTAATGGAGGCCCTAAAATGGAACACAGATAACAAAAAAAGAAATCCTTGGAGGAATTACAGAAAAAAAAACTCTTGTAGTGGGTCAGAATAAAATGTAATTAGTGTTGGGTGAGCAGTTGGGACCAAGCATAGGTTCAGCCCAAACTTTGCCCGTTCACCTGTTCAGTGAATACCCAAATTTGTAGGCTGCTCGGTGGGACGTTCGTCCCCTGAGTGTCTCACAATTCACTAAGCGCTGCACAGTGTATTCTAAGCCCAGATTGGGCAAAGCTTTGCCCAATCAGGGCATAGTAAATAGTTAGTTGTTGAGGAGCAGGCCCGGGAAGCCAAGCCGTTACGTCCTTAACAACGAAGGAGTCATCAGCTGTCAACGGGCTTCCCCCGCTAACAACTGAATGAAAAAAAAAACATTGCCAAAAGTTGAAAAATGCTAAAAAAAAATGGTGTGGGGGTCTTGTGCTTGTGGACAGGGCCTTTTTCTCACAACCCTGGGATGTGGTCGTGGGGTTCTATGAGCAGGGTTTTTTTTTTGGAATCTGGAACCCCTTTAACAAGGGGGCCCCCAGGTCCCTGCCCCCCCATGTGAATGAGCATTGTACCCCTACTCATTCACCAAAAAAAGTGTCAAAAAGAACACACAAACACACACAGTTTTTGACAATGCCTTTATTAAAAATAAAAAAGCATTGTTCCCCCCCCCCATGTAGATCCATTGTCAATCAGGCCGCCCACCGACACTGTTGAACCCGAAAAAAGAAAGAAAAAAACACTCCTCCCACAACAAAGACTAACTGCCATGTGCCTGCTCTGCCATCTGTCAGTTATTAAATAGGTAAGGGGCGGGGCCACTTGGCAACATCACCTAGTGGCACGGTTCCCATGTGACATCCTCGACCCAGCATGTACATGGGGTGGTGCCACCAGGTAACATCATCAGGTGGCTCTGCCCTTTTTCTATTTAAGAACTGGCAGATGGTGCAGGATGTTACATAGTTACATAGTTAGTGAGGTTGAAAAAAGACATCAGTCCATCCAGTTCAACCTATGATGTGTGTGTGTGTGTGTGTTTGCTTTTAACCGTACATCGTATACCCCTGTATGTTGTTGTCTCTAAGGTGCCCATCTACTAGTTGTCTACTAGTCTAGTCTACTAGTGAATCCCCTTTTTTATACATCCCAGTATTCTGTTGGCTTTGCTTGCAGCGGCTTGGCATTGCATGCCACTGCCAAGCCTGTTGTCTACCAGTACCCCCAAGTCCTTTTCCATCTTAGACTCACCCAGAGGTTCCCCCCCTAGTGAGTAGCTTGCTTTCTGGTTTCTGGCCCCCAGGTGCATTACTTTACATTTTTCAACATTAAACCTCATCTGCCGTGTAATTGCCCACCCCGTTATTTTGTTCAGGTCCGCTTGCAAGGTTTCCACATCCTGCATAGAAGATATTGGCATGCCTAGTTTAGTATCATCTGCAAATACTGAGATTGTACTAGATATCCCCTCCTCTAAATCATTTATGAATAAATTAAACAGGATTGGTCCCAGGACAGAACCCTGGGGGACCCCACTTTCCACACCCGCCCAATCTGAGTACTCCCCATTAATCACCACCCTCTGGACTCTCCCCTGGAGCCAGTTCTCTATCCAGGTACTCACCTTATGGTCCATACCTACCTTCCTTAGTTTGTACAGTAAGCGTTTGTGGGGAACGGTGTCAAAGGCCTTTGCAAAGTCCAGATACACTACATCCACAGGCTTTCCCTTATCTAGGTGGCAGCTCACTTCATCGTAGAAGGTTAATAGATTGG
This sequence comes from Pelophylax lessonae, assembly GCF_965119305.1. Taxonomy (NCBI): domain Eukaryota; kingdom Metazoa; phylum Chordata; class Amphibia; order Anura; family Ranidae; genus Pelophylax; species Pelophylax lessonae. The sequence goes on along the minus strand of NC_138772.1, from coordinate 187,294,259 downwards.
TTTGGCAAGAACGATTTTTCATGAATCCATGCTGATTATTACTTATAATACCATTTTCATTACTAAAGTCTTGTATGTGGTCCCTTAACATCCCCTCCAAAATTTTCCAGACTACTGATGTTAGGCTGACCGGCCTATAGTTACCCGGGATACATCTTGGCCCCTTTTTAAATATTGGTACCACGTTGGCTTTTTTCCAATCAGCTGGCACCATACCCGTCTGTAAACTATCCTTAAAGATCAAGAATAATGGTCTGGCAATCACCTGGCTGAGCTCATTAAGAACCCTCGGGTGCAAGCCATCCGGTCCCGGGGATTTATTTATGTACGCGGTGGTTAGCCTTCATGTTTTTTTTTCCTTTTTAGGGCCCGGTGGTGGCGGTGGCGGGCGTTTTGCTTGACGATAATTCTACAGGGGGAAACACTGTTTTTTTATTTTTAATAAATAAGTTGTCAAAAATGGTGTGTGTGTTTTTATTTGTTTTGACACTTTTTTGGTGAATGGGTAGGGGTACAATGTATCTGATACTCATTTACATAGGGAGGGGGGTGGGATCTGGTGACCCCCTAGCCTGCAGACCCCCACAACCTCAGCCCAGGATTGTGGGAAAGAGGCCCTGCCCCAAAGCGCCCCCCCCCAATATTGAGGGCATTAGGCATAGTATGGTTCAGGAGGGGGGCTGTTCACTCATTTCCCCCTCTTTCCTGTCCTACTGGACTGAATGCTCAGATAAAAGGGCCTGGTATGAATTTTAGGGGGGACCCCATGCCATTTTTTTGTTAAAATGATGGCGTGGAGTTCCCCTTAAAATCCACACTAGACCCAAAGGGCCTATTTTGTATTGGGGGGGACCCCCACACCGTTTTTTTAAACATTTTTGTATTGCTAGCAATAGTATTGTTTTGCCAGCTATTTAACTATTTTTTTCTATATAAATGTCATTTTTGCTGCAGCAGGTTCTATACATTGTACAGATGTACCACTTTACAGGCAGGCTAAGGGGAGTCTCCAGGCACTATATTTAAACGGATTTTACATTTTTTTTTGTTTCACTTTAAGCATTATTAAAATCACTGCTGCTGTAATAACAATTAAAAAAAAATATTTTGCAATGATACATGTCCCCCAGGGCAGTACCCGGGCCCCTATACCCTTTTTATGGCCAATAACTTGCATATAAACCTTCAAAATGGGGGATTTTAATTTTTCAAGTTCAGGTCTAATAGACTTTATTAGATCTCGTGGCTCGGGTTTAAACTTTTTACATGTTTGGGAGTTCTGGTGCGAACTGAACTGGGGGGTTGTTCGGCCCAACTCTAGATGTAAAACGTACCTTATTCCTTGCTTCGGTAGACTTCTTCCATGTTGCGCGACTGACTCCTCAAAGCCTCTTCTCTAAGGCATGCTGACTTGTGGTTGCATGCTGATGTCATCAAGTACAATTCAGGACCAATAGCTTTCTGTTAATGCATGTGGCAGGAGGCATAATGCACTTGAAGGAAAATATGTTTAATCTTCACATGCAAAAAGGCTTCTTTACAGTAAGGGCTGTGATAATGTGGAATAGACTTCCACATGAACTAGTTCTAGCTACATCTGTAGATAGCTTAAAATAAGTTGAATGTATTTCTAAATGCAAAAATATACCAGGGGAGGAGGGGAATTCAATAAAGCTGCTGCACCACTTTTCTGGTGTTTATTGCTCTTGTTATTGTATTGCACCTAATTCAAAAACATCTGTAACAGTTTTGGTTCTGACTGTGACTTGTGCGCCAAATTCAGGAAGTTCTAATTTGCTCCACTTCTACACTGGCACAACACCTGCATCCAAATAAAATACCAATAGTGGAGCTAAATAAGACCAGCTTTCTTTTGGTATACAGAAGCAGGTTTTGCGACAGTGTCTCGCATGCATTCTAAAAGTAGTGCAGCATAAGCCAAATTCCAGCACATGTTCAAGACAGGTACATGAAATTGGCACACTCTGTGCCACTTTTAGAAGGCATGCAAGACACTTTCGCAAACTTTGTCTGCACCAGTCTTTTCTAATTCTAGGTACTCTCTCTTAAAGTAATAACACTTTAGATCAGGAATGTTCAACCTTTTCGACCTTTCTGGGCGGAATTGGAAGAAGAGGAATCATCTTGGACCACACATGAAATACACTCACAATATAGATAGCTGATAAGCAGAAAAAGTCACAGATCACTTATATAGATCATGTACTGTACATATCTGGGTAATAAAACTGGTGAAATATATGACTCTGTTTTTGATAAACTATTGCATCAATATATGGTTCGATGGATGTAGTAGCAATTCTCAAGGTGCTTATCACATATTTTGATTCTAATTTCGCCCTTTATGTGCTTCATCCTTGAAAATAGTTGCTCACAAATATAGGTGCTGCTGAAAACTGATGACATGAGTAAGGAGTGATTATGAAGAGTGGGATATTATTCATTGGGAAGATAAAACTTATTTAAAGGGTAACTCCACTTTCGTGGGGGAAAAAATGGCAAATAAAGAAAAAACAATATAGCATGTACAATTGCGACACAAATCATATTGCAATTGAATATTATTAAAAAAAATACCTTTCCTTTTTAATCTGCGGCTGTTGTAATTTTCTAAAAAAAATGCAATGCAATATGGCTACCTGGAGTCGTTCTGTATACAGAATGTGTACTGACCACACCCCAGAAACATAATTTCATGCTTGTGTCATTGGTTCACCAATTTTCCCAGAAGTCTGCTTATGATACAAGTCGAATTTCTGGCATCCCCTGCAACAAAAATGTAATTTTTGGTGAGATAGTCCCAATAGGAGCATGTCTAAAGGGATGCAGACCCAGCAGTTTTCCTCATTAGAGCCCCGCAGCTGCCACAGCTGATCAATAATTATGAAACCACTCCCATTTGACCCACTTAGAACAGAGGCACAGCGGAACACACAGAGATTTCTTCAGAATAACAAAAGGTAGGAATCTGCAACAAAGTTTGTTAAAGACCTTGTAATGTACAGAGATCACCCAGAGGGGAATGTTTTTTTCTCAACAAAAGTGGATTTACGCTTTAAGTCCAGTAAATAGACACTGTCAAATTTTTCTTCGGCTGCATGTGTTTGCTATATGTAAACATATTTTTACAAAAAAAAAAAAATCAACATTTTAAAATTAAGTTTGTGAAATTCTTTATGCATAAATTGCCGTGTAATGGAGGCCCTTACCCCTATGAGAGATAAGCAAAAAACTAGGGGATAGAAGAAAGATGGGGCTTTACGGGCCAGTGGGAGTAGAAGGATCAAAAACAAAACTAATTGTAAAACCAAAATAACATTTTATTGATACAAAGATTGATAAAATTCAGCATGGGTGACCATGCCTATATGGATGACAATAACCTGACATATATAATAAAATCAAACAATATTGTCACTACTGAAATAGAAACATATCCCATAAGGGGATTATAGCCAAAACAAAGCCTGTATGAGGTGGAAGATGGGTCTCATGTTGGATTCGGTCAGAGTAGGTCCCCAGCAAGCCGACGCGTTTCGCTCAAGGCTTCCTCAGGGCCTGAGAGACCATGACAGACCGATGTTTCTATAAGTAACATAAAAGTATAATCAAGTAAGTACAGGTCAGTCATGAATTTCATGGTACATCATACATAGTGCTATTCAGTTATTATTACATTTGGTTCTAGTTTTGTACTGACCCTTCTTAGTAGTGACCTGTGCTAGGCAGCGGGGTTGCAGCGGTATAAAAGCTGTCCAAGAAGATATTACTTCCGCATTCACGATACAACACGATACGATATACGTTTTATATAAACATCAGAGACAGATTTCCTGCACTGGATCCAATGTATCAAGTCCCAACTGTGTCATCAAAGGCAGAGCTGTAAACCAAAATACCAATAGGTGTATGTCTATGTCTTCGAGCTATCCTACAGAAATTTGATGATATATTTCAGGTATCATAACCCACCTTATAGGGATAGCACCGTTGTAACCTTTCGGGGTTAAATCATCCCCCGAGAGGTGGGTATCCTCTCACTGGTTTATTCGTCCTTATATATATGGTCGTCCCTAGATATAGTAAATCTGAGGATATGAGGGCATAGATTACTAGCTTTCAGTGGAGGATATTTACATATTCAAGTATCTTAATTGTCTCCGGTTAACCAGAAGGTAGGGGATAGATATTTCAAAAAGATCATATATGTATATACACATATGATTGAGAGAAAACTAGTGGGAGTAGCTATTTGCTAAATAAAGATAGAGATGAATATATAGGCTTACAGAATCAAGGGTAATGTCAGCGATATCCAACATCAAAGCTGTCAAGTTAGCACCCACCTAATGTTATGTGACAGTAGTTTAAGCCGAGCAGAAAAGGCACCTTTCTCTGTGCGGTTTACCAGAGGGTATATCCCCAAACTCTGGGTCTTTGATGGAGACAGGATTAGCCTGGAAGGGGGACCAATATTTTAAATAGGTACATATAGAAATTAGTAAGCAATGAGGAGGGGATGTTAACCTAAAGATGGAAGAGTTATACAGCTGGTAAAATATATACATACCTCTCCTTAATTTAGAAAATACTTCAGGCAGGAAAGGGAAACATATATAGACATATATCTCATAGTTACATGGACCGACAGTCCTGGGCTACCCAGGCCCTAAAAGAAATAATTCGGGGGGTTATTACTAGTGCCTCAAGCCTCCCGGTCCATCTGTGGATAATACAGTCATGGAAATAACTATCCTTGCCTCCATTCTGAAGTTAGCATTACTTACCTCTGTATTTCAGATCCCTCACGACCTGCCTACCTGCCCCTGCATCGCACAGGTTCTATATAGTGGAGGGAGGGGAAGATGAGACTGCCCTCATTGCGGCATTTGGCGCTCAAACTGGCTATTTCAGGTGAGAGTTGTTAGTATCTAATTGCGGTTGGCGGTGGCGCCGCCTAACCGCATCACTTCCGGTCGCTCCGGGAGTGATATCACTCATCTCCCTGTCTAGAACTAGGTGGATGAGGGCGTCATCTGGTCGTGTCACTTCCGGTTACACCGGAAGTGAGGACATTACCTTCGGATCCGCCCTCCAATTTCCGGATTACCGCATCCAGTCGGGCACTGTCCACAACATAAGCATAGGATGGATATCTAGCATTTCAGCTCCACCTAGTGGAATTAGGTTAGAATACCTTAACCACAGCTCTGCCTATTATGATCCCACAGGGGACCCACCATTGGTCCAGAGTGCAAGATAACATTACAAATAAATGTGCTATCGGTATTATAAGATAAATACACAATCAATACCGCCTTAAATAGTGCAGTACCAAATCGCGCTACATTATTGTACAGCAGCATCCGCTACACCCATGCTACCGCACCGGTCACCTGTTACATACAAAAAGAAATACCTATACATATCAATCTCTGCACATAGGCAGAATCATAGTTCACTATAACATTATATACCGGATATATACTGATATATTTTGTGTTCTATTTGTGGGTAGCAGTCCCTATTTCTTTATACAAATAAATCTTAATTTCTCCTTCATACTAATGTGAAAAAGGAATACCTTATGGGGAGAGAGGAACAACTAGGAGACTAGAGGGGGGAGGGGGAAAAAAAAAAAAAAACAACCCGGGAAAAAAAGACAGGGTCCATATTACAGTTATTTTGGGAGGTACTATAAAAATGGTTTGTAACTAATTACATCATTTAAACCTGGATATACGGTAGCCCTTAGATCGTATATCCATCTGGCCTCTCGTGCCAGAACTTTTTTAAATAACTGTAATATGGACCCTGTCTTTTTTTCCCGGGTTGTTTTTTTTTTTTTTTTTCCCCTCCCCCCCCTAGTCTCCTAGTTGTTCCTCTCTCCCCATAAGGTATTCCTTTTTCACATTAGTATGAAGGAGAAATGAAGATTTATTTGTATAAAGAAATAGGGACTGCTACCCACAAATAGAACACAAAATATATCAGTATATATCCGGTATATAATGTTATAGTGAACTATGATTCTGCCTATGTGCAGAGATTGATATGTATAGGTATTTCTTTTTGTATGTAACAGGTGACCGGTGCGGTAGCATGGGTGTAGCGGATGCTGCTGTACAATAATGTAGCGCGATTTGGTACTGCACTATTTAAGGCGGTATTGATTGTGTATTTATCTTATAATACCGATAGCACATTTATTTGTAATGTTATCTTGCACTCTGGACCAATGGTGGGTCCCCTGTGGGATCATAATAGGCAGAGCTGTGGTTAAGGTATTCTAACCTAATTCCACTAGGTGGAGCTGAAATGCTAGATATCCATCCTATGCTTATGTTGTGGACAGTGCCCGACTGGATGCGGTAATCCGGAAATTGGAGGGCGGATCCGAAGGTAATGTCCTCACTTCTGGTGTAACCGGAAGTGACACGACCAGATGACGCCCTCATCCACCTAGTTCTAGACAGGGAGATGAGTGATATCACTCCCGGAGCGACCGGAAGTGATGCGGTTAGGCGGCGCCACCGCCAACCGCAATTAGATACTAACAACTCTCACCTGAAATAGCCAGTTTGAGCGCCAAATGCCGCAATGAGGGCAGTCTCATCTTCCCCTCCCTCCACTATATAGAACCTGTGCGATGCAGGGGCAGGTAGGCAGGTCGTGAGGGATCTGAAATACAGAGGTAAGTAATGCTAACTTCAGAATGGAGGCAAGGATAGTTATTTCCATGACTGTATTATCCACAGATGGACCGGGAGGCTTGAGGCACTAGTAATAACCCCCCGAATTATTTCTTTTAGGGCCTGGGTAGCCCAGGACTGTCGGTCCATGTAACTATGAGATATATGTCTATATATGTTTCCCTTTCCTGCCTGAAGTATTTTCTAAATTAAGGAGAGGTATGTATATATTTTACCAGCTGTATAACTCTTCCATCTTTAGGTTAACATCCCCTCCTCATTGCTTACTAATTTCTATATGTACCTATTTAAAATATTGGTCCCCCTTCCAGGCTAATCCTGTCTCCATCAAAGACCCAGAGTTTGGGGATATACCCTCTGGTAAACCGCACAGAGAAAGGTGCCTTTTCTGCTCGGCTTAAACTACTGTCACATAACATTAGGTGGGTGCTAACTTGACAGCTTTGATGTTGGATATCGCTGACATTACCCTTGATTCTGTAAGCCTATATATTCATCTCTATCTTTATTTAGCAAATAGCTACTCCCACTAGTTTTCTCTCAATCATATGTGTATATACATATATGATCTTTTTGAAATATCTATCCCCTACCTTCTGGTTAACCGGAGACAATTAAGATACTTGAATATGTAAATATCCTCCACTGAAAGCTAGTAATCTATGCCCTCATATCCTCAGATTTACTATATCTAGGGACGACCATATATATAAGGACGAATAAACCAGTGAGAGGATACCCACCTCTCGGGGGGTGATTTAACCCCGAAAGGTTACAACGGTGCTATCCCTATAAGGTGGGTTATGATACCTGAAATATATCATCAAATTTCTGTAGGATAGCTCGAAGACATAGACATACACCTATTGGTATTTTGGTTTACAGCTCTGCCTTTGATGACACAGTTGGGACTTGATACATTGGATCCAGTGCAGGAAATCTGTCTCTGATGTTTATATAAAACGTATATCGTATCGTGTTGTATCGTGAATGCGGAAGTAATATCTTCTTGGACAGCTTTTATACCTCTGCAACCCCCGCTGCCTAGCACAGGTCACTACTAAGAAGGGTCAGTACAAAACTAGAACCAAATGTAATAATAACTGAATAGCACTATGTATGATGTACCATGAAATTCATGACTGACCTGTACTTACTTGATTATACTTTTATGTTACTTATAGAAACATCGGTCTGTCATGGTCTCTCAGGCCCTGAGGAATCCTTGAGCGAAACGCGTCGGCTTGCTGGGGACCTACTCTGACCGAATCCAACATGAGACCCATCTTCCACCTCATACAGGCTTTGTTTTGGCTATAATCCCCTTATGGGATATGTTTCTATTTCAGTAGTGACAATATTGTTTGATTTTATTATATATGTCAGGTTATTGTCATCCATATAGGCATGGTCACCCATGCTGAATTTTATCAATCTTTGTATCAATAAAATGTTATTTTGGTTTTACAATTAGTTTTGTTTTTGATCCTTCTACTCCCACTGGCCCGTAAAGCCCCATCTTTCTTCTATCCCCTAGTTTTTTGTGAAATTCTGTTGAGCCACATTTATTGCCGTCTTGGGCTGCAGGTTGAACACCCTGCTTTAGATTATTAACCCGTGGAGTATCCGATTGACCCAGTGGATCCTCTAATTGACATTAATGTATTTACTGTGTACTTACTATTGATGGAGATTTTAAGGTGTCGATAAGTGGCAAAACATTAACAAAAATGATTATTTTTATTTTACAAAAAAACACATAAGAACATTAAAATTCATGGTTCAGTATAGCATGACATTGATGATAAACATTGTAGACAATATGGTGCCTTTATAGTCACTTTTAAAGACTACTGTTCAGCTTGTATTAATATATAAATTAAAAGGTATTGAAGATGGATAACAACCACCACTGGCCAAGATACCAGGTATATGTTTGGGGATGAAAGCAGATTCATGTAAGTGAACAAAATCAGCTTAGCTTGACACATTTCTCAGATCTGGCAATATGCTTCATCAAGGGACTCGAGATATGTACTGTATATAGCTTCATATTAAAGAGAATAACACAACACTAACATTTATATGTATAATTGGTATATATTAGATTAAAAGAAAATACAAATACACTTGGCATTGAGACATGCTGCAAACCGAAGGTCAAATATTTCCCAGGTATTGTATTGTAGGGGGAAATTCAAAGAATACTTAAGCCTCACTATGATATCAAATCAGTCATCTCGTTTTTTTTTTTTTTTAGGCCATAGTCTGAAGAAACTGTTGTTACTTTCAAACTACATTGTATTTAGCATGCCTGGAGGGTGCATTCATTATTATATTTAACACATTTAAGGCACAAATAATTTCAGAGGAAGAAAATGAAAGATTAAAGTCCCACTATCAACCACAATCTCTAGTAAAATGTATATTATGGTAGATTTGTTAGAATCAAAAGGTGTTAAAGTTGCCCACTAGCAAGAAATGTCAAGAAAATTGCAAAGAAGCTCACCTAGACCTCCATTGTCGCCATGCTTCACAAACAGTGTGTTGCTGCCATATCCCGCACTCCTGCAGACAGTCACTGTACACTTTCCCTGTTCCGATCTTCCCTTATAATACTGTCCAACGACATGAAGTATGCCTCATCAATGAGGCGTATGACGTCAACGGTGAGCTGGGTGTACACCCACGCATGCGCAAAATCTGCTTGGATCCATTTGTTGATCAGACCTACCCCCCCCCCTTATGGGCAGTCCAAGCACAAGTGTACCCACCAAGGAGGATCAAATATTACCTTCCAACATGGGTGAAAACAAGTGCCTGTGTCATGGGAAACCCAGCTAGGGAAAAATTGCAGGTATAGGGGGTTAAAAAGGACCTATCCCCTATGTAGGGGAGACAGACAATTGCAGCTATAACCCAGCATCTCCCTATAACATCCCCCAAACTCAAAAAAAATGGGAGGAATGGACCAACCCCTAATTGCAGCATGGACAAATATTCTTCTTAAAAAACATGTGGATATTGTTTTCCATTCAGACTAAGACCATACATTTATATATGCAATGGGGAGATTTATTAAATCTGGTGCACACCAAATCTGGTGCAGCTGTGCATAGTAACCAATCTGCTTCTGACTTTACCTTGTTCAATCAAGCTTTGAAAATAAGCCCCGATTCACATCGGCGCAATTTGACATGTCAAATCGCATGCCAATTCGCAGCCTTTTGCTGGCAATGGCACTGCCCCGATCAGTGTGATGCCGACTTTGTGGCGCCACACCAATTTCTAAAAGTAGTTTCTGCATCACTTTTGGCAACTTTCAATAGACATCTGTGCATAAACCCGCACAGAAGTCTTGCACTGAAATGCGGGTTTGAATTTGTCTGAGTTCAGCTGAACTTGCATGATTTCAAACCCGCATTCAGTGTGAACGTACCCTTAGTCCCAGTTCACACTGATGCAGTGAAAATTTGCTGCAAATTCCGCAAGGCATCCAAATTTCTACCACATTCATGCGAACCGCTTTGGGTATGTATGTTAAGTTAATGACAGAATTGCAGAATCAGATCACATAGGTGTGAATACCCATGCAATCCGATTCTGGAGCGGCCAAAAAAAGGGTCCTGCACATTTTTGTTGCTCAAATCGCACTGATGAAGAATCGCTTGTGATTTGAAGAGGAATGCGGTGCAAATCCTGTTCAAAATTGTGGGTCAGTGATTGCAGCGCTGCTAATAATTGCACATACTTTTTTGACTTATACACACTCCTACAGCGCGAGGTCCACAGTCTTATCATCCTGTTCAAAATTGCATGCCGTTCCCGCACCACATAATGTGAACCGGCACTAAAACCTGGTAGCTGATTAGTTACCATGAACAGCTGCACCAGATTCTGAGTTTAAGTAAATCTCCAAAAGTATATGATATAAAATGATGTCATCTGTACATAGAGACATACATAGCAATCACAATCACGTATCACCTGATATATTGACCAATCTAATCAAAGGGTTAGTTTACTGTCCTCCAGACTTTAGGGGGGGCCGGACTGTGGTAAATGGGTGTAGAAATTGTCCTGTTGTCAGTGGAATTAAACAATACATCTTTGGTAAAAGTGGGAGTAATAGTACCTCATTGTTGGTGCAAGTGGGAGAAATAGTGCCCCATCATTGGTGTCAGTGCGATTATTAGTGCCCCATCATTAGTGTCAATTTGAGGAATAAGGCCCCATCGTTTGCATCAATGGGAGAAATAATATCCCATTGTTGATGTCAGTAGCAGGAATATTGCCCAATTGTTGGTGTCAGTGGGAGGAATAGTGTCTTGTATCAGTGGAAGGAAAAGTACCCCAAGGGCTGGATAAAGGCAAGCAGAAGGCGGCATTTGGACCTAGGGCCGCAGTTTGGAGATAACTGATCTTGACTAATGGTGTTTATTATTCATCTTCATTATTATTTATGCATACACTAATATAAACTAATAAAGTCATTTAGACTGGCTAGAATATTTACAAAGGGAATATAATCAATGTTGTGCTATACTGAACTATGAATTTTAATGATGTTATTTTTATTATTTATTTTAATGTGAAATAAAAAAAATGTATCATTTGTAATTGAAAAGATGTATGTCTTTACAGTATGTTGACAAACATATATACATTATATATATATATATATATATATATATATATATATATATATATATATATATATATAAATGAGTGCAATTAAGTGGTTTTATTTTTTTATTTTTATTTTTATTTTATATGGGTAGATCCTTTTTTGAATTTTATGTGCTTAAATCTTCTTGCACTTTTTTCCAAACAATGCAATGGCAACAACAGTGTGTACCTACACCATCTCACATTATATCACTAACATTCACCATACCCCCCTTTACTTAAATATAAAACAAATGTTAGACATGCACAGGTTAGACCTATTATCACTGATTAAAACAGTTTTGATGCTGGCCTGTGCACTGTTGTATCCCTTGCAGTATCTATGTTTGTAGTAAAGCCATAGCTTATGATCCTTGTCTCTAGTAAATTTGACTCTAACCTTGCTATTTAAAATTTTCCTGCTACTGTGTCATCTGTGGTCACCTATTTCTTGTAGTAAAGCACCAGCCTGTACTCTTTTTCTCTACTACATTTTGGATAATTCTCCTATTATCTGCGGCTCTTAATTCCTAATGAAAGCTTAATAGAAATTGGCCAGTGGCAGGACAGATTTTCAGCTTTACTGACCAATTGGGGCTAGTGGACAGTTGGAGGGAATTACATCCGACCCAAAAAGATTACACGCATTTCTCACACCCCCATCAGTCATATGCACGCATTGACCACTTATTTGTGTCACACTCTACGGTGCCCTCTCTACATACAGCGGCAATCAGGGATGTGGCCTGGTCTGATCATTCAATGGTGATTGCGTCTATTAATCGCACTAACTCACACTCGGGAACATATCGCTGGAGGCTCTTCTGAGCGAACCTCATAGGGTGGTAGAACTCGAACGCTCCTTTGGGGAATACTTCCAGCTCAATGACGTGGAAGGTATGACCCCCAATACCCTCTGGGCAGCGCACAAACCTACAATTAGGGGTAAGCTGATACAGATCGCTTCACAATTTAAAAAGGAAAGGCGAAACCATATCAATTTTTTGGAAAAAGAGTTTATTTCCTTATGGGCCAGGCATAAAAATGATCCCAATTCCGTCCCCATGAGACTTCTGGATGATGCCAGAACCAAATTGAATTTAGCCTTAACAGTCACAGCTGAAAAGGCCGTCAGGTGGCAGGGAGCGAGGTTCTACAGACATAGGGATTTCATAGGACCAATGCTAGCCTCCAAACTCAGACCATTCGTGAAACTGTCCTCTTTCCCTAAATTCTCGTTACCTTGCGGTCGCAGCACCCAGAACCCGAAAAGGATTATGCAGGCATTCTCTGACTTTTACAAAAAACTATACTCTTCGGACTTGCAGGAAGGGGACTCGGGTCTGTCGGCTTTTCTGCAGGATGTTCCCCTGCCTAAACAACACAAAGATAGACTTGAGGCCCCCATAACGGAACTGGAAGTCTCACTGGTAATTAAAAACCTTAAGGTGGGCTCGGCGCCTGGCCCTGATGGCTTTTCCACTTTATACTATAAAACGTTTGCTGGCATCTTGTCTCCTTTTATGACTAGATTCTTTAACACAATCAGGGCAGGGGATCCCTTGGATGAAGACCTGAATTCTGCATTCAACTCGGTGATCCCTAAACCGGACAAGGACCTTTCTGTAATAGGTAATTACCGGCCAATATCATTAATTAATAATGACTTAAAAATCCTTACGAAAATCTTAGCGAATCACTTGGCCTCATTTATAAATCACTATGTCCATGAGGACCAAGTAGGATTTATTCCTGGGAGACAGGGGCCAGACCAGATTAGAAGAGCAATTGATATCGTATCCTTGCTACAATTAGGATAGGATGATGGTGGGCATCAGGAAGGCTTGCTGTTATCGATTGACCTCCAAAAGGCATTCGATTAGGTCGAATGGCCGTACTTATTCTCGGTCCTGGAACGCTGGGGTTTTTTGGCCAAAACTTCTTAAGAACCCTCAAAGCTCTTTATGCATCCCCTGTGGCAAGTATTAGATACCAAGGCTTCTGCTCTACCCCCTTTCATATTTCAAAAGGCACCAGGCAGGGCTGTCCCCTGTCTCCACTCATCTTTGCCATCGCAATGGAAACTCTGGCAATAGCGATTCGCACAAATCCAGACATCAAAGGGGTCCGTTGTGGACCACATGAACATAAATGCGCGTTCTTCGCTGACGATGTTCTTTTATTTGTGTCTTCCCCCTCCACTTCCCTTCCGAACATATGCTCCTTACTTGATAAATTTGCCCAGATTTCTGGCCTAAAAGTCAACCTCGCAAAATCATCAATCTTGAATGTGTCAGTGAACCCTCGGAAGGTTCTAAGTCTCAAGAACTCCTTTAAATTTAAATGGGTTTCATCTTCCCTTCGATGCTTAGGGATTACACTAACACCGTCTATTGATGGCCTTTACACCGCAAACTATAAACACCTCTATCGGATGCTAGAAAAGTAATTAAGGGACTGGTCAGCATAAAACATTTCCTGGTTAGGCAGAATAAATGCGGTGAAGATTAATCTACTTCCTAGGATATTATATTTCTTTCGCTCTTTGCCCATTCCGATGCGAAAGGATCAGTTATACGCCCTACAAAAGAAAATTATCTCATTTATATGGGGCAAATCGGGTCACAGATTGTCCCGACAAGCACTGCTCAGGCCACGGAAGTAAGGGGGCCTAGGGGTCCCTAATCTCTGGCTCTATTATCAGGCTGCCAGACTAGCCCAGCTTTCTGTGGTTTACTCTAGATTGGAAAAAACTGAATGGGTAAACATCGAAAGACAATCGGTCCCGTCACACACCCTGGACTTTCTTCTTTGGTGCACCCTAAGCTTCGTCCCCCCCACTCTCTCTCCAACACTGTCCTGCTCCTTTGCTCTTTGGGATTCAATCAAAACACTCCCATCTCTTGCCTCGGAGGTACGCCCGCTTTCCCATATATTCCATAACCCCCTCTTTACCCCAGGATTGGACATTAAGGCGTTTCAATGGTGGCTCGACAAAGGTCTATACCGAATAGGCCACTTTTTTACTCACAAGGGACCTTTCTCCCTTAAACACTGCACAGAAAAGCTTAAAATGCCGCCATCTGAGAAATTTAGGTTTGCCCAGATCACGCACTTCCTATCCTCCATTGCACTGGACAGGTCATCTCGCCCCAAATTCACAGACTACGAGTTATGGTGTGGCAACTCTATGGAACAGAAGGGAGGCATCTCTGTGATATATGTGTCTCTGGCATCGACTTCGGCTAAACTACCCTATATGCAGGCCTGGGAAAGGGACTTAACAGAGGATTGGGATCTGGAGGAATGGGGGCAGGCGTGCTTACGATCTTACAAGGGGATCAGCAACGTCTCTTTGATTGAAGCAGACCTGAAGTTTCATACCCGTTGGTACTTGGTACCCACGAGGCCGAGCAGAATGTACCCTTCCTCCTCATCTCAATGCTTTCAGGGTTGTCAACTGACTGGCTCCATGTTGCATACCTGGTGGGAATGCCCAAGAATTAGAAGTACCTGGAACAAAGTCTTTCATATGATTTATAAGGTCACGAACCACAGGGTATCTAACGATCCTGCTGCGGCACTTTTGAACTTCCGGATTCCCAACATCCCTAAGCGGACCCAACAATTGATCCATTTTATCTTCCTAGGAACTAAAATCTCGATAGCCAGGTCATGGAAACAACCCAATGTTCCTCTCAAGAAAATCAGAAATAAAATAACATGGATTATGACTCAAGAAAAAATTGTGAGCATCCTCTCTAACACTGTGTATAAATTTGAAAGGGTTTGGGAACCCTGGGCATCTTACATAGGAATCTCTCTGGTCCCGGGGACGGCACCTACTCAGGCTACACTGAGGTCTGTTAATTGAAACCGGCTGTCTGTTTGTCTCTTCTTTTTCTTCGTTTATCTCTTCTACTCATTCTCTTACTGACTCCTCTGCTCATCTCTATTCCATTCCTCTCTTTCTCCTTTTCTTCCTCCCTCTTTGGCCTAATATACTTTTTATTTAGGCATTATTGCTCTTTCTATAGATTATCCAATGAGAGAAATGTTTGCTCATCCTGTTACTGCTTTACTTGTTTCTGGGAATGGGCATGCTCACAGTATCTAGCTCTTAGGTGTACAGTGGGGGAATCAAATAGATAACCTGACATAAGTGGGATGATGAGCCTCTTGTGGCCCACAATAAGGGTCCATACTCCAGCAATGGTCACTGGTTACGGACTACTGACCTAGCCCCTTCAGGCACCCTGTAGCCTGTTCTCCCACATCGTCCTTTAGAGCTCGCTTTTATCTATAGGGCAGACGATCCATTGGTCTGCTCATGATTTCTTGTTGCTTGTCCCACTTTGTTTGCTTGCCTTATGTGCTCCTGTTGTTGAGTTGTATGTGAACACATTTCTCATTTATTTGAATTTTTCTGTTATATATTGGTTGCTTATCTGGTTTCTCAATACAAATTTATTGAAAGTAAAATATGCACGGGTACTGTAATAATGACACTGGCAGAGAAGGGGTTAACCCAGGGGTGATCAAAGGGTTAAATATGAGCCTGGGGGAATGTTTTCTAACTGTATGGGGGAGGGACTTGTGAAATGAAGACAGAGACCTGTGATCCTATGTAGGAGGATCACAGGCAACCTGTGTGATAATTTCAAGAGAACAATGGTCTGCTGTGTTTACAACAGCAGACCGTCGTTCTTTCTCAGCGGGGAGCGATCGCATCCCCCAGGAGCGCTCCAGTGAACCACCGTACAGGTAAGCCAGCCTGCCACAGTAGGTATGTGGTGGGCGGTCGGCAAGCGGTAAAACAAAAATACATCATATTAGAATGTCTCTGCTGTATGTAAGCCAAGGTAATTGTAAAGGGAAAGAAAAGCATGCCCACAGTCAAATACGTGTGCCGTCACTATAACTGACCAAAAATTTTTTTACTGTTCTAAAACAACACATACAGCCTTAAAATAGTGATAAACCCTAATCGTGTTTGAAACATTCAGCACAATAAAATAAACATTCCCCAATAAACTACTGGTGCTTACCCCAGCACTTGCAGCTTAGGAATTCAGGCTGCTGGCCTGGTTTCTCAGTGCTGCTTCCCTAAACTCCTGGTATTCACAGGAAAGAGTTAAAAGTGGACAGTGTAGTCTCCAGTCTGTCTGTTAGCATGGAAAAGGGGGAAGCAGGATTAGGGCAGTGCCTTGCCATCCTAAGCTATGGAGCTGTGTCTTTCTATTAATGCACAGTGTAGGGAGACACATTTATAGTCCCTGCATGCAAGGGTGACACTATAGGATGCTGCAAGGGGAAGGAGCCATCCTGATACAAGAAATCTGTGGCAGTGGTCATATCACCGGTATAAATTGGAACATAGGCAAGTAAGCACTGCCTGTTTGCTGACCATCTCTTTCCAAATCTCGCATCTCCTGTATGCTTTGCAGCTTCTCCTCTGCTGTTTACTTTCTGTTTTAAGGACTACATATCCCATAGTACGTTGCTCCCTGCAAGCAGTGATTTCTTTACTGACCCCGCCTCCTGAAACTGCATCTCTCAGCACATCTGTAGTTCAGAAGGCAAGCTCCGTGAATTCTGCTACTCCCAGGATGTGCATTACATTTTTACAGTAGTTTGCCTATTATCCCTAGCAATATACTAACAGGATTACCTTGCACCACTATAGGGCATTTTCTTATGTACCTGTGTGGGGCTGGGTGTGGGTAGGGTATACTGTGAGGTCCACATATGTCTTGTGTCTTTATCTGTATGTTGTTGTTAGTTTACTGTACTTGTTGTATAGTATTTTATTAGGTATATTCTAAATAAAATATTTTCTATTTTATACCTTTTGTTTGATTTCTGTCTCTCATAGCGGTTGATCCAGCACCGATATAGCCCTCTGTTCTTTAAAAATTGCTTTTGATTACTCTCTTTGGGGTGATGGTGCAGTAATATGATTGTGCGGACGTTAATTTTTTGTATATAACAGGATTATACCCTGACATACTTTAATGGGATTTATAGCTAAATTTGAGATTTATTTAAAATAAAAGTAAACATCATCATCTGCATCATCCACTTTGTGTAAATTTTCTAATCATTTTGTAATCATATCCATTTGCGAACCCACACTACATAGCATTGGAATATAACTTAAAATATAACTTTATTTGCTCTGCGTTTTTCAGTGCAGTTCTGTATATCTGTGTGACTTCAAGCAGATTCTTTATGAGACAACTTGCAATTTTACATTTCTTTCTATAGACTATATTACAAATGCTCCACCTAGTGGCACTTATTTGCACTACATATAAGCATTTCAATCAAGTGTTTGCATTTTTAAACCATTTACGATTCATGCCCCGTATGTTCCATGTTTGAAGCAAGTGAAAGAATATATGACTAATTGTAAAATAGAGGCCATTGCTAGGAATAAGAACAGGGCTGTCTGATATGTGCAAGTGTTTTTGTAAGCCTTAACTGCTTTAATAAAGTACAGCTTTTTAGTGGATTTGCTGGAGTGCTGGTCATCCATCCACTTTTAACTGCATGCTTCTATGTGTTCTTCTTTCTGTGTGCACCATATTCTTATATCCCAAAACAAAATTAAAGCAGAAGTACTTATACAATTGTCTTTTTTTTTTCTTTTTGCAATGCAATTTGTATATACATACTGTAATAGAACTCATTAAATCAGACATGTGTCTCTTTTTTGAATATTTTTTTTAAGTCAAACTCCAGACAAATACAAAAAGACACAATTTAATCTACTTATGCATTCATTAAATATGATTACTCATATCCCTGGTCTCAGGTTATGCAGCGAATGGATAGAATTCACCATACAGTCATGGACACGATGCATGTATTCCATAATACATGGTTAATCTGGTCAATTTATTGAGATTTTCTGGATTTATGGTGTTTTTCTACTTGGAGATAGTTCTTACCACTCAATATCCCCTTGGTTGTAGTAACATTTGTGATACATTTTTACTTTTTTTCTTTTGGTTAGAGCAATGAGGCCATTGTCCACTATATAGGATATACCTTTCCTAGTTAAAGATTATTTTGATTAACAATCTCGTGTTCATTCGGTTCTTTTTTTTTTATGTTTTGTATTTTTCAATATGTTCTTCGCACCGATTATGTTATGTTCGCACTGATGTGAGACTATGGATGCATAGTATTATTTGTGCCTTTATACCTTAAGCCTCAACTGTTGTTTGTGGTTTTCCTATTTATAACCCTAATAAAACATTTGTAATAAAATAAAAAATATTTGAAAACAACTTTAATTTTCAGTTTAAATTTAAAATAAGGAAGCACCCAGATATTTGGGCCTCCCCACTTAAAGGATACGTTTGCCTTTAGAAACATGCTACATATTACACCCTTATTTAGGGCGGTTCACACCAGTATGCAGTGAGGGAAACCCATGCGCATTTCCTGCACAAAGTTCAAAATGCACTGCAGTTGCGATCTGCAGAGGGTGTCCACATGAAGTTAATGCAGTCCAAAGCTTTATTGAAGTTACGATCACATCAAAAAATAGTGCAATGTTTCAGAGCCGCACAGGACCCCTTCGTCAGGCACATGCCTGACGAAGGGGTCCTGTGCAGCTCCGAAACGTTGCACTATTTTTTGATGTGATCGTAACTTCAATAAAGTTTTGGACTGTTTTTGCAAGAGCCTTGGTGTGCTGGCGAATATGTATTTACTTGTAACTAATCCAGTTGCCAACTGGTGATCGTTTCAGCACCCAATATACACAAGCCTACAAACCAGGAAGGTGTGCGATAGGAATATGAACTACACATGAAGTTAATGACACCCCAAACTGAGGCGCAGTGCATTTGCCTGCACCAGATTGCATGATACAGAAGTACCATGCAATCTGGTTGTAGTAGTTGCATGTACTACTTTTGGTGCAGTGCAGTGCGATTTGAGCCCATTCAAAATGAATGGGCTCAAATCACACTGCACTGAATCACACAGGAACGTACACAGGAACGTACAGCATGATTGTGTGCAATTTCCGGTGTGCATTGGCCTTTAGGATGGAACAAGTAACATGTTGCTATTAATCCCCCCCCCCTTGAGGTCCTTCGTAACCTGTGACAGAGGATTTTGGGTTCTTCTCCTTGTAGCTGCTGTCACATTTACAATTGGCGCTGATGTGCGGGGCTCTGCCTGCACAGCCATGTCATTCATCCACAGAAATCTTAGAATGAATAAACTACAAGTCTTGTCTATTACTGTGGCAGAAATCTTGAAGTTCTCAATGTACTACAAGAGTGCTGATCAGTGCCCTCATAGTCCATTGACACTTCCTGCAGCTCTGAAACTGACAGTCCATACAGAGGTACTGGCAGAGAGCTGCATGAAGACTTTGCAGGAGCGTGACATTGCACCCATGATCCACTGGTTGTGGGTGCAATGCTCTGCAGGCTCCTGGGGGAAAAAAAAGCACTTTTATTTTTACTTGCAAAATCATAAGCATTTATTATTTTTTAAACAGAGCTGAACTTAACCTTTTAGTACTATAAAAAGGCTAACCTGTAGGTAAAATTAATATCTCCTAAACCTGCACGGTTTAGGAGATATTCACCCTGCATGCAGCCGCTGACACCAGCGGCGCATGCGCTCTGAAGGTCCGGACCTTCAGAGCTCCTTGCTGGAAAGTGAACTCCTGCGCGAATGCGTGGGAGTGACATCATTGCGGCTCCGGCCACTAACAGCGCCAGAGCCGCCAAACCAAGAAGAGATGCAGAGGGAACATGTCAGCTCCCTCAGCGGTGTTCGGGCCACCATGTGGGGGCTTCGTTCTAAGGTAAGTAATTCATAATGTAATAGTATGCGATCAGGGCCGGTGCTTCCACTAGGCAAACTAGGCAGCCGCCTAGGGCGCATTGCCATCTTGGGGCGCAGCCACGAGTCAGCACTCTCCGTTATGAATGATCCTTGTGAGCTGAGGGGAGGGGGCAGCAGTGGGGGAGGAAGAAGAGACAGAGGAAGATGCCAGGTGTCTGGGGCAGTGGCAGAACTACCAGGCCCTGGCTTTTCACCATTGTTGGGGGAGCCCCAAGGGGCAGGAAAGGAGCCCACCGGAGTGCTACCTGCATAATGATCCTCTTCGTCTGGAGCTGAGCGGCCTAATCCCTGGGTGGGAAGTGACTCTCTAATCTGAGCTGGTGGGCAGCCGTTCATTTCCCTGGGTCGGTATTAAGCAGGGAGTGGAGGAGAGCTGAAACTGAGCTCGGCACTGGAGGGCGGCACCTTTACTGGAGCAGAAGCGTTGAGGCAACGGAATGGTCTGAGGATGTTGGTGAAGAAGGAGGTGCGGAGCTCTCTGACTGCTGCTTCTCCCTCCACCAGGAGCCGGTTGGAGCTGTGGTGAGCACTGTGGTCCAGGAGAGGAGTGTCCTGGGAGAAGGAATAAGCAGGATCATGGTGAAGGAGGGCAGAGTGCAGGCCACTCTCTTCATACTGCCCAGTAAGTGTCCCCAGAACAGGCAATCAGGGTCCCTGGGTGTGACATGGAGTATCCCTGGTGTGAAAGAGAATTGCGGTCACCAGGTATGCCATGGAGAATCAGAGTCACCAGGTGTGACATGGGGGAGAGGGGTCACAAGTGTAACAGGGGTTCGGGGTCACCAGGTGTGCCATGAGGAATTGAGATCCCTGGGTGTGCCATGGGGGATTGAGGTCCCCAGGTGTGACATGGAGGAACATCAGGGTCCCCAGGTGTGACATGGAGGAACATCAGGAGCCCCAGGTGTGACATGGAAAAACATCAGGGTCTCCGGGTATGACATGGAGGAACATCAGGGACCCCTGATGTGACAGAGGAACATTGGGATCACTGGGTATGACAGCATTATATGGAGGAACCATCAGATCAGGGTTCACTGGATATGACATAGAGCAGTTTTTAACCCCTTCCCTTTTTCTTTTTTTTTTGGGGGGGGGGGGGATGCGCAAGTAGCTGATCTTGCCTAGGGCGTAAAACAGTCTAGCACCGGCCCTGTATACGATGCATACTAGCACAGTATGCCATTGTCCTGCAGGAATTTTTTTTTTTTACACAGGGGATACAACCACTTTAAAGCAGTTAAAAAACCTCACATATACTTAGTGAAGTAATTAGCTTCAAGTGATACACAGAGATGAAACAAATCCTCCTACATATGTTTTACCTTTTTATCTGCAGACCTCTGTCCTCTGTACAGAATTTTCCACATATTCTCTCAGGTCTGAAAAGCAGGGGGCTGAGATTTCAAGTATAACAGTGCAGATCTCAGTGAGGAGATCTCTGAGCCATGATTGGAGGGAAGAGAAACACCCTCCCTTCACACAGTACACAGAGAACATGCAGAGCTAAGGATATGAATCACGGGCTGTGCGCTGGAGCTCTTCTCCCACGTCACCTTTTTTGTTATCTTTTTTTGTCAGGAAAAGCTGCCAGAAGTGACTCATGCTAATAACAGAAGAATGAGGCAGCAGATAAAAATCAAACTCACACTGCTTTGGATAGAGACAAATACACAGTTTAGAAGGATATGCTTTGTTTATATGTCATGTCTGAGGTTTACAACTTTTAAGTGGAACTAAACCCATCAATTTAACTGTTTCCTAAACATATACTTACAAGGCATGCCATGAATAATAAATGTCAAAAGGGCTTTTGTTCTCACAAAGACTGTCAAGCCATCAAACGGTTGGTGTCATTGCTGATCACGTGTGCAGCGCCATGGCAACTGCAGATCAAACAGAGGCATCTTCCTTGGCTTTAAAGAATAAAGAGGGTTTAGTTCTGCTTTAAGCTAGAGCTCACACAGAGCTGGGACTGTTTCCCTGACTCTATGAAACATTGCTGTCAATCACCAAGCACCACCATTATAGCCTGCAGGAAAAAGATGAATAAGTGATTTGCTCATACATTGTTTGACAGCAAGTCCTTCACCTCTACTTATTATATTGACTGTACATACAGCAATTTTGGGGTAATTTTAACCATTTTTCCATCACAAAAACAGTGCAACTTGATACCAACATCATGAAATTATGTAAACCATTGGTGGTAGATTCTCTTCGCAATTGAAAAAGGGTTTAAAATGATTGAAATTGCCTGAAAATTGTCATGTATGCGTTACAATTTTTTTAAACTGTACTGTTCTTAAGGGTCATAGGAGTATATATTATTAATTGTACCTTTGTGATCCTGAGTCAACTAGAAGAGATTAGAGCCATGCCAGGCTTGGAAGAGATCAAAACAATATTTTTGGGATCCACCCAACTGCCTGATTGACAGCTAACTCCCACCAGTGAGTACTGGAGGAGCAGAGCCGAGAGCAGTGATAGACAGTCACTGTTCACCACTCCAAGAAGACTGAGAGCTGATTGACAAGCAATCATGGAATCATTCAGTTCTCAGTCTTAGAGCCCATGTGGAACAGTGGCAGTGTCACTCCAGTGCTGTGGCATGGAAGTGAGTATGTATTCTCCTTTAACCGCTTGCCAACCGCCCCCTCAAATATACCTCGGCAGGTTGGTTCAGCTGCGTGAATCCCCGTACTTGTACGACTATCCGGGGGCTTGTGCCCGCCACCGGAGGCTTGCGAGCGCCCCCATTAGCCAGCAGGGAAGCTGATCCACGGGGCCGACGGACGCAATTGCCACCGGGCAACCGCGATCGCTCCCCGTGGAGAGAGAACAGCGGTAAACACAGTAGACCGTTATTCTCTCAAGAATCAGTACAGAGCGCCTGTGATCCTCCTATTTAGAATCACAGGTCTCTGTGTTGGTGCCACAAGCCCATCCCCATCACAGTTAGAAATCACCCCCTAGGCATACACTTAACCCTTTGATCACCCCTGAGTTAACCACTTACCTGTCAGTGTCATTATTACAGTAACAGTGCATATTTTTAGCTCGGATTACTGTAGTAATGTCACTGGTCCCCCAAAAATGTCAGTTAGGTGTCCGATCTGTCCGCCGCAATGTCTCAGTCCTGCTTAAAATCGCTGATCGCCGCCATTACTAGTAAAAAATAAAAAATAAATAAAAATGACATAAATCTTTCCCCTATGTTATAGAAGCGATAACTTTTGTGCAAACCAATCAAAAAACGCTTATTGGGATGTTTTTTTACCAAAAATATGTAGCAGAATACAATTTGGCCTAAAATGATGAAAGAAATTGATTTTTACATTTGTTTTGTATTGGGAATGTTACATAGCAGAAAGTGAACAATATATACATTTTTTTTTCAAAATTGTCACTATTTTTTGCTTAAAAAAAAAAAAATATTGCACAGGTCATCAAAAACCACCAAACGAAAGCTCTATTTGTGGGAAAAAAAGGACATCAATTTTATTTGGATGCAGCATCGCACAACCGCGCAACTGTCTGTTAAAATAACGCAATGGCGAATCGCAAAAAATGGCAAGGTCATTAAGGGGGTAAAAACCTTTCGGTCCTGAAGTGGTTAAAGTGAAATTTGGCTAAGCAGCTAAATACTCAACTGCAATAAGGCTTTTAGACCGTTTCCTTAGGCATCTGTAGATAGATCAATGTGCTGTCAATCTAAAGATGTGTGGGCAGTGTAGGTTTAGCTATTCACTAATAGGGCTACCAACGGTGCTAGTATCTAAGCAGCTACAGCCATAGCAAGGGTGACAATAGTGCAATGGTTTCTCTGGAGAAGGGAGAGCATTGTTGCCCTATTAATGGAAGTGGCTATCTAATGGTTTCACTAGCAAGATTAACAGGTATATACAAAATGTTCCAGGGGGTACTTAGAAAAACAGAGAGAAAATAATATGTAATTTCATTGTTTGATCATAGTTTTACTTTAAAATCTAAAATTTGACTAACAGGGATGCATTAGCACAATTTAATGTGGCAGAGCAATTAGTAAAAATATATACCTATAGCATATCATTTCTGATTAGAAGCAGCAGTGCATGTAACAATGCCTAGACACAGTCCATTATTCTAGCTTCACACGGAATCTATCCACGGGGCTGCAGAAATTCAGCAGAACTTACATACAAAAAGGACGATAAAAGAGGAGAAAACAAGCATATCATTTTAAAAATAAAGGCAATTGCTAATGATACACCATTCTTTAGCAAACTAATTTATTTAAGATTTACATCTACTTTCATTTAACAGTGAAAAAAAATTACATTATGCATTATGGTTTGTGAACTGACCCTGTATACTCTAAAGTTTCTACCTATTTTATTTTATACGTATAGTGGTTTAAACCCCCCCAAAAAAATGTAATATATTGCAGCCAGTGGTGGGACAAGGTCACCCAGCGCCCAGGGCAAGAATGCCAAACTGCGCCCCCCCCTTCCCTTAGGTTTAGGGTCAAGGCGCCCCCCCCATCCCTGCTATAAACCACTGCGCCCAGGGCAACCGACTCTCCTGCCCACCCCTTGTCCCGGCCCTGATTGCAGTTTACCAAATATTAGATGTGGTGGTTGCATTAGATTTCTTTTTTGGCTTTTTTCCTTCTGTTTTCACCTGGTGATTTGGCCAGTAACACACCTCCTATATTACAGGGCCCCACTCTGGATGAAGGAAAAACAGAGACACCTTTGGACAGCAGCATTATCATTCTGGGGGGAGGCAGTGTTAGATGTACTAGCAGATGTAAATACACTAACACATTGAAACCAAACTTAAAGCGGACCTTCGGTCATTTGTTCATCGTTCCATCTATTAAATCTTCTGCCCTTGTTGGTTTAACTTTGGATAGTAAAACATTTTTCTGCCAACAAATACCTTATACATCCCATGGTTTGTCTCGTTCCTCTAATTGCTACATTTGCAGCTTGTTCTGATGAAAAACAACATACTTACTGGTCAGATCAATAGGTGAAGGCATTTTTAAAAAAGCTTAAAAAAGAAAACTAACGCAGTCATAACATCTAAGAATTGGTAAGCTGCAATATAATAAATGTTTGCTTTTGGGTGTAATACTGCTTTAATTATAGAAGATAACAGTTTTACTCTATTTATTCCATCTGTGATAAAGCTCACAGTGGAAAAGACTGTTTATATTTTCATATTAATTAATATTTTCAATTGATTTTCCCATGAAGAAAATGGGTTTCTGGCCTGTAAACCCTATTTAACCACTTTAAGACCAGAGGATTTGGCTGCTAAATGACGAGGCCCTATATTGCGATTCGGCACTGCATGACTTTAAGGGACAATTGCACGGACATGCGACGCTGTACCCAAACTAAAATGATGTCCTTTTTTCCCCACAAACAGAGCTTTCTTTTGGGGGTATTTGATCACCTGTGTGGTTTTTATTTGTTGCGATATATACACAAAAAGAGCGACAATTTTGAAAGAATAACAATATTTTTCACATTCTTTTATATGAAATTCTCAAAAAAAAAAATTAAAAATCTACATTTTTTTAACATTTTAGGCCAATTTGTTTTCTGCTACATATTTTTGGTAAAAAAAAAAAAAAAATCACAATAAGTGTATTTTGATTGGTTTGCACAAAAGTTATTGTGTTTACTATCTATGGGAAAGATTTATGTCATTTTTATTGATTTTTTTTTTTACTAGTAATGGCGGCGATCTGCGATTGTTTGCGGGGCTACGACATTGCGGTCGACAGATCAGACCTCTAACTGACATTTTTGACACTTTTGGGGGTACCAGTGATATTACTACAGTAATCAGTGCTAAAAAATATGCACTGTTACTATAAAAATGACACTGGCAGGGAAGGGGATAACAGTACTGGTGATCAAGGGGTTAAATGTGACCCTAGGGGCGTGATTCTAACTGTGGGGGTGTGTGGCTTGTGACGTCATCACAGAGGCATGTGATCCTATATAGCAGGATCACATGACATCTGTGATCATTTCAGGGAGAAGTATGGACGGCTGTGTTTACATGAGCCGTCCGTCCTTCTCTCTCAGCTGCGGGAGATCGCGAGTGGCTGGCGGCCATCGGAGCCACCTGCCACACGCACTAGCTTCCCAGCTGACGAGCGGAGACGGGAGCGTGGCTCCGGTGGCACGCAATCGCCCCCTAGCTCCTCCCAGGCGAGGGGCGTACATGTACGGGACTTTACCTGGGAGAGCCAGACTGCCGCCATACAAATGCGGCGTGCGGTGATTAACGTACAATTGTGGTCTCAAATTCTACAACTGCAGAGTGCAGAACAAATTTTCTTTGTCTCCCATTTAAAAATGTTTTGGCAAACACCCACAGGTTTTGGCTTCAATTTCCCTTGCTTCTTAGTGAGTGTTTTGCATATGAAGGCGGAGCTAGGAGAGAAGACCGGAGGAATAACACTGGATGGAAAAGATCGGAGGGAGAAGACCTGAGGGAGAAGATCCAAGGTAGATTTTTAATAAAGGACTTCTCAAAACCGTCATTATTTACACTACACTGCCTTTTTTGGGGTGAATGGGTAGGGGTACAATGTACCCCATACTTATTCACATGGGGGGTGGGATCTCGGAGTCCCCTGGTGTTGGTTTCCATCATCCCTGTAAGTCTTGAACACAAAAACTGTATCCCCCTTGGATTGGGACTTTGCAAACGGTAACTTCAACACCAAAACATATAAAATATTTTGTTTATTAATTTGTAAAAAAAAAAAAAATATAAAGATTTTTTAAAAAAACTATATATATATATATATATATATATATAGTTTTTTTAAAAAATCTTTTTTTTCCTTTTTTATTGATAAAAAACATAACAAGCTATAATACAAAACTTCAACAAAACAAAACTTCAACAAAACAAACAAAAAGACATGGGCAATATGTCACAGTGCAGCAAAGCAAAAAAAGGACCTATGATTATATAATACATATATTACTCGGTCAAGTACAGATGAGCGAAAAAAACTAAAAGAGCTGAGGAATGACAAAAAAAA
This sequence comes from Pelophylax lessonae, assembly GCF_965119305.1. NCBI lineage: Eukaryota > Metazoa > Chordata > Amphibia > Anura > Ranidae > Pelophylax > Pelophylax lessonae. The sequence continues at coordinate 187,266,923 of NC_138772.1, read as the reverse complement.
AAACTCAAGCATCAGAGGACATATCGGAAGCTGTCAAAGGTTCCGCTAGCCACTTATACCATACTTTATCATATTTCTTCGGACATCCCCTGTGAGTGTATGTATCTTTATAAAGTGGTAGATTTTTATTTACAAGCTGTTCCCAAAAAGAAAGGGATGGCGAAGAAGGTTGTTTCCACTGCATCGTAATAGATTTTCTGGCATAGAAAAGAAGAAGGCCAATCAAAGTGTGTTCCTCTCTAGTCGGTGACAAGGGTTCAACCATGCCCAATATACAGGCCTCAATTGTAGGCCTATAAAAATATTTTTAACATACAAAAAAAGACAAACATTGTTTATAAAATTCTATACATCTCACAGCCATAGGGTTGAACCTTCCAATAGAATTGTATAGTGTGATGCACCACAACTCCTGAGCACCCTACGTGTTACGGGACCACGCCCTTCCTCAGGGGTGTTGAGGAGAAGATGCACCAATTCACAATTTGTGTTCTTCTATCTAAAACAAAGAATCACAACATGGTCCCATTATTAAATTATTCGTGTATTACACAATATACTAGAAAGTTCATGTGGCACTTAATCTGAATTGTACATACCATCAGATTGTGTTTAAAGAGCATAAGACTGTTAGAATATCTTCAATTAAAACATCATGTTAAATCATCAGCACTTTGCAGGCATTGGTGGACATCACAGAACCCAAGAGCCATCCGTTTTCTGTTTATTGTGACCTCTGTTGTTGTTCCACTCTTTGAAGCTAGGGGGTGGACTCCGAACAGCCGGGAGGTGTCTTGGGCTAGGGGCTGATGTGTGCGGTCCACACGGCACATGGGGGGGGGGGCGTTTCCAGGCCTTTGGGCTGGGGGCCCTTCTTGCCTGCTGACCATCTCATGCAGCTCTGTTCCCACTCCTGTTCAGGAGTGATGGATGGACTGCTGATTTGGTCAGCATTATGCGTCAGTGTCCTCCTTGGAGCGCATTGCGTTGCCATGAGGTCAGTTGGTTTTATTGGCACATGGGTAAAAGCTCTATCGCGCATGCGCTGGCATCTGGTGCCATCTCTAATTACCTTGCTATAGGTTTAAACATTTGCAGCACAGATTTGCCCTGGATGAGAATGACTGAGGAGTTATGGTCTGAACGTCTAAATAGGTATAGGGGAAAACACATGGAGGTTCAAAACTAAAGCTAAAGAGGGATAACTCAGCATAATGACATACATATGCATACATTTATTTGATTTAGATCCCCCCCCGTGGAATAGATCTCTTTTGAATCTGGCGATTCCCCTAGTGTTCATTGATTCAGTGATTTTAATCTTTGGAGGGTTCCACAAATGTAGAGTATATACCTCATATATTTGATACTCTATTATACCATAATACTTTATTTTGGACAGGCTGGGACCATTGACGGCCCTTCTCTACAGTGGGACCTCTGTGGGCCTCACATGCTAGCCCCGGAGGGCTCTTGGGTTCTGGGATGTCCACCAATACCTACAAAGTGATAATGTTTTAACATGATGTTTTAATTGAAGATATTCCCACAGCCTTATGCTCTTTGAACACAATATGATAGTACGTACAACTCAGATTAACATTGTGTCACATGAACTTTCTAGTATATTGTGTAATGCACTAATAATTTAATAATGGGAACATGTTGTAATTCTTTGTTAGATAGAAAAACACAAATTGTGAATTGGTGCATCTTCTCCTCATCACCCCTGAGGAAGGGCGTGGTCCCGTAACGCGTAGGGTGCTCAGGAGTTGTGCTGCATCACACTATACAATTCTATTGGAAGGTTCAATCCTATGGCAGTGAGTTGTATAGAATTTTATAAACAACGTTTGTCATTTTGTGTATGTTAAAACTATTTTTATACAAATTAATAAACAAAATATTTTATATGTTTTGGTGTTGAAGTTATCGTTCGCAAAGTCTCAATCCAAGGTGGATACAGTTTTTTTGTTCCAGATTCCGATAAGCCCCCTGCCCGCAGACCCCCTTAACCACCGACCAGGGTTGTCGGTAAGAGGCCCTTGTCCCCATCAGAGATTCCCCTTCCACAAAGCACCCACACCACCCTAAGTTGAGGACGTGTGGCCTTGTATGGTCCAGGAGGGGGGGGGGGGCGCTTTCTCATCCCCTCCCCTTTTTCTGACCTGCCAGCCTGCATGTTTGGATAAGGGTCTGGTATGGATTTTCCCCGCATCCAATTCACATGTCAGGAGATTGTGACTGACTCTCTATAGAGCCGGTTCACATATCTCAGGAGCGGCTGTGCGTCTTCTGGTCCCTTTCAGGTCCGAATTCAGCCAAAATTTCAGACTGAAATCAGACCTGAAATGATGAACAGGGACGCACCGGAACCCTGCTGTAAGCCGCTCCGTGCAGCAATGTGAACCCAGTCTTAACCTTGAATAAAATTGTCCTTTTGCTGGTTAATCCTAAACAGGGCTGTACCTACTGCAGAATCCTTAGATTCCGTGGGTTGCAGGAAAGAAATTTGCATGATTCCCCTATCAACACAGACAGTGTTGTCATAGGAATCATTCCTGATGAGCAATTGTCTTCTCCCGGGGGGAGCAGGCAGGGGAAGCATCCCCGCTGGGAGAAGACAGTGATTAGTGTGGCTATAGCAGCCACTTGGAAAAATCACAAGTGAATCTGGCAGGCTGGTTGTACCCAAGCTGATCAATCAATCAACTTGGTACAATCAACCTGCCCAATAATGCTTTGAATCTCGGCCGGTTCCTGCTGAACTTGCCCAAATTGAAACCGTGTATGGCTGGCCTTAGAAGTAGGCAGCCAAAGTAATTAATGGGTGTAATAAAAGCCGAACATCAAAGCCAAAGGGTTTTACAGGAATTTTGTCATTAACAAAGCTAAGGTTAAGACAGGAGGCATTTTAATGGGTCAAGGACAAGCAGGTAATCAAACCTCGGTGGCCTAGCAGGTCAGGGATAACAGAAAAGGCAAGTGACAGGAACTAGAACAAGGCAAGGGATGGAAATGAAAACAAACTGGGAAACCAGAGTACAGGAACTTGAGCTAGAAACCCATCAAGAACAGGTTGACAGGATCAAGGACTAAACTTTGCATAAGGGACAACTGGTTCACAGATAATGGGCAACTGAAACACCGACTGTTGTGTACTTTTGAAAGAGTATAGAGCAATCAGTATGTGTGCCCTTAGCTAGCTATGCATGTACCCAACCCACCTAAATGTAAAAATTGTGGAGGTGCACTTGTGCCAAGCACAAAAAAGAGACACAGAGTACAGTGAACCAGGCAGGACTAAAGGAAAAGGAACAAATCAAAAAGCAGAATCATGCAGGCAATGGGACCCAGGGAGGATAGAAAGAACAGCAGCAAATGCAACAGGGTTTTGATGTTGCTTACTAGTTGGGATGGACTCAGGTGTGTTTGGATCCTAGTCCCAACCCACCTTAGCATTCCCACCAGGAAGCCGTCACCGTACACCGCCAATCATAGGCAGTGAGGCATTTCCCGGCCAGCAGCTGGACATACACACGCTGCTCATGATTAGCGGTGTACAGTGATGGCTTCCTGGTGGGATTGCTCGGGTGGGTTGGGAATAGGATTTGAACATGCCTGAGCCCATCCCTACTTACTAGTGATGAGTGAATCAATTTTCCCAAACATAGATTTTCAGCAAATCTGGGTAATTTATGACAAGTGGATGTTTACCTAAAATCATTAATTTGCTTGGCCAGACAAATTCATGTGTCCCTTCGGTTGATAGGAAGCCTTCACTTCTAGGGAGGTCAAATGACTGTGGCAAAAAGAGGAACTGAGCCAAAAGGGTCCTACCACAAAACGATGGTGCAGCACTTAGTCCAGGTAATGTGTCATGCCATAATAACAGTGGAACTGCTAGTAGCCAGTTCATTCACTGAACTTGAATTCAGCAGGAACAGATGAAGGACTCATGCTCTGCAATGAAATGTATAATACAAATACAAAATCTGACCCGTTAGTGTATTTTAGGTTTGAATTTGATGGTTTAGTCAATTTGCTTTTCAATTTTGTTTACAAGGGGATAAAAATTAAAGACAGAGAGACAGAGTAGGGCAGCAATGCAAATGAATGACTGCAGCATCAGCAATTTTCATCACTTGAGTCTGCACTTGTTTTAATGTGATGTGTCACAAAGCATAGAAAATGCATCAGCAAACATCTGCCCGTAATAAACCATTTGGTTCCATGCCACTTTTGTACACAGATTCCCTTGAATACAGGTATTCATGTAGAATGCCTTAATTTAGCATGGAAAAATTCTTTTAGACAATAAGTATTCAGAGTCAAGCATTTGAGGTGATGAAGATTAGTCTAGTCTTGTGAAAACTGAAATGTACACACGATGCACACATCTTGGAGATCTCTTATGCATCTAATTTCTGGAAAGGCTACATTTTTAAATTTGTTTTCTGACAAGGGATGCTTATTCGTCATGAATAGTGTATAAAGTTGCACTTTTTCCCTAGAGGAAAGGAAATCGGAAAAAAGCATGTATTTCATTTTATGGTGGTTTGTCAAGTAACCAATTGCCCATGAATAATAATTTCCCAAACCACTCCATGTTAAATAGTAAAATGGGCGCAAAGTATCTCACTACATTAATTGCATATTGAAAATTACCACCTTAGTATTAATTTAACAGTACATTTGACATTTATGAAGGAATAATTTAAAAGGATAATTACTTCACTTGTCTCCACTTCATTTGTTCTCTTAACCCACCCTTAAGTTAAAATCCAGTGTACTCTGATTAGGAGGCTCTAATTTTGTCATAAGAAAGAGTGATGATTTAGTGATTGTGAATGCGAAGATTCTGGGTCGTTCTACAGGAGGATTAGAAGAAGAGAAGAGATATGATGACAGCGGTAAACATGTTGTTTAGGAGAGTCTGTAATGTTTGAAACCTGCTGAGAGACAGCATTGATCTGTCTGGTTCTATATTTTGTATCTCCATCTATTTCCAGCTGCTCTTTCCAATACCTTGTCCAAGATCTTATTTCATAGCGTGACTACCAACATTAGGGTTAATTGTGACCATTTTTCATACTGTCTGTTAGCTGAGAGCACATCATACTTTTCCAACTTTGTGATGGTGTTTTACACAAATCTTTTTTTAAAATCTAGCTTGTTTTAATATGAGGATTACAAAAAGTGCAATAACCATGTGTAAAGTGCAGTAATTCATAGTAACCAATCAGCAAGAATCTCATATCTGACAGAATTATAGCAAACAGAAAAAAAAATGTTGCTTTGGGCTACCATATTTTGCACAAGGTGGGTACACTTTGCATTACATAAGTAAAGTGAAGCTGTGCTTAGCTCATGAAACTGCCCACTGCTCCATTCTACTGGGCAAATTAAGTGATATAACTGGTACTTCCAGGTATGTAGAGAGGAGCATGTGACCCATTCCTAATCCTGCCATGTGACGGTACTGGTGCTTGGTGATTGTGGTCACATGGGATGGGAAAATAGTCCACTACCCTGAGTAAACTCCAAATCATGCTAACTTTCCTCACTCACTAGGTGAACCTAGAAGTTGGGTAACGAAGGGCAAAGTTGGTATGTCGTGTAAAATAAATGTCAGCACTCTAGAGATAAAAATAAAGATAAAAATACAAGTAAAAATGAATATAAAGCTGCTAGCATGGTAGTACCAAATTATACATACACCCAAAAACATGAATAAGAAACAATTGCAGTGCTCAGTGATCAACTAATTAAAACATAATCAAAAAGTCCAATATAAGTCCAAAAAATGAAGTATCAGCAAAAACAGGTACAGTGTCCCAGTGCAGAGATCATAAAGTTAATTATCACTTGTGAACGTTGTCCTCCACCATATAGATAAAGTGCACACTCACCAGAGCTAATTGCTGTCCAGATTATAAGACAGCAATAGCGTGTGTATAATTGCTGGTGTCTTAATCTCTTATAGTCCTGAAGAACCAACCAACCACCGCAAGGATCTCCTCGTGTAGAGTTGTAGCATCGATTAAATGCGTATGAAAATCCAAATAAAAAGGGAGATACTCATAGCGTAGTAATCAATAAAAAATATCTTTAATTAAAATGCACTTAGGTATGTGCAGCTAGTAAAACCATAATTTAAGTGAACCTGAATTTATTTTTCTGCATTGAATGGAACTTTTTTGTTGTGCCTTGTAGTGTCCCTTTTGTACTGTAGTGTGATACATTGTGCATTTTCAATGTACTGTTATTGCAAATATTTTAAACAGGTTAACCTATTGTTTTGCCACAAATGCACACATTTTTTACTTTAAATAAGACTGCACACATTTGAATAGTAATAATTAAAAGCAATCCTTAAATGTTCAGTAGTTGTCTACACAAACAGCCATGGATGAGCAGGCCTGCCATTGAGTACACCTCAGAGACAACCGACATTACCACCATGAAACATTCTTTGTTTTTTAAATCTGACCCAGATAGCATTGAGCCCCATCTGCTAAATGAAGAAGTTATGATTAGTGTTGAGTGAACACGGACTGTATTGTTCGGGTTCGTACCGGATAATTGGATTTTTGTTACCCGGACACGGACCCGAACACTTTACTGTATCTTCGGGTTTAAAATCCGTGTTCGGTAATTTTATTTCCTGTTTTGTATGTAATGGCGCACTTTTAATGGCGGGCTTTCAACAGCCAATCAACAAGCATTTAACTGGTGTGCGCCATCACAGCCATGCCTACTAATGTATTAGTATCTGTGATTGGCCATCTGAAGCATGTGACCCATGTCTTTATAAGCTCGAGAGACACAGCGCGGTGCGTCATTCTGCTGTAGTGTAGGGAGAGAGCACACATCATACGTGCTGGCTGCTGCTGATTAGGGACAGACAGGGAAAAATTGTGCCCGAAAAGAATGCAGGGACTGGTCGGAGTGTAGGCAGGGAAAGATATTTGAGCATTTTAGGGACAGGCTGGAGAGATTAGGCAGGGAGAGATTAGGAGACACAGGACAGAACAATCGTCCGTTAGCGATCTACATCGATTTTGCTGTGTGGGGGGTGGTGCAGTGAACGATCTTTTTGCCCTCACTTGAGACCACTGAGGAGGAGGAGGAGGAGGGAGAAAAAAAAATATTTTTATCAGTCTGTTGTGTGCAGCATTCAGCTATATTTTACTACAGAGTGCAGTTCTAATCTGCTATTTAAAAATTACAAATTTAAAGGGGAATTTTTTTAAGAGCACTTGCCATGCTCTTAACTACATTTTGCTGCCATTTGCAGCACTCTAGCCCTTTCCATTGTTTTTTTAGAGCCATTTTAGTGCCTAAAAGTTCGGGTCCCCATTGACTTCAATGGGGTTCGGTGTCCGGGTAAAGTTTGGAAAAAGTCTGGGTCAAGGACTCTGACTTTTTTTTCAAGTTCGGCCGAACCCACCGAACACGGACATCCAGGTGTCTGCTCAACTCTAGTTATGATTGCTCCCTAGTCTCAGTAGGAAACGTGTTAATATATTATTCTGTGAAGACTGTTGAACTGTTGCTTAATAGTTGTAAGGATTTTCCAACTACAGTATTATTTTAAGCATTCTGATGATCACACATTGTTATTTTTTGCAAGGGCACCGTTACACTGCCTGCTTATTGAGCAATGTTCCAAATAGTTTGTATCATTTGTAAAGATTATAGCATACAGTATATACATTCTCTAAGCTGCAGAAAGTGGATTGTTATCATCACACATCCCACTCCACCTTCCATCCCCTGTGGGTTTTTGAAACCTTCTCCATGCTGGGACCTTTAGGACGTGCTACAGTTGCTTCTTCTTTGCTCTACATTGAGTCCACTTACTTTATGTAGGTCAAATCTGTAAAGATAGTGCATGGCTATCATTTTTTTGTTTTACAATGTTGTTTTACAATGTTGTACTCATTGTTATGCTTCTTTTCTAACCACTTAGGATTGTTTCCGCCTCATTTTACCCTGAAGAAGACTATGATTGGTCAAAACGCATTTTAGGGGAAATCTTGTTGGCTATACAATCAATAGACTATGGACATGGTATTTTTGATATGTATTTGAGGTTCTATTACTATTATTTTAGAAATTGGACTGTATAGATCACATGATGTTATTTTGTTGTATAAATACATTTTCTATTTTTATAATTTTACATTGAGGCTTGGGACGCACACCGGCGCCATCTTTGATCATGAAGCAGCGTTTTCACAGGTGTAATCAACTCTATGGATATTTTACCTTATATTTATGCATCTGTTATGATCTATTTTATCTGGCAAATTCCTATGATTATATCTTATGGGATGAAATGTGTCAGTAATGTCTACATTGCCTTTTAATAAATTCCATGTGTGCTGCTTTCAAGAATGTGTGTAAGTGTATTTCTTTACAGTCATTAAATCTGAAGAAAATGGTTTTACACTTTGTTCGTGTTGTCTGGTTCATTTCTGCACATGTACATCTGAGTGGGATATCCGGGCATTCCCTGGTGAGACTCCTTGACCATCTTTTGGAGTATCCATTGATCCAGCCATATTTGGAATCATCCATGATGATTAACCTGCTCTGTATGACCCATTTGCTGTATGGTAATTTGGGTCCATACCCTCCGGTGAGCGCATTCATATTTATTCTGTTGGTGTCGGGATCTTTCCACATTTTTTTATCACCTTTATGAATTGTTTTTTTCACTGGGACTCCCTTTATATGAACTTGGATTTGGATTTTTGTGTATATCTGTTTATATGTATTTGCACACATATCTATTTGCACATACTATTTAGCGCCACACTTATTTATATTATTATGAAATATTATTTGTTGGAATTTTTGCTGCAACAATTTTCCACGGGAGATACTTTTCTATTACTGTCATCACACATTATACAGTGCAGTTGCTTGAATTCAATTATCAGTAAAGGTCACAGATATGTTTGTGAGAGAAAACAAAAGTTCGAACCTAAGGGAAACTGACCTGGCCTGAAATGTTCTAGCGGTAGCCATTGTGCTGAAGGGCATTTTGTGGTGCCTACAAGTTTTTTGTGTTAGTCTTCGACTTACTTAATACCAGTGCAAAAGTATAATGCTGAAGCTTTATTTGGTTTGCTTCTACCTCTTCTCACACCCTACGTGTTACGTCATGGTGACATGACTTTATCAGGAATTCCCCTGATGATGATTATGATGGGAAGTTTTTGAAGCGTGTTAGTAATTATATACTACACTATGGGAGGCTTTTTTATATGTTTCCCTAACATGAGCAAGGCAAATACGTCTTCATGAATAGGTGTGAGTCTTAAAGGAGCCTTACCCTACTTATTACTGGATCCACTGGGAAACACACATCCACAACAAACAAACAATTGTAGTGGGGAGGATACGTTGGAAGACTGTGGAATTGGTGATACCCTGGTGGATTTATCTGTTGGTGAGAGTTCTGTGAGCACAGAGGTGGCACAAGTTTTTATTAATAGAAGCGCAACATGAAATTGGTTTGGTGTGGGTGTTAAAGGATCACGGAAGAAGGCTCTTATTTGGTATAAAACATTTTGTAAATTGAAAAGAAAGACTGCATACTATATATTGTTACATGTATGTCTTGAATTACATCACTATTGTTAAAGGACATCTATATTACTATGTACACTTAACTGCATGGTGTATTATATTTTTCATGTAGGTTTAATTTACACAACATGGATGCACATTTATTGGTAAGTTTTATTAAATGAAGCTTCTGCAGCACAGCATCACACATTTGCACTGTTACTAATTATCATTTGTGGGAACAACATTGGATGTTAGCACCAGCTGCATTGAATATTGCTTCAATAGTACAATATTGGATATGCAGGAGTCACAATATCTTCATCTTTTAGTCTTCAACTTACTGCCTCATGGAGCCCCTTGGATTCAGGCACAGACTGTACATGAGGCTTTGAGTTCTTCCCATATTACATTCCACATCTTTCATTTTTATCTCCACCCTTGCCATTCAACTGTCAAATGCAAGAACTCCTACTTCCTTCTCAGGTACTGATATTTGAATAACAAGAAGAACTTACCATAATTAGGGTGCTTAAAATGGTATTAAACCCAAAATCAAAGATGAAATATAATGCAGCCTACCAGTCATTAGATGTAGTGACTGCATTTGTTTTCTTTTTAGGCTTTTCACCTTCTGTTTTCACGTGGTGATGTGGACAGTAGCACACCTCCCATATTAATGAAAATGAAAACAAACTGGGAAACCAGAGTACAGGAACTTGAGCTAGAAACCCATCAAGAACAGGTTGACAGGATCAAGGACTAAACTTTGCATAAGGGACAACTGGTTCACAGATAATGGGCAACTGAAACACCGACTGTTGTGTACTTTTGAAAGAGTATAGAGCAATCAGTATGTGTGCCCTTAGCTAGCTATGCATGTACCCAACCCACCTAAATGTAAAAATTGTGGAGGTGCACTTGTGCCAAGCACAAAAAAGAGACACAGAGTACAGTGAACCAGGCAGGACTAAAGGAAAAGGAACAAATCAAAAAGCAGAATCATGCAGGCAATGGGACCCAGGGAGGATAGAAAGAACAGCAGCAAATGCAACAGGGTTTTGATGTTGCTTACTAGTTGGGATGGACTCAGGTGTGTTTGGATCCTAGTCCCAACCCACCTTAGCATTCCCACCAGGAAGCCGTCACCGTACACCGCCAATCATAGGCAGTGAGGCATTTCCCGGCCAGCAGCTGGACATACACACGCTGCTCATGATTAGCGGTGTACAGTGATGGCTTCCTGGTGGGATTGCTCGGGTGGGTTGGGAATAGGATTTGAACATGCCTGAGCCCATCCCTACTTACTAGTGATGAGTGAATCAATTTTCCCAAACATAGATTTTCAGCAAATCTGGGTAATTTATGACAAGTGGATGTTTACCTAAAATCATTAATTTGCTTGGCCAGACAAATTCATGTGTCCCTTCGGTTGATAGGAAGCCTTCACTTCTAGGGAGGTCAAATGACTGTGGCAAAAAGAGGAACTGAGCCAAAAGGGTCCTACCACAAAACGATGGTGCAGCACTTAGTCCAGGTAATGTGTCATGCCATAATAACAGTGGAACTGCTAGTAGCCAGTTCATTCACTGAACTTGAATTCAGCAGGAACAGATGAAGGACTCATGCTCTGCAATGAAATGTATAATACAAATACAAAATCTGACCCGTTAGTGTATTTTAGGTTTGAATTTGATGGTTTAGTCAATTTGCTTTTCAATTTTGTTTACAAGGGGATAAAAATTAAAGACAGAGAGACAGAGTAGGGCAGCAATGCAAATGAATGACTGCAGCATCAGCAATTTTCATCACTTGAGTCTGCACTTGTTTTAATGTGATGTGTCACAAAGCATAGAAAATGCATCAGCAAACATCTGCCCGTAATAAACCATTTGGTTCCATGCCACTTTTGTACACAGATTCCCTTGAATACAGGTATTCATGTAGAATGCCTTAATTTAGCATGGAAAAATTCTTTTAGACAATAAGTATTCAGAGTCAAGCATTTGAGGTGATGAAGATTAGTCTAGTCTTGTGAAAACTGAAATGTACACACGATGCACACATCTTGGAGATCTCTTATGCATCTAATTTCTGGAAAGGCTACATTTTTAAATTTGTTTTCTGACAAGGGATGCTTATTCGTCATGAATAGTGTATAAAGTTGCACTTTTTCCCTAGAGGAAAGGAAATCGGAAAAAAGCATGTATTTCATTTTATGGTGGTTTGTCAAGTAACCAATTGCCCATGAATAATAATTTCCCAAACCACTCCATGTTAAATAGTAAAATGGGCGCAAAGTATCTCACTACATTAATTGCATATTGAAAATTACCACCTTAGTATTAATTTAACAGTACATTTGACATTTATGAAGGAATAATTTAAAAGGATAATTACTTCACTTGTCTCCACTTCATTTGTTCTCTTAACCCACCCTTAAGTTAAAATCCAGTGTACTCTGATTAGGAGGCTCTAATTTTGTCATAAGAAAGAGTGATGATTTAGTGATTGTGAATGCGAAGATTCTGGGTCGTTCTACAGGAGGATTAGAAGAAGAGAAGAGATATGATGACAGCGGTAAACATGTTGTTTAGGAGAGTCTGTAATGTTTGAAACCTGCTGAGAGACAGCATTGATCTGTCTGGTTCTATATTTTGTATCTCCATCTATTTCCAGCTGCTCTTTCCAATACCTTGTCCAAGATCTTATTTCATAGCGTGACTACCAACATTAGGGTTAATTGTGACCATTTTTCATACTGTCTGTTAGCTGAGAGCACATCATACTTTTCCAACTTTGTGATGGTGTTTTACACAAATCTTTTTTTAAAATCTAGCTTGTTTTAATATGAGGATTACAAAAAGTGCAATAACCATGTGTAAAGTGCAGTAATTCATAGTAACCAATCAGCAAGAATCTCATATCTGACAGAATTATAGCAAACAGAAAAAAAAATGTTGCTTTGGGCTACCATATTTTGCACAAGGTGGGTACACTTTGCATTACATAAGTAAAGTGAAGCTGTGCTTAGCTCATGAAACTGCCCACTGCTCCATTCTACTGGGCAAATTAAGTGATATAACTGGTACTTCCAGGTATGTAGAGAGGAGCATGTGACCCATTCCTAATCCTGCCATGTGACGGTACTGGTGCTTGGTGATTGTGGTCACATGGGATGGGAAAATAGTCCACTACCCTGAGTAAACTCCAAATCATGCTAACTTTCCTCACTCACTAGGTGAACCTAGAAGTTGGGTAACGAAGGGCAAAGTTGGTATGTCGTGTAAAATAAATGTCAGCACTCTAGAGATAAAAATAAAGATAAAAATACAAGTAAAAATGAATATAAAGCTGCTAGCATGGTAGTACCAAATTATACATACACCCAAAAACATGAATAAGAAACAATTGCAGTGCTCAGTGATCAACTAATTAAAACATAATCAAAAAGTCCAATATAAGTCCAAAAAATGAAGTATCAGCAAAAACAGGTACAGTGTCCCAGTGCAGAGATCATAAAGTTAATTATCACTTGTGAACGTTGTCCTCCACCATATAGATAAAGTGCACACTCACCAGAGCTAATTGCTGTCCAGATTATAAGACAGCAATAGCGTGTGTATAATTGCTGGTGTCTTAATCTCTTATAGTCCTGAAGAACCAACCAACCACCGCAAGGATCTCCTCGTGTAGAGTTGTAGCATCGATTAAATGCGTATGAAAATCCAAATAAAAAGGGAGATACTCATAGCGTAGTAATCAATAAAAAATATCTTTAATTAAAATGCACTTAGGTATGTGCAGCTAGTAAAACCATAATTTAAGTGAACCTGAATTTATTTTTCTGCATTGAATGGAACTTTTTTGTTGTGCCTTGTAGTGTCCCTTTTGTACTGTAGTGTGATACATTGTGCATTTTCAATGTACTGTTATTGCAAATATTTTAAACAGGTTAACCTATTGTTTTGCCACAAATGCACACATTTTTTACTTTAAATAAGACTGCACACATTTGAATAGTAATAATTAAAAGCAATCCTTAAATGTTCAGTAGTTGTCTACACAAACAGCCATGGATGAGCAGGCCTGCCATTGAGTACACCTCAGAGACAACCGACATTACCACCATGAAACATTCTTTGTTTTTTAAATCTGACCCAGATAGCATTGAGCCCCATCTGCTAAATGAAGAAGTTATGATTAGTGTTGAGTGAACACGGACTGTATTGTTCGGGTTCGTACCGGATAATTGGATTTTTGTTACCCGGACACGGACCCGAACACTTTACTGTATCTTCGGGTTTAAAATCCGTGTTCGGTAATTTTATTTCCTGTTTTGTATGTAATGGCGCACTTTTAATGGCGGGCTTTCAACAGCCAATCAACAAGCATTTAACTGGTGTGCGCCATCACAGCCATGCCTACTAATGTATTAGTATCTGTGATTGGCCATCTGAAGCATGTGACCCATGTCTTTATAAGCTCGAGAGACACAGCGCGGTGCGTCATTCTGCTGTAGTGTAGGGAGAGAGCACACATCATACGTGCTGGCTGCTGCTGATTAGGGACAGACAGGGAAAAATTGTGCCCGAAAAGAATGCAGGGACTGGTCGGAGTGTAGGCAGGGAAAGATATTTGAGCATTTTAGGGACAGGCTGGAGAGATTAGGCAGGGAGAGATTAGGAGACACAGGACAGAACAATCGTCCGTTAGCGATCTACATCGATTTTGCTGTGTGGGGGGTGGTGCAGTGAACGATCTTTTTGCCCTCACTTGAGACCACTGAGGAGGAGGAGGAGGAGGGAGAAAAAAAAATATTTTTATCAGTCTGTTGTGTGCAGCATTCAGCTATATTTTACTACAGAGTGCAGTTCTAATCTGCTATTTAAAAATTACAAATTTAAAGGGGAATTTTTTTAAGAGCACTTGCCATGCTCTTAACTACATTTTGCTGCCATTTGCAGCACTCTAGCCCTTTCCATTGTTTTTTTAGAGCCATTTTAGTGCCTAAAAGTTCGGGTCCCCATTGACTTCAATGGGGTTCGGTGTCCGGGTAAAGTTTGGAAAAAGTCTGGGTCAAGGACTCTGACTTTTTTTTCAAGTTCGGCCGAACCCACCGAACACGGACATCCAGGTGTCTGCTCAACTCTAGTTATGATTGCTCCCTAGTCTCAGTAGGAAACGTGTTAATATATTATTCTGTGAAGACTGTTGAACTGTTGCTTAATAGTTGTAAGGATTTTCCAACTACAGTATTATTTTAAGCATTCTGATGATCACACATTGTTATTTTTTGCAAGGGCACCGTTACACTGCCTGCTTATTGAGCAATGTTCCAAATAGTTTGTATCATTTGTAAAGATTATAGCATACAGTATATACATTCTCTAAGCTGCAGAAAGTGGATTGTTATCATCACACATCCCACTCCACCTTCCATCCCCTGTGGGTTTTTGAAACCTTCTCCATGCTGGGACCTTTAGGACGTGCTACAGTTGCTTCTTCTTTGCTCTACATTGAGTCCACTTACTTTATGTAGGTCAAATCTGTAAAGATAGTGCATGGCTATCATTTTTTTGTTTTACAATGTTGTTTTACAATGTTGTACTCATTGTTATGCTTCTTTTCTAACCACTTAGGATTGTTTCCGCCTCATTTTACCCTGAAGAAGACTATGATTGGTCAAAACGCATTTTAGGGGAAATCTTGTTGGCTATACAATCAATAGACTATGGACATGGTATTTTTGATATGTATTTGAGGTTCTATTACTATTATTTTAGAAATTGGACTGTATAGATCACATGATGTTATTTTGTTGTATAAATACATTTTCTATTTTTATAATTTTACATTGAGGCTTGGGACGCACACCGGCGCCATCTTTGATCATGAAGCAGCGTTTTCACAGGTGTAATCAACTCTATGGATATTTTACCTTATATTTATGCATCTGTTATGATCTATTTTATCTGGCAAATTCCTATGATTATATCTTATGGGATGAAATGTGTCAGTAATGTCTACATTGCCTTTTAATAAATTCCATGTGTGCTGCTTTCAAGAATGTGTGTAAGTGTATTTCTTTACAGTCATTAAATCTGAAGAAAATGGTTTTACACTTTGTTCGTGTTGTCTGGTTCATTTCTGCACATGTACATCTGAGTGGGATATCCGGGCATTCCCTGGTGAGACTCCTTGACCATCTTTTGGAGTATCCATTGATCCAGCCATATTTGGAATCATCCATGATGATTAACCTGCTCTGTATGACCCATTTGCTGTATGGTAATTTGGGTCCATACCCTCCGGTGAGCGCATTCATATTTATTCTGTTGGTGTCGGGATCTTTCCACATTTTTTTATCACCTTTATGAATTGTTTTTTTCACTGGGACTCCCTTTATATGAACTTGGATTTGGATTTTTGTGTATATCTGTTTATATGTATTTGCACACATATCTATTTGCACATACTATTTAGCGCCACACTTATTTATATTATTATGAAATATTATTTGTTGGAATTTTTGCTGCAACAATTTTCCACGGGAGATACTTTTCTATTACTGTCATCACACATTATACAGTGCAGTTGCTTGAATTCAATTATCAGTAAAGGTCACAGATATGTTTGTGAGAGAAAACAAAAGTTCGAACCTAAGGGAAACTGACCTGGCCTGAAATGTTCTAGCGGTAGCCATTGTGCTGAAGGGCATTTTGTGGTGCCTACAAGTTTTTTGTGTTAGTCTTCGACTTACTTAATACCAGTGCAAAAGTATAATGCTGAAGCTTTATTTGGTTTGCTTCTACCTCTTCTCACACCCTACGTGTTACGTCATGGTGACATGACTTTATCAGGAATTCCCCTGATGATGATTATGATGGGAAGTTTTTGAAGCGTGTTAGTAATTATATACTACACTATGGGAGGCTTTTTTATATGTTTCCCTAACATGAGCAAGGCAAATACGTCTTCATGAATAGGTGTGAGTCTTAAAGGAGCCTTACCCTACTTATTACTGGATCCACTGGGAAACACACATCCACAACAAACAAACAATTGTAGTGGGGAGGATACGTTGGAAGACTGTGGAATTGGTGATACCCTGGTGGATTTATCTGTTGGTGAGAGTTCTGTGAGCACAGAGGTGGCACAAGTTTTTATTAATAGAAGCGCAACATGAAATTGGTTTGGTGTGGGTGTTAAAGGATCACGGAAGAAGGCTCTTATTTGGTATAAAACATTTTGTAAATTGAAAAGAAAGACTGCATACTATATATTGTTACATGTATGTCTTGAATTACATCACTATTGTTAAAGGACATCTATATTACTATGTACACTTAACTGCATGGTGTATTATATTTTTCATGTAGGTTTAATTTACACAACATGGATGCACATTTATTGGTAAGTTTTATTAAATGAAGCTTCTGCAGCACAGCATCACACATTTGCACTGTTACTAATTATCATTTGTGGGAACAACATTGGATGTTAGCACCAGCTGCATTGAATATTGCTTCAATAGTACAATATTGGATATGCAGGAGTCACAATATCTTCATCTTTTAGTCTTCAACTTACTGCCTCATGGAGCCCCTTGGATTCAGGCACAGACTGTACATGAGGCTTTGAGTTCTTCCCATATTACATTCCACATCTTTCATTTTTATCTCCACCCTTGCCATTCAACTGTCAAATGCAAGAACTCCTACTTCCTTCTCAGGTACTGATATTTGAATAACAAGAAGAACTTACCATAATTAGGGTGCTTAAAATGGTATTAAACCCAAAATCAAAGATGAAATATAATGCAGCCTACCAGTCATTAGATGTAGTGACTGCATTTGTTTTCTTTTTAGGCTTTTCACCTTCTGTTTTCACGTGGTGATGTGGACAGTAGCACACCTCCCATATTAGGCTCTGTTCACACTAGTGTGGCTTAACATGCAACTTGAGTCACACAAAATCGCATGACAATGTAACTCACTTTGTTTTCAGTGGTGCCTGTTCACATCAATGTACCTCAACACGGCATGATTTTGTAAAAGGTTCCTGTACTACTTTGGTGCGATTCCAGCATGATTTTGACCCCATGGAATATGCAAACCACTTTCAAAGTAGCATCCAAGTAGCATTGGAGTTGCACTACTAAATCACACTAAAAGCAGTGTGAACTTAGCCTTAGAGTGCTCCCACTCTGGATTCATGAGAACAGGTGGCACAGCACTATCAGTCTAGGGTGGGGGAGGCAAATTTAAATACACTAACAAATTGAAGCCAAACTGAAGCCCATGCTTCATAATCAGTTACAGCAAGTTTTTTTTTTACTTTTGGAATAATAATTTTACATGAATAAAAAAAACTCATCATTGTAAGCACCCCTGTCAGGGTTAAATAGTTTGTCTCAACCCTGTAAGCTGATACTTCTGGAAGATAGCTTGTTCTTTTGAAAAAAACAACAACAGACTTACTATCTGGATCACTAATAACATACAAGAAAGAAAGCCTAAACAAGAAAACTAAGGCAGACATCATGTCTAAGAAATGGTAAGCTGCAATATATTAAATATTTGCTTTTGGGTTTTATACTGCTTTAATCTTGATTTTGACAGTGACCCTATGTGCAACTTGGGCCTAGAATCCAAGAATTTACGCAGAGGCACAGTGACCAAGTTGAAGGTGCCTACAGTTCAGCACTTTTACAATTAACATTTGAATATGAGTGATGCACTTTTTGTTATTTAGTTCTTATTTGCCCAGCCATTCAGCTGTCAAACAAAGTAAACAAAATATGAGAATGGTGAGTAATGTAAATTACTCTTCACATCTGGTGTGAATTTTAAGGTTGTCCCCATGCAAAAAAAAAAGTGATATGGGGTCTCCACAAACCTTCATCCAAACATGCTATTTGGCTAGCAAGGAAAAGGAGGGGATGAGGGTGCAGCTCACCCCTGAATTAAACTAGGCCATGTGACCTCAACATGTGGAGGGTACCTTGCCAGGGATTATCCCCCTGGAAAAGCACCCTGTACCCATATTGATGAGGACAGGGCCTCTTCTCCACAACCTGGCTTCTTCCCAACAGATTATGTGGGTGTGCAGGCACAGGGCTTATTCAAATTTGGAAGATCCCTTAAAAAATAAGAGTGCCCCTTGATATTGCCCACTGTACATGAATAAGTCGCATCTAGTACCCCTACTCATTCACAAAAATATAACAAAGAGTCAAAAAAATCCCACAATGTAAATGTATTGTATGTTATGTCATCCAGTAATTCAGATCCTAGCAATGTACTCTTTTCTTATTCACATGAGGAGGGAGGTATATGGGGGGGGGGGGTCTTACTTTTAAAGAGGTGCTTCCAGATTCTAATAAGCCTCCCACCTGCAGATTCCCACAACCACAAGGACAGACTTGTTGCGAGGAGGCCCCTGTCCTCATCAACATGAGAACAAGGCACTTTGTCAGAGGGTCCATTCTGGCAAGGTACTCTATTCATGCTGAGGACATGTGATCTGGTATGGTTCACATGCTCACCCTTTCCTGGTTAGCTAGGTGGCCTGCTTCGATGAGGGCTTGGTAAAATCCAGGTCTAATATGATTTTTGGTAGGAGGACACACCTTGTTTTTTTTTCTACATTACTGTATTTTTTTGCATTTGTACTTGTCCCCCCTGCCAGTGCCCACCTATCCATGCTATTTGTGTGAGAAAACCTTGCTCTTAGCCTTGAAAATGGTCAGTGGTTTTATTCTCCCTAAAGGTGATGATACCGCAGTGCCGCAGAGCCCAGGTTGGCCAGGGATAGCCAGCCCCCCACCCATTTGCTAGGGTGGGGGCCAGCACGTAACACCACCCTCCTCAGGACCGGAGCACTGATGGAAGGGGGCTACCTCTCTCGCATCTCATGTTTGGTGCTAAATCATTCGTAGATTCTGGATCAGGGTTCCATGCATAGCAGAGCAGCTACCTCACTGTGATCTATTCAAAGTCATCCCTTATACCAAGCTTTTTTTTTTTTTTTTTTTTTTTTTTTTAAAAAAACAATTTTTAAAAAGATACAGAAGTGATTTTAAAAAATTCAAAGATTTAAAGAACTGTTTGGAACTTTCCATGAACCTAACCCAGGTGCATTTGGCCCATTCATAGTCATTAGTTATGATGACCTTTTCTTAACCACTTGCAGACCGACCCCCGCAGATATACTGCGGCAAGCTGGCTTGGTTGCGCAAATCCCCGTACTCATACGTCGCTCCTCAGAAGCGAGCATGGGGGGGCACGCCCGATTCACAAGTTAGGAAGCTGCTCTGCGGGGCCAGCGGCTGGGATTGCTGCCGGGCACCCGCGATCACTCCCTGGGAAGACAGAACGGTGGTCTGCCGTTGTAAACATAGCAGACCGTTGTTCTGTCAGTTATCGTCACAGGGCTCCTGTGTTCCTCCTATTTAGGAACACAGGTCCCTGTGTTGATCCAATAAGCCAATCCCCCTCACAGTTAGAAAACACTAGGCTCCCCCTCCTCCTAGGCTCTCCCTCCCCCTAGGCTCCCCTAGGCTCCCCCTAGGCCAGTGTCATTGTTACAGTAACAGTGAATTTTTAGCACTGATTACTGTAGTAATGTCACTGGTCCTCCAAAAAGTGTCAAAAATGTCAGTTTGGGGTCTAATCTGTGCGCCGGAATGACAGGCAGACCTGATCAGACAGCCAGTGTAAAAGGGCCCTTACTTTAACATGCAATTTACTAAACAGGTGGAACTTTAGAAGCAATAACACAAAACAGGTACAGGATGGAAAAAAAACAGAAACTGCAGAAAAATTAAAATGGCACAGATATGGAGTCTTTATATCGATGGCTTTAGGACTTTATCAGGGTAACTTGTAGACTCTATAGAAAAAAAAAGTGATTCAGAGAAGCACTACTTTTGTGAAACAGTACAGACCACAGCTCTTTGGGAATATCCTCATAGACCTCATTCCTCTCACTAAAGTCCAGGGTAGCTTTGGTAACACAGGTAACCAGCTGAACCTCATTTACCTATTGCTACACTAAAGCCCTGTACACACGTACCGATCGTCGGCGAACGATCGGCCGTCTTTTGTCCAGGGCTGTCGGTGTCTGTTGAAAAGTGCAAAAGACTGCACAAGAATTTTGTCCGCTGACTACAGCCAACTGCAGAAGTGATGTCATGTAATGGTTAACTTTCCCTGTGTTTTTCCTTTTCTGAGCATGCCCAGTCTTGCAAATCTGCGGTCTGTCGGCCGAAATCTGTACTGACTGGCGAACAATCGGCCGCTCTGGTGTCGGCATACAAAAATTTTAATGCTTGCATGACAGATTCTTTTCGGCTGAATGTCCGTTCTCATCCAATCCGATCTGATCCACCAGACGGATAAAAAATAGGGTTTCCATCCGTCCAGATTTGACGGACAGGATCGGATCGGATTTCAGCGGACATGTCTCCGCTGACATCCGATGCCCCATAGAGATGCATTGGGCATCTGTTCAGATCCGCCTGAAAAACTGACAGGTGGATCTGAACGCTCCGCAAGTGTGAAATAGGTCTTAGGGTCCTTTCACACAAGCTTCCAGATCAGGTCCACCTGTCAGTTTTTCAGGCGGACCTGGACGGATGCTCCATGCAACCCTATGGGGCAGCGGATGTCAGTGGAGACATGTCCGCAGACACCCGCTGCTATTCGATCCAATCCTGTCCGTGAAATTCAGATGGATTGAAACCCTATTTTCCATCCGTCTGGAGGATCGGATCGGATTGGATCGGATTAAAATAGAGAGGCGGTCCATTTTCATCCGATCTCCCATAGAGGAGAGCGGGGATATGATAGGTCCATCTCTGCCAAGTAAGTGGAGATGGACCTTTCATCCACCTGCTCAGCGGGGATCAGCGGATTGATCCCCGCTGAGCAAAATGGAGTCTGCCGGGCAGAAGGCCCGTGTGAAAGGACCCTTATGGGCCATACACACTATAAGATTTTCTGAAGACTTTTTCTTTAGACTTACCAAAACCATATAATATGAGGTCAAACCTAAACACTTTCAATTTGTATGCAAACTGGCAGGCCCTTGCACTACATAGAAAAGGTAAATCTGAAGGAAAAAGTCTTCAGAAAATCTTATAGTGTGTATGGCCCTTTAGTCTGCTGTCCCCCGCAGTGTCTCCTATGTATTACAGCTACAGGTGCTACAATCCCTCCCAAGGAAGTTCATCCTGTTCTGCAAAGTTGTATCCCTGAAAGCTGAATCCGAAAGATGTTTCTACATGCATATGCCTTACATTGTCTTGTAAGTTGCCAATTTTCGTTTAAATAAATGAATTTTTATACTGCTTCTTGAATGAGCTGCCCTATTTATGACAAACAAGCATGTTTTGTTGTATGACTGCTACCTTCATTTGGGGTGCAATAAAATGAATAGCACTGCATGCATGATGTGTGTTGTGCCATATTTTCACAAGTTCCCAGAAAGCAAATGTGTGAATAGGGTCCAAGACGTGTGATTGGGGTGTAAAAAAAAAAAAAGAATGGTTGAATCGCATATTTATCACCCCCCAACTGCCCCCCCCCCCCCAAGCTGAAATAGATAGCAGATGGGGGTGTTTACATGTCGCTGTTACAACTCTTCACAATGCATGTAGTTGCAGGGCGCTTGCTGCAATATAGGATTAAAAAAAGCAATGAGGAGTCATCACAGCCTGTCAATCACCGCTGTAAAGCAAACCAAATGTGGATTGAGTTTTAGAGGACCAGTAGATTTAGATGCACGTCTAAATCCTTCCCTAAATGGCACACCTGTAGCATGTACTAAATAAAGCAAAAGTAGCCAAAAATAACATAAAGAATTGACATGTACCACTAAAAGCCCATTCACATTAGCGCGACTTGTTAGGCGACTTGTCAGCCTGACAAGTCGCGGTCCATTGATTAGCACAGGACCCGTACTAATAGGAGCGACACAAGTCACTCCGACTTAGAAAAAGGGTCCTGTACTACTTTGGGGCGACCTCGGAGCGACTTGCATAGACTTCCATTATGTGAAGTCTCTGCAAGTCGCGCCGGAGTCGCGGTGCTCAGCGGTGCACGCGACTTCACAGGTCGCCCCCCAAAGTCGTGTCGCGCTAGTCTGAATGGGCTCTTAATCTCTTTTCCCAACTGGTTTCATTCTGTTTGTAAACAAAACCTTTTTCTAAGGCTTAGGCCCCTTTCACACTTATGCGACTTAAAAGTCACGCAATTTTTTCGCGATTTTGTTGCCACAATTTTGCCGCGATTTTGTTGCTGTGATTTTGACTGGACTTGAAGCAATGGCTATTTCTTTGGACCTCAAAACGCATTAAAATCAGCCAAAAAGTAGTGCAGGGACTACTTTGAAGTCATTGCGACTTGAAGTCGTACAGAAATGAACGGTACCAATTGGAAATCATGGAGAATGACTTGTCATGGGACTTTGCAGTTCCAAATCGCAGGACAAGTCGCACAAGTGTGAAAGGGGCCTTATAGGCAAGGGTTTGTCAAAAAAAAATGGCATTGGGAGCTGGGCATTGCCATGGAGGACAAACACCAGTGCAAACAAAAACAAAAATACAATTTAGCAGGAGGCAGTTTTTTGTTAAAGAGGTTGTAAAGTCACATAACACAAATATTTGTATCATCTCTGTTTTTGTAAGATATAAAGTGCAGTGTGTGTTTCTATTAAATGATAATCCTAAATACCTTTTTAGTCACATGATCTCCCTCTGCTCTGTTTCCTCGATCAAAGAACAGCAGTGGGAGGGGCTTGGATTCCCCAGTGATGTCAGCCAGCCAGCAGAGGGAGATCATGTGACCACACAGAGGAGCGCTGCAAAAAAGGTATTTAGGATTATTATTTAAAAACTGACATATTGCAGTGACTATCTTGCTAGCCTCTGGGGGAATCAAGGATGGAGAGAGATATGGTCCTAGTGGAAGACAGACTGAGCAGCAGCATGTAATGTCAAGCTGCAGCTGCCAAAGCTGGGAGAATATTGGCATGCATAAAAAAGGGGATATACACCAGAGATACAACTATAATCCTGCCACTTTATAAAACGCTAATCCAGCCACATCTGGAGTATTCTGTCCAGTTCTGGTCACCAGTCCTCAGAATGGATGTATTCAGTGGTGGGATTCAAAAATTTTAGTAACCAGTTCCGACTTTCAGTAAAGGGGTCTGATCTGTCCGCCGAAAATGTCGCAGTCCCGCTAAAAATTGCAGATCGCCGCGATTACTAGTAAAAAAAAAAAAAAAAAAGACATAAATCCTCCCGTAGTTAGTAGATGTGATAATTTTGCGCAAACCAATCAAAATACACTTATTGCAATTTTTTTTTAACCAAAAAGATTTAGCAGATAACAAATTGGCCTAAAATGATAAAAAAATTGATTTGTGTGAGTTTCACCTCAGGGGTCTCATCATCCCCGTCGGGCAGCAGTAGGTCCCCCAGAACCCCCTGTAGGGAAGGAGCTCCTGGTGGGAGATGGCCACGGAGAAGCCTTAAGGTGAGAAGGGGTCCCTGTCCAGGGCCCTGTCTCCAGGGGAGAAGGGGTCCCTGTCTCCAAGGGGAGAAGGGGTCCCTGACTCCAAGGGGAGAAGGGGTCACTGACTCCAAGGGAGAAGGGGTCCCTGACTCCAAGGGAGAAGGGGTCCCTGACTCCAGGGGAGAAGGGGTCCCTGACTACAAGGGGAGAAGGGGTCCCTGACTCCAAGGGGAGAAGGGGTCCCTGACTCCAAGTGAGAAGGGGTCCCTGACTCCAAGGGGAGAAGGGGTCCCTGACTCCAAGGGGAGAAGGGGTCCCTGCCTCCAGGGGAGAAGGGGTCCCTGACTCGAAGGGGAGAAGGGGTCCCTGACTCCAATGGAGAAGGGGTCCCTGACTCCAGGGGAGAAGGGGTCCCTGACTCCAAGGGAGAAGGGGTCCCTGCCTCCAAGGGAGAAGGGGTTCCTGACTCCAGGGGAGAAGGGGTCCCTGCCTCCAAGGGGAGAAGGGGTCACTGCCTCCAAGGGGAGAAGGGGTCCCTGCCTCCAGGGGAGAAGGGGTCCCTGACTCCAAGGGGAGAAGGGGTCCCTGCCTCCAAGGGGAGAAGGGGTCCCTGCCTCCAGGGGAGAAGGGGTCCCTGACTCCAGGGGAGAAGGGGTCCCTGACTCCAAGGGGAGAAGGGGTCCCTGACTCCAAGGGGAGAAGGGGTCCCTGCCTCCAGGGGAGAAGGGGTCCCTGACTCCAAGGGAGAAGGGGTCCCTGACTCCAGGGGAGAATGGGTCCCTGACTCCAAGGGAGAAGGGGTCCCTGACTCCAGGGGAGAAGGGGTCCCTGACTCCAAGGGGAGAAGGGGTCCCTGCCTCCACGGGAAGAAGGGGTCCCTGCCTCCAAGGGGAGAAGGGGTCCCTGCCTCCAGGGGAGAAGGGGTCCCTGACTCCAAAGGGAGAAGGGGTCCCTGCCTCCAAGGGGAGAAGGGGTCCCTGCCTCCAGGGGAGAAGGGGTCCCTGACTCCAAGGGGAGAAGGGGTCCCTGCCTCCAGGGGAGAAGGGGTCCCTGACTCCAGGGGAGAAGGGGTCCCTGACTCCAAGTGAGAAGGGGTCCCTGACTCCAGGGGAGAAGGGGTCCCTGACTCCAAGGGGAGAAGGGGTCCCTGCCTCCAAGGGGAGAAGGGGTCCCTGACTCCAAGGGGAGAAGGGGTCCCTGCCTCCAAGGGAGAAGGGGTCCCTGACTCCAAGGGAGAAGGGGTCCCTGACTCCAGGGGAGAAGGGGTCCCTGACTCCAAGGGGAGAAGGGGTCCCTGCCTCCAAGGGGAGAAGGGGTCCCTGCCTCCAGGGGAGAAGGGGTCCCTGACTCCAAGGGGAGAAGGGGTCCCTGCCTCCAGGGGAGAAGGGTTCCCTGACTCCAGGGGAGAAGGGGTCCCTTTTCCCAGGTTAGAAGGGGTCCCAGGGGAGATAGTGTGGGGTATGGGATGGTGTGTGGGGGATGGGGTCATCTCACTCAACTTTACCAAGCTGCAGGACACTCATCCACAGTCACCGACCTGGGCTTCTTCCAGCAGCAGCATGGATGGGGAATCAGCTCCGAGGGTGACCAGTGTATGACAGGGGGGAGGAGGGGGGCTAGCCTTGCAGACATCCCCGCTGTGTCCTCCGGCTCTCTTAGTGCACCTGGCTGTGTGCTTCAGTTCATTCACTTGCGCGGGAGCCGACTGGGGGGGAGGGAGAGGGGGAGTGAGGTCAGGACTCTGGCTGGGGAGGAGAGGAGACTGTGCTGCTTAGTGGAGCAGGAAGGGGGGGGACTCAAGACAAGGAGCAGCCAGCGCGGAGGTGAGCAGGAAGCTTTGCTGTCCACCCCCAGAGACGGCTCTTTAATTAGCAACTGCCTATTTAAAGAGCCATCTCTGCCGCTGCTCTCGGCTTCCACCGGTTCCACGAACTTGTAAAATGTTAGTAACAGGTTCGGTGGAACCGGTGAGAACCGGCTGAATCCCACCACTGGATGTACTAGAGCTGGAGAGAGTCCAAAGAAGGGCAACAAAACAATTTAGGGGATTGGAGGACCTCAATTACGAGGAGCGACGACAAGCACTAAATTTATTTTGGCTGGGGAAGAGACGCTTGAGAGGAGATATGGTAGCGATTTACAAATACCTTAATGGTGATCCCAGCATAGGAAAAAAGCTATTCAGTCTCAGGGAATGTAAGAGGACACATGGCCACACAATGAGTTTGGAGGAGAAGTGGTTTAACAGTAACCACTTTATCACTGATGACTGTGCTGCTACTGCGGCAAAGTGGCTCGTTAAGGTGACCTCCTGAAGGTTTTACTCCCTTCGTGACCAGGGATTTTTTTTGCTATTCAGAACTGTGCTACTTTATCTGCCAATTGCTTGGCCATGCAACACTGTATGCAAATAAAGCTTATATCATTTTTTACAACCAAAAAATAACTTTCTTTTGGTGGTAATTGATCACAATTGGCTTTTTGTTTTTTGCCAAAAAAACAAAAAAATACAGAGTGTAGCACCCACTTAGTGAGTATAGTTTTTGGCTCTGTCTGCCCATCAGAGGAGCAGCAGGTACATTTTATGTTTCTCTATGCTTTACAGGGAGCAGGAGCTGTGAGTTAGGTCTGCTAAATGTGCTCAGTGTGTGATTCGTGTGGTCTAAGGGAGTGTCCCCACTGGTCCAATGGGGAGGCACATTGCATAGTGGAGGAAACCTGACCAATGGGCACACAGGCTTTGGTACAGCCCCGGGGATTGGCACAGACTGCTGTCTCGGTGCATTGTGGGGTGTAGTATAAAAAGCCAGGGGCACATGTGCTCAAGGTCTTTGGCTGGTGAGCAGAGTCCCAGAAGGAGGGTGGCAGCTGCCTCCTCTTCTGCGGTGGTTGGTGTGTGATCGTGGGCGGTCGGCCTGGTTAGCCAGAGGTGTGGAGCCAGGCCCGGGGGTCCGGGGGAGCTGGTCGGGGGAGTTGGGGCGCTGGAGAATCTTGAAAGCAGTATAGTGAGTACAACGGATCGTGCTTAAGGGCCCGGCCAGGAAGGGGGCCACTCCGAAGTGCAGTGATCAGCAGACGGGTGTTGGCTGGTGGATAGAGAGGGGGTACTAGGTGTGTGCCCTAAGGATAAGTACTAAAGGAACATTACCTCAGATTTATCTAGTGCCACATTCTCAGATAGAAGTCCTCAGCATTGTAAATAGTTCAAGTGTTGGAGTATTCCACTCATCCTTTCTCCCATCCCCATATCAAATAAAGCAACAAAAACAACAACCCCTAGACTGTTCATTGACTGAGCCAAGAAAGTAGAGTGTTAAGATTCTGCATACAGTTGCTACCAGTAACCCAGGGGGACCTAAAAGTGTGAAAATCAACCCGCCCTCAAGGGGGCAGTGCTACAAGAGTATTTAGGAAAAAAAACACATTTTTCTTAGTTTCTGTTATAAAATTTTGCAAGTAATCTTTCTTCATAAATTTAGGCCAAAATGCGGTCGCCTATATTTCTTTGGTCAAAATAACCCAAATCAGTGAATGTTATTTCATCTGTGTGAAAGTTATAGCATCTACAAACCCACGGTATATATATTTGAAAATTGATCAGTCCTGATCTCATTTCTTGAGGTTCTAAAATGCCAGGACAGTACAAATACCCGACTAATGACCCTTTTAGAAACTTGGACAGTCCAAGGTATTTAGTAAGAGGCATGGTAAGGTTTTTGAAGTTGTAATTGTTTTGTCACGATGTTTTGGAAAATGAAAAAAATTAATGAAATTGGTTTTCTTTTCAAAACATTTTTACATACTGTCTCCAGTGCCAGTCACCAGTCAGCCTCATATGACTAGTGTGGCAGTGATAAGCGATACTAACTGGTGACAAAAAATAATAAAAAAAAGTAATATTTGTTTTTGTTTACATTTATTGTTTACATACTGTCATTAGAGTAGTTTTTTGCACTGTCACTGCTTATGCCAGTGAGAATCACTGTTATAAGCAATAGTTCTACCTGTCATGAATGACTTTCATTTATGACAGCTTGCTTACTATTGTGATGCTGTGATTGACTACAGCTGATCACATGGTACAAGATACTGTGATTGCCCCAGGTAGCATGTGATAGCTGTGGGCCAATCACAGCATCACAATAGTAAGCAAAACAGTCATGAATTTAAGCTATTCATGTCTCTTAACTTACTTGTTATCATGTGATAACTAAGATTGGTCACATCAGGGCCGGACTGACCATCGGGCGGACCAGGCATATCCCCGGTGGGCTGCGGCGTCCAACTCCTCACAGTAGAAGACGTTCATTTCCCTCACTGCGGCCAGTGTACTTGCCAGCTACACCGGCTCCGCGGCCAATCAGCCTTCTGCTCAGGGGAGGTGTGAGTCACACCCCCCCTGAGCAGAAGGCTGATTGGCCGTGGAGCCGGAAGTCAAGAGAAGTAGTCAACAGTCAGTCAGTGTGTTTCTTCCCGCCGCGCCGGTGTCCTGCCCGGTGCCGCCAGCAGCCAAGCCTGCAGCATCGGCATCCAAGCAGCTGCAGATGGCAGCTCCTTCAGTCCAACTCCGGGCTGCTCGCGGCGGCGGCGGGGAGAGAAGGTAAGTGCGACTCCAGTGCTGCCTGCAGTGCTGTGCAGCCCCGGCCGTGTGTACTGAATAGGAGGGGGTGGGGCGGCCGGCCCACACATTTGGAACAAGCTGCCTTCAATGTGGAGCTTTTTGGAAAACTTTTTCAGTTTCTCCCACATGTCTGCCGCCCCTTCATGACAATCTGCGAGCACTGTGACAGCACAAATGTGAAATTCATTCCAGTATCTGAATGGGACATAGTAAAGACACATGGTTAGTTTAACCCTGAAAAAGTGCCAGCTACAGAGAAAGCACAAGCAGCTTAAAGGCGAAGAAGAGTCAGAAATAAGGTGCCTGCTATAGCTAAAAAAAATGCTAGTTGCTTGATCTAATGCTGATCTACTGGCTTCTATGCTTTCCAGGTCACTGCCCTGAAAGTAGGCACACCAGGATTTCTGTTTTTCACCTGCTGCATGCTTGTTTGGGGTCAGGCACTCAGAAAATATTGACGTCAGAGACTGCCAGTCAAAAAGCATTTTTCAGAAGCTCAGCAAGACTACTTACATCTTGTTCTCAGTATAGGTGCTTTGAAATCTGTGCATGCTTAGTGCGCTGCAGATTGTGCTTTCTTACAAGATCATCCATCCACTTGTTCTCTGTCTCTCTATCTCTGTCTCTGTCTCTCTATCTCTCTCCTGATGTTTCCCTATCCCGGCTCCTGCTGCCGCTGGATGGATACCTGATTCTCCTCCTCCCTTCTGCAGGCATTCTGCGGCTGCGTGCTCTTCAAGTCCCCACAGTGCTTTTCATCTCCCCCTATGCTCTCTGGCTCCCCCAGTGCTCTCCACCCCCCTGTGCTCCCTGGCTCCCCCCTAAGTGATTTCCAGTCCCCCCCTTCATGCTCTCCATCCCCCTGTTTTTCCCTGCCCACCCCCCCCCCCTGCCCTTCAACTCCTCCAGTGCTATCTGCTTTCCCTGTGCTCTCTGGCCCCCCTAGTGTCCTATCTTCTATCATGTCTGCAGTCTCTGACCTTCTCTTGTATCACATCTGCAGTCTCTTGACCATCTCCTGTACTATGTCTGCAGTCTCTGACCATCTCTTATATCATGTCTGCAGTCTCTGACCATCTCTTGTATCATGTCTGCAGTCTCTGACCATCTCTTGTACCATGTCTGCAGTCTCTGTCCATCTCTTGTATCACGGCTGCAGTCTCTGACCATCTCTTGTATCACGTCTGCAGTCTCTGACCATCTCTTGTATCACGTCTGCAGTCTCTGACCATCTCTTGTATCACGTCTGCAGTCTCTGACCATCTCTTGTATCACGTCTGCAGTCTCCTGTATCATGTCCTCAGTCTCTGACCATCTCCTGTATCATGTCCTCAGTCTCTGACCATCTCCTGTATCATGTCCTCAGTCTCTGACCATCTCCTGTATCATGTCCTCAGTCTCTGACCATCTCCTGTATCATGTCCTCAGTCTCTGACCATCTCCTGTATCATGTCCTCAGTCTCTGACCATCTCCTGTATCATGTCTGCAGTCTCTGACCATCTCTTGTATCATGTCTGCAGTCTCTGACCATCTCTTGTATCATGTCTGCAGTCTCTGACCATCTCCTGTATCATGTCCTCAGTCTCTGACCATCTCCTGTATCATGTCCTCAGTCTCTGACCATCTCCTGTATCATGTCCTCAGTCTCTTACCATCTCCTGTATCATGTCCTCAGTCTCTGACCATCTCTTATATCATGTCTGCAGTCTCTGACCATCTCCTGTATCATGTTTGCAGTCTCTGACCATCTCCTGTACTATGTCCAGCGGGAACACTCTGCAGCCAAACCACACAGCACACCCAAGGTAAGTGGAGAACTGGAGAGAAGAGTGACTTCTACTTAGGGATTTCTTTTGCAGATAGGCTGGGCTGGCACTGGCAGCAACAATTTAATTCAAATCAGGATTCCTTTTGCAAATAGGCTGGCCTGGCACTGTCAGCCAGGAATAGTACTAGTCTAGTACTATGCCTGCCAGTGCCAGGTCAGCCTATTTGCAGAAGAAATCCTGATTTGAATAAAATTGTTGCTGCCAGTGCCAGCCTACCAGGGGCTGATCTGAGGTGTGAAGGTGCAGGAATTGGGGTGATCTGAGGTGTGAAGGTGCAGAAATTGGGGTGATCTGAGGTGTGAAGGTGCAGGAATTGGGGTGACCTGAGGTGTGAAGGTGCAGGAATTGGGGTGATCTGAGATGAGAAGGTGCAGGAATTGGGGTGATCTGAGATGAGAAGGTGCAGGAATTGGGGTGATCTGATTTGTGAAGGTGCAAAGCTCACTTGATTTCTTAGTATTATTCAAGCGGTTTACAGCAGTTCCTTTATATGAAGTTGACAGTTGTTTTTTATGTATCTGGCACTCCCAATTTATTTTAAAACATTTTTTTGGCACTATTTTTAGGACTCAACCATCAAAACAGGATTTAAAGTAAGAAAAAAAAAAAACAGCATCATCTGGCAGCTCTGATCTAAATTGGACCCAGTCTGTCAGATTAAACTAAAAAAGGTACCGTAATCGAATCCACACATCCTGGAACATTAAATCCTGTCATTAACCATCCCGACGAACGCTGCGCCCCGCCACGCTCCAGTCACGCACCCCCCCCCCCCTCGCGGGCTGCTCAGTCCAAAATGCCCGGGCCTATTTTTTGTCCCAGTCCGGGCCTGGGTCACATGATACCCTGCCTGCTCACAGAAGCAAGGTACCGAGCACCATGCTCCAATGTCACATCCCAAGGGGGAGCTCCAGTGCACATGTGCTCTGCTATATACTAGTGCATTGCTTTACCTGTAGCTGCTGTCCACCCACAGTATATGTACTGTGGGTGGGCAGGCGGCAAGTGGTTAATGAGACATTAGGTGTTTATTAGACCATGGTGTTTCCCCTGCCCTCCATTGAAGCTAATGGAGAACATATTGCGCTCCATTAGCTTCTTCCCCATCTTTAGTATTTGGGGAGAGAACAGCCCAACCCAGAAGTGATGTAAATGTGTGGTGTGATGTGATGTACTATGCAACTATGCAATGCACATAATTTCCAGGTTATTTCTAGGTTGGGAAAATCAGTGAATATATGCTAACTGATCTACCTCCCTTCTACCTGGTGGCACCTGCCATGGATGCCAGGCTCAGGTCCACAGGTGGGACAGCTGAGCCTGGAAAATATGGTAGGGGACTGCACTGTTGGGGGGCACTATTCAAGGTGCGTAGATGCTACACAACCCCTGGATTGCTGCCACTTGACAGCCGACAGTCGGCCAGTCAGATTTACATACAATACAATAGCATCCACCCCCAGGGCTGGCAGGCTCACAGCTACCTCCTTATGTGATGGTTTGGCGGCTATTATTCCCGCCATTGTGATGTTGAGAGGGAGTATCCGGTTATAAGAATGGGCTTTATACGCCTGCCAACCCTGGGGGTGGATGCTATTGCCACTGATCCACTTGGGACCTGTCACCTTTTCCAATTTACATCACTGACCAGGTTATTTATCTGTTTTTTCTTTTATCATTCACACATTATCTTACTTTTTTTTTTCTTTTTGAGAGTCAACCCAATATGTTGGGCCCCATTTGCTCATCTCTTCTTCCTCACTACCTTTTTTTACCATTTTTTTCTCCTACATTTGGTGTTACCTATCCTCCTGGTATTGTCTCAGGAGGTCTGCTCACATCACCCTTTTAGTCAACTTACCTGTTTCTGTGGGTCATTTTTGTTTCCCTAGCCTCTTGGTAGATTTTCTGCTTTGTTACCACGATAAATCCGGGATCTTCCGGTGATTGGCCTTGTCCCGCCTTCTAACAACTCCCGGACAGGACAGTGTAGACCAGTACACTGCTGCTGATATACGGACATTTAGGTGCAGTTGGGAGTTTTTTTCAGCAGCCCCTGAACTCTGCTCTAGGTTATCTTATCTGTCCATGTACACTGAGACGTTTATAGTCATTTAAAGGCAGTTGAATTTAGTGGCATTTTTTTAAAGCAAAAAAAAGTGTTCAGACAGAAGTTTATTGGCATTTGAAACGCCAAATGCTTGTAACAGGGCGCAAATGTGTCTAAACGCGGTAACTCGTGTTTATAAGCATTTCGTTTATATGGGTTTTCAATGGGGATACATTTCTGACCATTTTACAATGTAAAAAGGATTCTAAAAGCAAACGCCGCTAAACTCGGCATGTAAACTCGGCAAAACCGTCGGTTACTAGCTGTCAAGTTCCAGCATTCAGGAGAGGTTTTCAAATGTCCTGTGTACATGAAGACTAATGGTTTATTGTTTGGTATGTCAACCAAAATCTTTCAATAAAGAGAAATTGAGAATAAAAAAAATCGCCTCATGACTGAGTCCTTGGATTCTAGGGCTAAATCTTGGTCTAATACGGACTAGCACTCCATCTTTTAAAGCGGAGTTCCGGCCTCAAAATCCACTTTGGGCCATCCGCTTGCTCAGTGTCACCTAAAAAAGAAATGGATAGTCCCGATTTTTCTTTTCAATTACTTACCTTGATATTGAAGAAAATATACTTACCTTTCTTCCACTTCCTCCCTCTGCGTCTGTGGCGCCGTCACTTCCTGCTTTCATTGATTCCTGGGAGCTGAACGTCATCACTCTCAGGAATCAATGCGCCTGCACTGGCCCCACTCGTGAGTTCCGGGGCAGGCACATCATTCCCTGCTAAACAGCTTCTGGGTATGCCCAGAAGCTGTGCAGGGATGACGCACCTGTCCCAGAAGTGACGAGCGGGGCCGGTGCAGGGCATTGTGGCACCGAAGAGGATGCCGAAGAGGGCGCACTGGCTTCAGCTGCCCACACCTGAGATGGCAGCACTGGACAAGACATTTTCAAGGTAAGTATTTCTTCTAAAAGGTAAGTGCAACCTGGGACAGTTCAGAGGCTATCCATTATGAAATGTACTAGCCCTGACTGTTCCGGGGGTATTTTTATTGAAAAATTGTTTCCAAGGCCGGGACTCCGCTTTAAGTTGGTTGGCCAATGAATGGAAACCAGTTGGCAAGATTTTCATTAATGCAATTTACCTCTATTTTACCTCTCTGTTTTAATAAGTGGCAATGACATTTATTTTGTATGCATGCTTCTCTTATTATATATGTAGCCATTAAACAATTTCAGCAAATATTTAGTATATAAAAACATGAAGAGGGCCAAAAAATATAACATAGCATTTTTTTTACAAAATATATTGCAAATCTCTAGCTTACAATAGTAAACCAGCTGTAAATTTAGATACAACATTTGCTTTCACCAATTAAACTTTACAACAGAGACCCAGGTGTGGAGCTGAATCAGCATTAAACAAATTTTGCCCCCTGCTTGTACTGTGGATAAGATTAATATAAACAACAAGCCAAGATATTATTTATAGACTGTAACAATTTAAGATTTTCTTTAACAAGAATGAACTATTTCTGAGTTATCTGTAGATATAATTAAATTCTAATCAATTTTGAATTGTAAATTAGGACTAATATAATTAGAAGTCAGATTCTCAAGTTTCAGAGAAACTGGTCTCTTTCTTTTATGCATAACAACATACATGTGCCTGACCTATGTTGTCATATGTCATAGTATTCATTAGTGCTGAAAGCAGATTTCATAGACTTTTTTTCTGTACATCAAGCCTCAGTGAATTGTATGAATTCCCTACAGAAATCTGTATATGTAAACAAAATCTAATGCTGCTAATAGCATATCATAATTGTGTGTTTAGACATTATACTTGCTGTTTTAGAGCCATCAAATGATGCTTGTAATATAAATTACACTGTATTAAAAATAAGCATTAGCACTTTACAGGAGCTTTGCATAATGCATGTGGAAAACATTAAGGTATTCCTAATAGAACATCAGAAGATGTGAATAGAAAACCCAATGAGATGACAGTTGTTGCACAATGCTGGAACTGGCTTCATAAAACTGGCATTTTCTTTATTTTTTTTATGTGAGTTTGTAAGAAAAAGTCTTGTTTTAATAACTATTTCAGGCCTATAATGTTTTAAAAAGGAATCAATTGTGATACGGTTATGAAAATTTTGGAAACCACAATCACTATGATGTCACCAAACAGCAAAGTGGCACTCAATAGTTAGACTTACTATACGTAAGCGAGACAAGTGATATGAGTATATATATGTAATATATATATGTAGTAATATGAGACATAGAGAGAGACAGACAGACATGACTCGGTAGAGAGTCCCTGTAAATAATTTGGCTGTCCTACCTGCCCTGTATCTGGATTCTACAGCTCACTGACACAACTATGAATAATCAGGCTCATGTCACGAGAGTATTTTTACCATTTTTTGCTGTGCTCATTAGAGAGAGGGATTAGGGGTGCAGGATACCTAAAAAATGGGTGAACTGATATGCTTAATCAGCAGCAGACCCTATAGGATCAAACCCTAAATAGATAGTGATAGACTAAAAACAGCCAGATTAACCGAGAAACAGTCACAGTGTTTCCTTTCTCTGAGAATCTAGGTTCTATTCCTCTGTAAGCAGACAAAAGTACCTGAGCCTCTGGGCAAAGATCCGATTTCCATTGTACAGTTGCAGCTTCTACCCAGCTTCTCTGTGACCCTCTTTAGGCGTCAGTGTCCCTGGTCAGCCAAGCTCCCTTCAGGCATGCACTTCAGAAAGTGGCTTGGTACCAGGGTCCTCAGCACATGACTCATGATGAGGCCAGGCCCTAAAAGCAGTACTTTACACAGAACTCTCAGAGAGAAGCCTCAAGGTAGAAAGGGTTATGGAAAGGTGCCCAAGTCATATCCCAAGACAACACCATCAGTGATTGGCTGGATCAAAAAATTATTTATAATCTAGGGATTGTCCCTGCCACACTGATCATTGGAGCCTCCCCAATAACAGGTAGAATACATTCTAAATCTATTAGGGTATTAACAGCTTAGTTCGTGGTAGCTACACACACACACACACGCTATAAATTGTGACTGTGCAAGGCCCCGCCACTATAAAAATGGTTTAAAAATGACAAGGGTTCGCAAGTATGCAGAGTGTGAGACTTAGGAATATGTATTATACGATGTGCTCTCGCATGAAGACAGGTGGTGGTTCCTGTCTGGAGACAGAGGCAATCTACTCGAGAGAGACAGCACTCCATGTGGGAGAAATTCAAGGCTGAATAAACCTTGGGACAACTGGGAGAGTCTGGGAGACTAAGAGAGCTGAGGCAACTAGGAGAGGGTCCATGGGATGGAAGAAATCAGTAATTATTTGTAATTTGCTGGAGAAGAACCCCTGGAGGGTAATTGATTTCTGTTGAACTTTTTACTTTGCTTTTCTTTTTAAAAAAAGAGGGCTGCCAAGCACTTAACTATAGTTTCTGTCCTATGTGGGCTCACTTTACAAACACATCTACCAGGAAAGCTAAGCATTCCCTATCTATCTATCTATCTATCTATCTATCTATCTATCTATCTATCTATCTATCTATCTATCTATCTATCTATCTATCTATCTATCTATCTATCTATCTATCTATCTATCTATCTATCTATCTATCTATCTATCTATCTATCTATCTATCTATCTATCTATCTATCTATCTATCTATCTATCTATCTATCTATCTATCTATCTATCTATCTATCTATCTATCTATCTATCTATCTATCTATCTATCTATCTATCTATCTATCTATCTATCTATCTATCTATCTATCTATCTATCTATCTATCTATCTATCTATCTATCTATCTATCTATCTATCTATCTATCTATCTATCTATCTATCTATCTATCTATCTATCTATCTATCTATCTATCTATCTATCTATCTATCTATCTATCTATCTATCTATCTATCTATCTATCTATCTATCTATCTATCTATCTATCTATCTATCTATCTATCTATCTATCTATCTATCTATCTATCTATCTATCTATCTATCTATCTATCTATCTATCTATCTATCTATCTATCTATCTATCTATCTATCTATCTATCTATCTATCTATCTATCTATCTATCTATCTATCTATCTATCTATCTATCTATCTATCTATCTATCTATCTATCTATCTATCTATCTATCTATCTATCTATCTATCTATCTATCTATCTATCTATCTATCTATCTATCTATCTATCTATCTATCTATCTATCTATCTATCTATCTATCTATCTATCTATCTATCTATCTATCTATCTATCTATCTATCTATCTATCTATCTATCTATCTATCTATCTATCTATCTATCTATCTATCTATCTATCTATCTATCTATCTATCTATCTATCTATCTATCTATCTATCTATCTATCTATCTATCTATCTATCTATCTATCTATCTATCTATCTATCTATCTATCTATCTATCTATCTATCTATCTATCTATCTATCTATCTATCTATCTATCTATCGTATATATACATTGTATATATAATGGCAGAATATTCGGCATGGCATGATCCATTAACTTTGTCCAGTGGCATAGTGTGGCCTATGAAGGGGAGTTTTCAATGTTCAAATTCAAAATTTCTTTCATATTTTCCTTTTTTATTTTTTTAAATAAATAAATAAATAAAAATAGGTTTTAGGCTATAGCTTTATATAGTTGGTGTTTGGGGTTTAGTGTTTTAGCTATAAATTATTTTTGGAGGAAGGTATATTTTATTTCTATCAAATTTTATATGGTCTTTTATTACCTTTTATTCCAGAATAAGCTGCATGAATGTGTGGCTGACACACAGGCAAAGCTGCCCTTTATTGGCAGCATATCACCACATACAGTACCATTGTGGTCCAGTTTACGGCACCAAATCACCAGATTGTGAAGTGAACCAAAGCATTACATCCTCAAACCCTCTATTACCCTAGCACTAATAAAGCTAAGCAATTCTTATTTTGTTATGCTTTGATGGCTGGAGTGCTCATGCTTTAGTGCCTGGGGACGTGTGTACATGCCCAGCATCCATATTGGCTCCAGACAGCCTATTTAGGTTATGTCCAGACAGCCTATTTAGGTTATGCTCTAAGACTATTATTGTTCCTTGTGTTCTGACCTGTGCCCTTTACATGCTTCCTGTTATTAACCCAGCTCTCTCCTAACCTGAGTCTATATTATGCTCTATACTGCTCCTTACTAGTTCCTGATCTAGGCTTTATCCACAACCTTGATTTAGCTTGTGATTTAGTTCTGTGCTGCCCTCTCTGTGACTCCGCTATTGCCTGTGATTCTGTTCCAAGCTGTTACCCAGTGCCTCCTCTTAATTAGTACAAGAATCTGCTAAAGTCATCTATATGTATTCCTACTGCTTATATGCTATGATCATTCCTGGGACTCTGCCATCCCGAACCTGCGGCCTAACCAGCCTGCCATCTCAAGCTACATCCTTGACCAGGCAGGTGGTCCGGTCCCCCCCAGTATCTCAATGCCAGCTTGGAAAAATGTATGGCTTTACATCTGCTCTGTACTGGATAGTAGTGTCTGCTCTCTTTGCAATGTCACAGCCTGTGGTTCATCAAAGTTGTAGGTACCCAGCTGTACCTAGTCATCCCTGCACTCTAGAAGTATGTGGAAGCTAAAGTCTCTGTGTTACTGGGCCATGTGGTCAGCAGCAAGGTCCACAAGACTGTTGTCTAACAAGAATGGGCAATGATCCCAGTTGTCAGGATTCAGCAGCAGCTGGAGAGGCCAGACACTTATAGCTACACATGGAAACTGAGACCCAACAATGTAGATATCCTTAAAGTGAGATGTATTTACAGTGAAACACTCAAACAAGCATACACAGCAAATTACTAACATAGGAACCTCCAGCAAACAAAGAACCAACCACAAAGACTAACATAACTAATGAACCAACTGACTATCTACAAATATCTACAATATAAGGGACAAGGGAAACAGGGAAGCAAGAAAGAGGGGAAACAAAACTGGGTACAAGAGCAAGGCAGCAGGGTAGGGTGTAGGATAGATCAGGATCTCAGGAAAAAGGCTCTGGTATTAAAGCGGAGTTCCACCCTAGGGAAGCTTTTTTTAATAAAAATACCACCGGGACAGTCAGGGCTAGTACATTCCACAATAGCTAGCCTCTGATCTGTCTTGGGTTGCACTTACCTTTTAGAAGAAATACTTACCTTGAAAAAGTATTGTCCAGCGCTGCCATCTCAGGTGTGGGCAGCTTGAAGCCAGTGCGATCCTCTTCTGTGTCCTCTCCCATCTTCTTCGGTCCCACGATGCACTGCACCGGCCCCGCCGTCACTTCCGGTGCCGCAGCGTCATCCCTGCACAGCTTCTGGGCATGCCCAGAAGCTGTTCAGCAAGGTATGACGGCGTCTGCGCCGGAACTGACGTCGCGGCCGGTGCAGGCGCATTGATTCCTGGGAGCGATGACGTTCAGCTACGAGGAATCATTGCAAGCCAGGAAGTGACGGATCGCCGTGGCCGTCGAGGGGAGGAAGAGGAAGTAGGGTAAGTATATTTTCTTCTAAACCAGGTAAGTAAAAAAAAATTGCGATTATCCATTTGTTTTTCAGGTGACC
Source organism: Pelophylax lessonae (assembly GCF_965119305.1). Classification (NCBI taxonomy): domain Eukaryota; kingdom Metazoa; phylum Chordata; class Amphibia; order Anura; family Ranidae; genus Pelophylax; species Pelophylax lessonae. Next base: position 187,227,663 of record NC_138772.1, on the reverse strand, counting down.
CCAGGCATGAAGATGGAGGTAAGTTTAATTTTAGGGTGGAACTCCGCTTTAAGGAGGTAATCAGAATAGTGACGCACTTGGGAAAGGGAGGAGCAGCCTTAAATAGCCACCTGGCAACTGAACACAGGTGTAATTGATCATTACCGCCTACTGACTTCTGGGAGACACCTGCTGGTGGACACTGGAACTGCAGCAAGCATCCCAGAGCATCCACAGTGCCACCAGCAGGTGAACTCAGTCCTAACACTAGTTCTTCATGGTGCAGTGGGTAAACTCCTAGCAGCCAGGAAGAATGCAGAATGCAGCAAACTTCTGCAGCTGGAGGCGCCACCCATGTCACGCACCCGGTGGTGCAGTGGATAATAAGTAAAAACTCTGGCTTAGATGATCTTATGCTAGAGTGTGTGTGGCCATTTCAGATGTTCATACCCAGCCAGTGTGTTCACCTGGTTGAAATTTAGTGGCAACAGAAGATGTCTGCCAACTGCCTGATATCCAATAAGCCCATGCACTGATATTCAAACCTTGACCATGCTGCAGCTGCAGTATTTGCATCAGAAGTCATTGAGTTTTCTTTGAACAAAGGACGAAAAATTGTATCTGGGGATCTGTTTTTATTTTTTCACACCATATCATTGGCTCCATGTTCAGGACACATGTACTATGCTGTCAAGGTTCTAAGAGGCAATAGGAATGATGAGCCCTGATGAGGCAAAAATCAGCAATATGATAAATTTGATGTTCCTGCTGAAGCAAACACTATGTGGTTAGACCAAACACTGGAGGCACAGCAAAAGAAGGTAGAGTAGGACTTTCTGGTGTATCAGGGCCTTTTTTTTATTATTTCACATCTAAAAGAGGAGTGTTGTGGTGTCAGCAGTAAAGACAATGAGGACAAAGGACATGCTACCAGGGTTACATTTCCCCACTTCCAAACACTGGGAGTTGTACATTGGGGAGGAGCTGAGATGGTTGAGAACAAGTTGAGGATGTTATCCAAAGAAATATCAAGGACTAGATTTGCCCTGCCATCAGATAGGAAGTGCTCAATCTGACCCTACCTGGGGTAACCTTACAGAGGCTTAAGGGAAAAACTGAATTTCAGTGGGCCCCGGCACACATTAGATATTTTGTCAGTTAGTTGCCTAACAGCCATTCCCAACCTATAACTTTGACCTCATATCAATTTTCTGCAGTGAATTGGCTGGCAGAAAGCTTTTCCTGAATGGGGGATGTAATATAGCTAAACAAAATATGCTGCCTAATATATATTACCTTCTTGCACTTATGGGATATCCCTATCCCCATTTCCTCTGCTGATACGCAACCTAAAAGTGAGCACTTGGTGCTTTAAAAAATGATTAATCATAAATAATGAAATCACAAATAAAATTGATCTACACAACTTAAGCTGTGAATATCTCCTTACAATGTGCAAACAACAACATGATCCTATGTGATTCTGATGTTAATTAAAGTGCATATCCTGTGTTAACATCCTCAAATAAAGAGCATATAAAGAAAAAGTTCATCAGTAGTGCCAACGGTTCATATATATAGACTGATTACAAACGTGCTCTTCAAACTCCATGCAGATGTGATTTGTCTTGTGCACGAATGCTGTCCCCCTATGTGATTATAACTCACCAGATCACTAGACCCAGGGTTAAGTGGGTCTAGTAGTGCTTTTTTAGGGGGTCTAGAAGATGAGTAGTGATAAAGCCAATTTTTAAGCTGTGTTGCTCCACGTATCCTCATAAACAGAAGTAAACCAAGAACACTAAGATCATTCTGCATTCCGCTTTTATTATATTGTATATGTTCACAAAAACGTTTAGATGTCCACTCACATTTTTTTGTGCCTAAGCCAACACCAGCAGGATCCAGCAGTGTGTTACTCTCTCTGTGTCACCGTCCATCCCACCAACAAGATGGCAGCTCAGCGTGCGTTCCACCGTCCGAGCCTCGTAAAACGGAAGTGACACCAGATGTACCGTGTCCCCGCCTCAACGCATTTTTTCGCCCAGGAATCAGGGGACCTGGCCAATCCAAGGCAATTTATGTGTTCCCAACTTCTGGGAACATTAGCATGTGGCAAATCATGTTCTTTGATAAAAAGTATACACCCTACACTTCTGGAACCCATTAATGTTAACAATACACTGGTAAATCCATTCATTCCCAATTATCTTATACACAATGCAAATGGGATGGCAAAAGGATTGTGATATACCCTTCATGGAATTGATTTTAATATACAACACAAACACTTTTGAAATATTTAAAAAAATATATGCATCAAATATTTATATGTAAAACTTTTATTTAAAAAATAATAATCTAAAAAAATGTATATAGGTAAGGTAGGCTCCGTTTCCCCCTGCTAAGGACAAACATCTACCAGTTCATTCCAGATGGAGCTTAACTAGCACTATCAAGTGGTAATGTTAAAAAATTGCCTACTTTGGTTATTAACCACCAAAAATCAAAATGCTAGATCTATATATGTCACGTACCTGGTGGAAGAGTCTGATATGATAAGAAAGGCCTTTCTTACACGTTTGACTTGGGGCCCCTGATAGAGCAGACAGGTAGCACAGGAGTGCAGAGTGGCACAAATACCTATTGGTCTTTCTAGCAGCCAGGCTGGATGGATTCTCAGGATCAAGCAGGGGAAGACTGTCAGTGGACCACAGCAGAGTAGGAGTGCCGTATTGACACCAGTGAGCAGGAGACAAGAGCTGGCTGAGACCGTCAGTAGAGCACAGTGGAACAGGAATGTTGGATGGACATGAGTAGAGCATAGACAGGGGCTCGCAGAAGGCAGTCCAGCAGCAGCAGAGGCACAAGCAGAGTCAGACGAATCGGGTCATATACAGGCCGAAGCCATAGGCAGAAGCATGGTCAAGGCAAGCTGGGAACAATGGAGTTCAGGAGAAGGCAAGAGAAGCCGGGTCGGTACCAGTAGTCAGATGCAGAGTTCCAAAAGAAAAATGAGATGCTTGGCACCTTGCTCCTGCGCTCAGAACCTGGTTCCCGAACACTCTCTATCATGGGACTTTTCACTTGGCATCCCCAAATGGCTAGACCTTGCTGCCCTCTACGACCGGGGTGGTCGACTTGACACTGTAAACATAAACAAAAAAAGAGGGCACACCAGCCTAGCGCATTATCCTCAGTAGGCTTTTATTAATAAATAATTAAAAAGTGTCTACTCACAAACAAGTGATGTAAACCAGCATATTAAATCCGACAGACAACGTCCATAGTGTTGGAGTCCACTATCTAAGTCCAGGAGACCGGCTAACGCGTTTCGAGGCTGTGTCTCTTCCTCAGAGCCTTTTTTTTTTTTTTGTTTATGTTTACAGTGTGAGATGCAGAGTAACAGCTTGCAGGTATACATGGAAACACTGTAGACAAGACAGCACTGAAGCATAGTACAGTTTAAATAGCCCGCTTGGCGCCAATGCGAGCACATGAACAATTTCTATGAGCATGAACAGGAATACGAAAAGCCTGTGCCTATGCACAGGAAGCTGTCTAGAAGAGCCATCCTGTCTGCTGGAATGTCCCCTTTGACAATATGTAAAAAAAAAAAAAAAAATTTATACTAATATTAATAATTTTCAATAAAGCAATTGACATCTAGCTCAATGTTGTAGCCTTGGGGTGCTAGAGTCTCCATTCCATTTCAAAAACCCATCTTGTTTCATTTCTAGAGATTTCCTGTGTTAAATTGGATCCCCTCCAAAGCTCCCCTATTCTGTCTATCCCATAGAATTTAAAACCCTTTGATGTGCTGTTGTCCTTCTTTTTAAGGGAAATGTTCAAATACTATTTTCCACTCAACAGATGTTCTGGTTGCCATTTTACTGTACTTGCATTGTTCCCAACCAAATTGCATGGTTACACTTGTTGAATTGCAGAATTGCAAACTGTGAAATACTATATATGACAATCCCTGTGAATGTTGTAGACTGTACCATTATTTACCTGTTCCTGTGTATATTTCACCAAAATCACAAATAAAAAATGCTTAAAAAAAAGAAAAACCAGTCACAGACCCTTTATGCATACATTATTTAGAGACATGAGAGTTTCTGATGTTTCTGTGCCCTTAACACCACAATTAGATATTCTCTTCGAAGAGTGTTTTTTATTATTTATAGATTTTGAGCTTATGGACAGAACACAGCAAGCTAACTGTCATCAGCAGTTTCAGTGGTAAACACATGGAAAGATGCAGAGACAGTAAAGCCCAGGCTCCTCTTGTGTATTACAAAAACCGGATGTCAGAAATAGGCCATATGGTTTGTAAGAGACAGTGGCCAACTGAGTCTGCTTGAACCACATTTACCTGAAAGAGAGCAGATGGTTTGATCAAAAAAAACAAAACACCGGTAGCAAAGCAGTGGCTGATTAAGGATTAGGATGGCATATCTTGTATATATAGAATTACAGGATTATAAGAAAATGGATCTTTTTTCTTCCAACACTTTTATGGTTAACATTTTTTTCCTAGACTATACATTTTTAGGATGGAAGTACATTTTTTCATTTGCACATATCTCGCTTCCTGAAGATGCAGTAAGGTGGATATTGTAAATAATAATAGCTCTTTTATTATCAATATGATATGATCTGATAAGACATAAGTTATTTGGAATATTTATTATCGAGTCAGATTATACTGAGCAACTTCTGCTGCCGGGTCCTATGGAAGTTGTATTGTCTAATATGTCTAACCTATGGAAGAGCTTAATTAAAAAAAAAAATCACAGTTTTTTAAGTTAATCTTAACATTAATAAGAAAAAAGGCTAAATAAAACCAATGTAAACTACTTTTGATTACCATATACTTATGGCAAGAACAAGGTATATTAAACCTATGTAATGGAAACGTATGCTCAGTGCAGAACTAAGGAATCAACTAAAAACTAAACCCTCTGAAAGCTTTGGCAAAAATAATAGGTCCATCTTGAAATTCTTTTTGGCAGTAATCTTGTGTTTGTGCAAATGTTATATTTCGACATTTTCAGTTAAAATTAATTATAGTGCACACAAACATTGTGCAACATAAACAAACTACCAGCAGACCCTCTGCTTTCATAAATATAAATTTATCTGGGTTTTTTTTTAAGTAAAATTGTCTGCCAATAATGCAAATTTTAGAATGTGTGAGGAATAAAAGAAAAATAAATATGGCAAAAAAGGATATATTGTAGTAATCCTTTTTTAAATCCATAACTATGGTTGACTTGCTAAAAGATGTTTGCTTTTTTTCTAATAAAAAAATCCTGTTTTTTTTTTGTATTATTACTTATTTTCCTGTCAAGTGACTGGCCATTCTTTGCAAACTGATTTTTTATAATTCACATCGTTTTCTCTATAGAATAGGTTGTGGGGCTGAATCAGCATAATGTTGACAAATGTTCAAAAGTTATATCACCTCTACAAGTAATTCCACCAATATCTAGTATGATTACTAATGTGCATGTTTAATTTATATTAGGGTTTACTGGCAGCATATAGAAAATTCGAGTTGTACCTTTCCTTACTGTATATTCCCTAAATGCATTAGCATTTTTGCTGCTTGCATGCTTTTTTTAAAAAGCAGATAAAATTAGATACAGTAGCTAAATCTATCTTTGTAATTTCCTAAGCTGTCTCAAAGCAAAGTAAAAATAATTTAATTCCTATAAATGACAAAAAGCATACGGTAGGTTAACACTTCCAGAATAGAAGCTTTGGCAGTTAGCGAAAAGCATAGTCTTGCTACTTGAATAAATAGAATGTCCTTGTAAAAATTACTTACTTTTGAGCACCTTATCTTTTGCAAAAGAAGTCAGGAGATATTTTAAAGCCATCCAGAAATATTCAGAGACCACTAACAGAAAATGAATAAACCAGTGAAGCCACTCTAACCTCTTAAACACGTATGTATGTTATAGCTTGAGTTGTATTGAGTTAGATGTTGTCTAGATGGAGCAAATGAAAAGACAAGGTAAGCAAAATAACAGATTAACCAAGATACAAAACTAGCATTGCGGGCCAGCAAAGAGAAACAGAATAGAAAAGAGAAATACAGAAAGACAGCCAATATTGGAGACAGCTGATAGCAACCAAGATATGGCAGACTAATAAATGAATAAATGATAATAAATTAATAGATTACTTGTCAAGCAACAGGCTGAGGTCAGCAACAGTGGCCATAAGTCAAAGCTACTAGTAAAGAAACAATCACAGCCAGGTTAAAAAACAAATTAAAAGTCTAAATGTAAAATGGATTCATTAATTCAGTATTGTAAGTCAGAACGTGCTGAAAAAAACATATATATATATATATATATATATATATAAGATATAGGCAATCTCTCATGAACTTTAAATTTGCATTTGCTGCGACTCCTGGGTCTTCAGTTAGAATGCTGCATCCAGAAGCAATTGATCCATACAGTCGTTTACATTACTGACGCAGTTTATTTGATAGGGTTTCACACATGGAAACGTGTTCCCTATTAGGTTCCAATTCTATGACAGCATTCAGAGTTCAGAATGTTTTTTTTTTCATTTATTATTTATTTGTTTACTGAAAAAAATAGAGTCCAGAAAATATAAATAATTTTTCAATGTCATGTTTTTACTTAAAGCGGTTGTATAAAAAAAAAAAACCCTGCAAGACAAAGCCATGATGAGCTAGTATGCATCGCATACTAGCTCATTATGAAATACTTACCTTAGAATGAAGCCCCGACACGGACCCCCAGACACCGCTGTGGGAGCTGACATGATCCCTCGGTGTCTCTTCCGGGTTCGGCGGCTCCGGCGCTGTGATTGGCCGGAGCCGCGATGACATCACTCCTTCGCATGCGTGCGGGAGTCATTTTTCGGCAAGTTCCCGACAAGGAACGCTGAAGGTCCGCCGGACCTTCATAATGCATGCGCCGCTCGCGTGAGCGGCTGCATGCAGTGCAAATATCTCCTAAACCGTGCAGGTTTAGGAGATATTAATTGTACCTACAGGTAAGCCTTATTATAGGCTTACCTGTAGTAAAAAGTCGCAAAAAGAGGTATACTACCGCTTTAAAGCAAACAATGGCACACTCTAACAGAAAGAAGTGTTGCATAAGCCTAAATGGTCAGACATTTTTGTAATGCCAAAATGCTCTTTTTTGGATACTATGTAGCTTGACAGAAATAGGTGGTTTGGTAAATAAACTGATTATTTACTTGTCGTATTGCTTTCAAATTTTGAACAAAATAAAGATAGCCGTGGGCATGAGATGACTATCTGAATCTGCAACAAGTGACATTGGACACCCAAGGTTGACCAATTACAGGGAAAGCAGCATTCGGCTGTGTTCAATATTTTTCTCCCCATTATGATTATTTGATAAGCTAGTGGCAGTGGTGTTTGGCCACCCACCCTCTCCCTGCACTAAGGATATAATCATCAATGCTTGGATCATCAGAGAATTTATGTTTATGTGATTACAACATTTCTTGGCAGTCGCATAGTGCATGTCCTCTAATTTCTGCCAATGACTGTATTTGTTCTGTATGCATGTTGTGCTAGGCTGTTATTCAGGTGATAGTGTTATTGAGGGGGTTCGTGCATTTTGCACTATTGTTAACAAAAAAAGAGTACAAATTATTGCTAACCAGGTTTTGCAGATTAACTAAACTAAGCATTTGTCCGCTATCTGCAGATCAGCCAGATTTAGCAAAAGCTCAGGTAACCAGCTTGAGCATTTCTATTGTTTGTGTAAGCAATTCCACAAATAATGTAAACCTCTCCATTATTATTACCGAACAAGTACAAGACATCTTTGTAGTTCTCCTGGCCCTGGGCTTCTTATCCTGGGCAAATCACATCATCTATAAGGGAAGCGTATTTCTCAAAGAAACATGCATTGACTGCATTATCCCAGTCACTCACTCCTTGGCTGCCAAAGACATAATGCTTTTACTCATGGGGTCTGGGAACGAATCTGTACGAGTAACTCAGCTGTAGAGCTGGAACTGTGACAAAACAGGATTGCTTTTAGTGTAAAACATTATATTTATTACTAATAGGATTTACAGGCCTACATAATGTTAGATAAAGGGTAAAAAATACTTCTCCTATTAATATTGCTCTTACTATTATTATTAACCTCCTAACCACTTCTGGACCGGAAGGATTTGCCCCCTAATGACCAGGCCATTTTTTGTGATTCGGCACTGCGTTATTTTAACGGACAATTGCGCAGTCGTGCGACGCTGTACCCAAATAAAATTGATGTCCTTTTTTTTTCCTACAAATAGAGCTTTCTTTTGGTGGTATTTGATCACCTCTGCCATTTTTATTTTTTGCGTTATAAACCAAAAAAAAACAACAATTCTGAAAAAAAAAACAATATTTTTCACTTTCTGCTATATAACACCCCCCCCCCCCCCCAAAATAAAAATGTAAAAATCAAAATTTTTAACATTTTAGGCCAATTTGTTATCTGCCGCATGTTTTTGTTAAAAAAAAATAGCAATATGCATATTTTGATAGGTTTGCGCAAAAGCTATCGCGTCTACTAACTACAGGAAAGATTTGTCATTTTTATTGTTTTTTTATTTACTAGTAATGGTGGCGATCTGCGATTTTTAGCGGGACTACGACATTGCGGCAGAAAGATCAGACCTAACTGACATTTTTTACACTTTTAGGGGGGGGGGCTAGTGACATTACTACAGTAATCAGTGCTAAAAATATGCACTGTTACTGTAATAATTACACTGGCAGGGAAGGGGTTAATACTGTGGGTGATCAAGGGGTTAAATGTGAGCCTAGGGGAGTGATTCTAACTGTATAGGGGAGGAGCTTGTGAAATGATCACAGAGACCTGTGTTCCTATATAGAAGGATCACAGGTGCTCTGTGATCATTCCCGAGAGAAGAACAGTCAGCTGTGTTTACAATAGCTGACCGTCCTTCTCTATCAGCGGGGAATGATCGTGGGTGTCAGGCGGCAATCGGAGCCACCTGCCCCGTGCATCGGAGTCCCCGCTGCTGAGTGGGGGTGGGAGGCACTGGGAGCTCGCCCCCTAGCTGCAGGCACACGACCGACTTTTACCTACATTGGTTCACACAGGAGGGGCTGGCTGCTGCAGTATAACTGTGGCAAGCGGTCCTTAAGTGGTTAACAACCGCCCGCTGCAGTTTTACTGTGACAGGTCGCTCTCTGTCCCATGAAACAACATAACTGTATGTCGCTTTGCCGGACCACTAGCGGGGCCCATGCATGCCCATTCGCCACAGAGGAAGCCGATCAGCAGGTCTGGTGGCTGCCATTGCCCCTGGACACCGATGATCGCTCCTTGTGTAAACAGAACAGCGTTCTGCCGCTGTAAACACGGCAGACCACTGTTCTGTCAGTTATGAACACTGGGATCCTTTGTTCCTCTTATTTAGGAACACAGGTCTCTGTGTTCATGCAGAAAGCCAACCCCCCACAGTTACAAAGCACCCCCTAGGTACACATTTAACCCTTTGATTGCCCCTTGTGTTAACCCCTTCCCTGTCAGTGTCATTAGTACAGTACCAGTGTATATTTTTAGCACTGATTACTGTAGTAATGTCACTGGTCCCCCCAAAAGTGTCGAAAATGTCAGTTAGGTGTCCTATCTGTCCGCCGCAATGTTGCAATCCTAAAAATCGCTGATCACTACTAGTAAAAAAATAAATAAATAAAAATGACATAAATATTTTACCAAAAATATGTGGCAGAATACAAATTGGTCTAAAATGATGAAAAAATGTGTTTGTTTTTTTCATTGGGAATGTTATAATGTTATATTGCAGAAAGTCAAAAATATATATTTTTTCTTTTTCAGAATTGTCGCTCTTTTTTTGTTTATAGCGTAAAAAATACAAGTTGCAGAGGTGATCAAATACCACCAAAAGAAAGCTCGTATTTTCCGGAGTATAAGACGACTTTTTAACCCAGGAAAATCTTCTCAAAAGTCGGGGGTCGTCTTATACGCCGGGTATCGTCTTATACGGCGGATGCTGGAGCCGAACTGGAGAATATGCGGTGGGGGAGTGAGAGCACTTCAGCTATGCTGCCACACGGACTGCCTAAGCTGACAGAACTCCCATCCAGGCTCCCCCGCCCCTACCTCCACCGCTGTCTAAGTTAAAAAGCCTGTGATTTGTTGTTGCTAGGGGCGGTCCTAGCAACCAATCTGCCTGTTAAATGGAAAGATGGACACTTCCTGCCTTATGCTCGGACATGCTGCATCCTCTATCTGCTGTGTAAGGTAAGGGGGGGGGGCTGTAAAGGGGACTGTGACTAATGTGCAAGTAAGGGGGACAACTGTAGAAGAGACTGGGATACAAGGAGGGTAACTGTGGAGGGGATTGGGATACAAGGAGGAGTACTGTGGAGGGGACTGGGATGCAAGGAGGGGGGTTGTGGAGCATGGCAGCTCCCATGGATTTATTGTTTTATACTTCCTTTCAGCTTTAGAGTGAATTTGGAAAAGTTTAATCCACTTACACTGTTTTATGCATATTCTATATTTTAACTGGAAAAGTTGGGGGGTCGTCTTATACGCCCAGTCGTCTTATATGCCGGAAAATACGGTATTTGTGTTTAAATAAAGGACATCAATTTTATTTGGGTACAGCATCGCACGTCCACGCAATTGTCAGTTAAAGTAATGGGGGTAAATCCTTCTGGTCCAGAAGTGGGTAATATTAAGAATAATGAACCCCCTTCTGTAAGAGATATTATTACACTTAGGATAAGAGAGTTTTGCAACCATATAAACATGTGCAAAGCTGCAGATCAAATGATATTATAAGAAATGGAACTATGTGAATTTTAAAAAGAAGGTCACAGCTGAATTCTAAGAATATAACATTTTATTTTCAATTATAATTTTGCAGTCTCTGAAGGTTTTTATTTATAGCAAACCTGTTCTTCATCCTTTGGGACAAAGCAGGTTTGCTTTTATCCTCCACCTCTCCCATCACATACTTACCTCTCCTTTCTTAAGTGGCTCCATTCAGCACCTGGAGCTTAAAGCGTAACCACTTTTGTTGAGAAAAAAACATTATCCTCTGGGTGATCTCTGTACATTGCAAGGATTACAACAACCTTTGCTGCAGATTCCTACCTTTTGGTATTCTGAAGAAATCCCCATTTGTTCCTCTGTGCCCCTGGGGTGAGTGGGTCTAATATGAGTGGTTTCATAATTATCAGTCAGCTGTGCAATTGCAGAGCACTAATGAGGAAATCTGCTGGGTCTGCATCCCTTTAGACGTGATTCCCTATTGGCAGTATCTTACCAAAAATGACATTTGTGTTGCAGGGGATTCCAAAAATCTGACTTGTATCTTAGGCAAACTTCTGGGAAAATTGGTGAGCCAATCACAGAAGCAGGAAATTATGTTTCTGGGGTGTGGTCAGTACACATTCTGTGTACAGAACAGCTCCAGGTAGCCATATTGCATTGCATTTTCAGAAACTTACAGCGGCTGTAGATTGAAAAAGAAAGGTAACATTTTTATAACATTCAATTACAATATGACTCCCAATTGTACGCTATATTATTTTGTCTTTATTTGCTATTTTTTTTCCCCACAAAAGTAGAGTTACCCTTTAAAGGAAAAAATTGTATTTCCAGGTCTGTAGGGCACGTATCTCCTTGAGACAGCAGTGTGTAACCTATGACTCATGGGTTACACATGACTTTCCTTTGCTTCCTGGGCTTAAGGGAGACTTAGGGAAGTGAAAAAGATGTAAAAAGTATATACTACAAATATACACTGCTGGATAGGGCTACATTAAAATACTTTGTCTGAGCCAGACACCTAATATGGTAGTAAAGTCTTCTTTTTAACTTGTACCTACAGCTAAGCCTATAATAAGGCTTATCTGTAGGTACACTGAATATCTCTTATACTTGCACTGTTTAGGAGATATTCACACGGGAAGCAGCCGGTGACATCACCAGCACATGCGCTCTGAAGGGACAGCATACCCATGCCATCCCTTCAGAGCTCCTTGTCACTGCTGTGACCCCTGCTCGCATGCATTAGAGTTACGTCATCACATTTTGGCCAAACAGACGGCCGGGGCACTCCATCCCGGAAGGAAGTGATGGATGGAAGCCTTGTCAGCAGTGACAGCGTGCCTCTGGAGTGCTTCGTTCTAAGGTAAGTATTTTATAATTTGCTAGTATGAGAAGCATACTAGTACATTATGCCATTGCCTTGCAGGGTTTTGAAATAAAAAAAAAGAAAAAGGTGCGGTTTACTATCGCTACAAGTTTATATTTGTGACAAACTCGGTATGGGTTCATCCACTTCACTCTGTCTCAGGATGTCCCTACACATACCTCACAGTTCTGCTGTCCAGATGTATCAAAAGAGTTCTATACCTTCACATGCATGGTTATTCGCAACACTTAACTGCTTACTTGAGATTTTGAGACCTAGGATAACATGCATTGATACTAGATTATGTAACAGTGTGTCTACTGTTGCTCAATAATTTCAGAGGTTACCTGAGATCTCAAACATATTTGCAAAAGTTTCTCCAGATATGACAAAGGCTGATGTAGATTACAGTGTACTTACATCCCAAAACATTTTTCTAGCTTGGGATGGAGTTGGAAAGAGTAAGAATCCTTTAAGGTTTTATTGCTATCCAAGGCTCCACTAAAGAGATTGCCAATCACTAGTGTTGAGCGAACACGGACTGTATTATTCGTGTTCGTACCGAATAATTGGATTTTTTTTACCCGAACACGGACACGGACACTTTACTGTATGTTCGGGTAAAAATCCGTGTTCGGTCGTTTTATTTCCGGGTTTTGCATGCTTTGGCGCTCTTTTCATGGCGGGCTTTCAACAGCCAATCAACAATCGTTTAACTGGTGTGCCTTAAGCCATCCCAGCCATGCCTGCAAATGTCTTAGTAGCTGTGATTGGCCGTCTGAAGCATGTGACCAAGTCTTTATAAGTTCGAGGCAGCCGCCGCAGCAGCGTCATTCTGCTGCTTAGCTAAGGGACAGAGCACACATCAATGTGCTGGCTGCTGATTAGGGAAAGATAGGCAGGAAAAAACCATTTGTGTCCGGATAGAATTGAGGGACAGGTCGGAGGGTTTAGGCAGGGCGAGTTGTAGGCATTTTAGGGATAGAGTCTGCTGAATTATAGGGTCAGTGTCTTCTACAAACTACAATCGATATTGCTGTGTGGGGGGTGGGGTGAATCTGCACTCAATCCTGATCTACGATCTCTTCTCAATCCTGTTAGGGACAGAGTCTGCTGAATTTTAGGGAAACTGTGTTCTACAAACTACAATCGATATTGCTGTGTGGTGTGGGATTGGAGATAGGCAGGTGTCAGTGATCCACATCCATTTTTCTGTGTGAGCTGCAGTGAACACAATCTTTTTGGGCTGCAGTGAACACAATCTTTTTGGGCTGCAGTGAACACAATCTTTTTGGGCTGCAGTGAACACAATCTTTTTGGGCTGCAGTGAACACAATCTTTTTGGGGTGCAGTGAACAAAATCTTTTTGGGGTGCAGTGAACACAATCCTTTTTGGTGTGCAGTGAACACAATCTTTGTGGGGTGCAGTGAACAAAATCCTTTGTGGGGTGCAGTGAACACAATCTTTTTGGGGTGCAGTGAACAAAATCCTTTTTGGGGTGCAGTGAACAACATCCTTTTTGGGGTGCAGTGAACACAATCTTTTTGGGGTGCAGTGAACAAAATCCTTTGTGGGGTGCAGTGAACACAATCTTTTTGGGGTGCAGTGAACACAATCTTTTTGGGGTGGAGTGAACAACATCCTTTTTGGGGTGCAGTGAACAAAATCCTTTTTGGGGTGCAGTGAACAAAATCATTTTTGGGGTGCAGTGAACACAATCTTTTTGGGGTGCAGTGAACACAATCTTTGTGGGGTGCAGTGAACACAATCTTTTTGGGGTGGAGTGAACAACATCCTTTTTGGGGTGCAGTGAACAACATCCTTTTTGGGGTGCAGTGAACACAATCTTTTTGGGGTGCAGTGAACACAATCTTTGTGGGGTACAGTGAACAGAATCTTTGTGGGGTGCAGTGAACACAATCTTTGGGGGGTACAGTGAACACAATCTTTTTGGGGTGCAGTGAACACAATCTTTGTGGGGTGCAGTGAACACAATCTTTTTGGGGTGGAGTGAACAAAATCATTTTTGGGGTGCAGTGAACAACATCCTTTTTGGGGTGCAGTGATCAAAATCCTTTTTGGGGTGCAGTGAACACAATCTTTTTGGGGTGCAGTGAACAAAATCCTTTGTGGGGTGCAGTGAACAGAATCTTTGTGGGGTGCAGTGAACACAATCTTTGGGGGGGTACAGTGAACACAATCTTTTTGGGGTGCAGTGAACACAATCTTTGTGGGGTACAGTGAACAGAATCTTTGTGGGGTGCAGTGAACACAATCTTTGGGGGGTACAGTGAACACAATCTTTTTGGGGTGCAGTGAACACAATCTTTGGGGGGTACAGTGAACACAATCTTTTTGGGGTGCAGTGAACACAATCTTTGTGGGGTGCAGTGAACACAATCTTTGGGGGGGTACAGTGAACACAATCTTTTTGGGGTGCAGTGAACAACATCCTTTTAGGGTGCAGTGAACACAATCTTTGTGGGGTGCAGTGAACAACATCCTTTTAGGGTGCAGTGAACACAATCTTTGTGGGGTACAGTGAACAGAATCTTTGTGGGGTGCAGTGAACACAATCTTTGGGGGGTACAGTGAACACAATCATTGTGGGGTGCAGTGAACTCAATCTTTGTGGGGTACAGTGAACACAATCTCATACTTCTGAAGATTTGAGGGTGCTGCCTGTTCCATACTCCCCCTACTCCTCATCTAGCCTTTTAGGGGTACAAACAATAGTAATTGGGGCCTAGTGTGGTTGTGTACGTGTGATATACATACACTTTTTTTGGATCATATTTTCTATTCCGCTATTTAATCAAAAACCTTTGGGGATCAGTTAAATTGGGGGATAGTCTGTGTTGGTACGTGTGAGAGAGATCCACCTTTCCAAGTTGTTGGGGTTCATCTCATACTTCTGAAGGTTTGAGGGTGCTGCCTGTTCCATACTCCCCCTACTCCTAGCCTTTTAGGGGTACAAACAATAGTAATTGGGGCCTAGTGTGGTTGTGTACGTGTGATATACATACACTTTTTTTGGATCATATTTTCTATTCCGCTATTTAATCAAAAACCTTTGGGGATCAGTTAAATTGGGGGATAGTCTGTGTTGGTACGTGTGAGAGAGATCCACCTTTCCAAGTTGTTGGGGTTCATCTCATACTTCTGAAGGTTTGAGGGTGCTGCCTGTTCCATACCCCCCCTACTCCTCATCTAGCCTTTTAGGGGTACAAACAATAGTAATTGGGGCCTAGTGTGGTTGTGTACGTGTGATATACATACACTTTTTTTGGATCATATTTTCTATTCCGCTATTTAATCAAAAACCTTTGGGGATCAGTTAAATTGGGGGATAGTCTGTGTTGGTACGTGTGAGAGAGATCCACCTTTCCAAGTTGTTGGGGTTCATCTCATACTTCTGAAGGTTTGAGGGTGCTGCCTGTTCCATACTCCCCCTACTCCTCATCTAGCCTTTTAGGGGTACAAACAATAGTAATTGGGGCCCAGTGTGGTTGTGTACGTGTGATATACATACACTTTTTTTGGATCATATTTTCTATTCCGCTATTTAATCAAAAACCTTTGGGGATCAGTTAAATTGGGGGATAGTCTGTGTTGGTACGTGTGAGAGAGATCCACCTTTCCAAGTTGTTGGGGTTCATCTCATACTTCTGAAGGTTTGAGGGTGCTGCCTGTTCCATACCCCCCCTACTCCTCATCTAGCCTTTTAGGGGTACAAACAATAGTAATTGGGGCCTAGTGTGGTTGTGTACGTGTGATATACATACACTTTTTTTGGATCATATTTTCTATTCCGCTATTTAATCAAAAACCTTTGGGGATCAGTTAAATTGGGGGATAGTCTGTGTTGGTACGTGTGAGAGAGATCCACCTTTCCAAGTTGTTGGGGTTCATCTCATACTTCTGAAGGTTTGAGGGTGCTGCCTGTTCCATACCCCCCCTACTCCTCATCTAGCCTTTTAGGGGTACAAACAATAGTAATTGGGGCCTAGTGTGGTTGTGTACGTGTGATATACATACACTTTTTTTGGATCATATTTTCTATTCCGCTATTTAATCAAAAACCTTTGGGGATCAGTTAAATTGGGGGATAGTCTGTGTTGGTACGTGTGAGAGAGATCCACCTTTCCAAGTTTTTGGGGTTCATCTCATACTTCTGAAGATTTGAGGGTGCTGCCTGTTCCATACCCCCCCTACTCCTCATCTAGCCTTTTAGGGGTACAAACAATAGTAATTGGGGCCTAGTGTGGTTGTGTACGTGTGATATACATACACTTTTTTTGGATCATATTTTCTATTCCGCTATTTAATCAAAAACCTTTGGGGATCAGTTAAATTGGGGGATAGTCTGTGTTGGTACGTGTGAGAGAGATCCACCTTTCCAAGTTGTTGGGGTTCATCTCATACTTCTGAAGGTTTGAGGGTGCTGCCTGTTCCATACCCCCCCTACTCCTCATCTAGCCTTTTAGGGGTACAAACAATAGTAATTGGGGCCTAGTGTGGTTGTGTACGTGTGATATACATACACTTTTTTTGGATCATATTTTCTATTCCGCTATTTAATCAAAAACCTTTGGGGATCAGTTAAATTGGGGGATAGTCTGTGTTGGTACGTGTGAGAGAGATCCACCTTTCCAAGTTTTTGGGGTTCATCTCATACTTCTGAAGGTTTGAGGGTGCTGCCTGTTCCATACTCCCCCTACTCCTCATCTAGCCTTTTAGGGGTACAAACAATAGTAATTGGGGCCTAGTGTGGTTGTGTACGTGTGATATACATACACTTTTTTTGGATCATATTTTCTATTCCGCTATTTAATCAAAAACCTTTGGGGATCAGTTAAATTGGGGGATAGTCTGTGTTGGTACGTGTGAGAGAGATCCACCTTTCCAAGTTGTTGGGGTTCATCTCATACTTCTGAAGGTTTGAGGGTGCTGCCTGTTCCATACCCCCCCTACTCCTCATCTAGCCTTTTAGGGGTACAAACAATAGTAATTGGGGCCTAGTGTGGTTGTGTACGTGTGATATACATACACTTTTTTTGGATCATATTTTCTATTCCGCTATTTAATCAAAAACCTTTGGGGATCAGTTAAATTGGGGGATAGTCTGTGTTGGTACGTGTGAGAGAGATCCACCTTTCCAAGTTTTTGGGGTTCATCTCATACTTCTGAAGGTTTGAGGGTGCTGCCTGTTCCATACTCCCCCTACTCCTCATCTAGCCTTTTAGGGGTACAAACAATAGTAATTGGGGCCTAGTGTGGTTGTGTACGTGTGATATACATACACTTTTTTTGGATCATATTTTCTATTCCGCTATTTAATCAAAAACCTTTGGGGATCAGTTAAATTGGGGGATAGTCTGTGTTGGTACGTGTGAGAGAGATCCACCTTTCCAAGTTGTTGGGGTTCATCTCATACTTCTGAAGGTTTGAGGGTGCTGCCTGTTCCATACTCCCCCTACTCCTCATCTAGCCTTTTAGGGGTACAAACAATAGTAATTGGGGCCCAGTGTGGTTGTGTACGTGTGATATACATACACTTTTTTTGGATCATATTTTCTATTCCGCTATTTAATCAAAAACCTTTGGGGATCAGTTAAATTGGGGGATAGTCTGTGTTGGTACGTGTGAGAGAGATCCACCTTTCCAAGTTTTTGGGGTTCATCTCATACTTCTGAAGGTTTGAGGGTGCTGCCTGTTCCATACTCCCCCTACTCCTCATCTAGCCTTTTAGGGGTACAAACAATAGTAATTGGGGCCTAGTGTGGTTGTGTACGTGTGATATACATACACTTTTTTTGGATCATATTTTCTATTCCGCTATTTAATCAAAAACCTTTGGGGATCAGTTAAATTGGGGGATAGTCTGTGTTGGTACGTGTGAGAGAGATCCACCTTTCCAAGTTGTTGGGGTTCATCTCATACTTCTGAAGGTTTGAGGGTGCTGCCTGTTCCATACTCCCCCTACTCCTAGCCTTTTAGGGGTACAAACAATAGTAATTGGGGCCTAGTGTGGTTGTGTACGTGTGATATACATACACTTTTTTTGGATCATATTTTCTATTCCGCTATTTAATCAAAAACCTTTGGGGATCAGTTAAATTGGGGGATAGTCTGTGTTGGTACGTGTGAGAGAGATCCACCTTTCCAAGTTGTTGGGGTTCATCTCATACTTCTGAAGGTTTGAGGGTGCTGCCTGTTCCATACCCCCCCTACTCCTCATCTAGCCTTTTAGGGGTACAAACAATAGTAATTGGGGCCTAGTGTGGTTGTGTACGTGTGATATACATACACTTTTTTTGGATCATATTTTCTATTCCGCTATTTAATCAAAAACCTTTGGGGATCAGTTAAATTGGGGGATAGTCTGTGTTGGTACGTGTGAGAGAGATCCACCTTTCCAAGTTGTTGGGGTTCATCTCATACTTCTGAAGGTTTGAGGGTGCTGCCTGTTCCATACTCCCCCTACTCCTCATCTAGCCTTTTAGGGGTACAAACAATAGTAATTGGGGCCCAGTGTGGTTGTGTACGTGTGATATACATACACTTTTTTTGGATCATATTTTCTATTCCGCTATTTAATCAAAAACCTTTGGGGATCAGTTAAATTGGGGGATAGTCTGTGTTGGTACGTGTGAGAGAGATCCACCTTTCCAAGTTGTTGGGGTTCATCTCATACTTCTGAAGGTTTGAGGGTGCTGCCTGTTCCATACTCCCCCTACTCCTAGCCTTTTAGGGGTACAAACAATAGTAATTGGGGCCTAGTGTGGTTGTGTACGTGTGATATACATACACTTTTTTTGGATCATATTTTCTATTCCGCTATTTAATCAAAAACCTTTGGGGATCAGTTAAATTGGGGGATAGTCTGTGTTGGTACGTGTGAGAGAGATCCACCTTTCCAAGTTGTTGGGGTTCATCTCATACTTCTGAAGGTTTGAGGGTGCTGCCTGTTCCATACTCCCCCTACTCCTCATCTAGCCTTTTAGGGGTACAAACAATAGTAATTGGGGCCTAGTGTGGTTGTGTACGTGTGATATACATACACTTTTTTTGGATCATATTTTCTATTCCGCTATTTAATCAAAAACCTTTGGGGATCAGTTAAATTGGGGGATAGTCTGTGTTGGTACGTGTGAGAGAGATCCACCTTTCCAAGTTGTTGGGGTTCATCTCATACTTCTGAAGGTTTGAGGGTGCTGCCTGTTCCATACCCCCCCTACTCCTCATCTAGCCTTTTAGGGGTACAAACAATAGTAATTGGGGCCTAGTGTGGTTGTGTACGTGTGATATACATACACTTTTTTTGGATCATATTTTCTATTCCGCTATTTAATCAAAAAC
Source organism: Pelophylax lessonae (assembly GCF_965119305.1). NCBI lineage: Eukaryota > Metazoa > Chordata > Amphibia > Anura > Ranidae > Pelophylax > Pelophylax lessonae. Next base: position 187,208,102 of record NC_138772.1, on the reverse strand, counting down.
CTTTGGGGATCAGTTAAATTGGGGGATAGTCTGTGTTGGTACGTGTGAGAGAGATCCACCTTTCCAAGTTTTTGGGGTTCATCTCATACTTCTGAAGATTTGAGGGTGCTGCCTGTTCCATACTCCTCCTCCTACTGCTCAACCATCCTTTTAGGGGTACAAACAATAGTAGTTGGGGCCTAGTGTGGTGGTGTACGTGCGAGATACATACACTTTCTTTTTGATCATATTTTCTATTCCGCTATTCAATTAAAACCTTTGGGGATCAATTCAATTGCGAGATAGTCTGTGTCGGTACGTGTGAGATCCACCTTTCCAAGTTGTTGGGGTTCATCTCATACTTCTGAAGATTTGAGGGTGCTGCCTGTTCCATACTCCTGCTCCTACTGCTCAACCATCCTTTTAGGGGTACAAACAATAGTAATTGGGGCCTAGTGTGGTTGTGTACGTGCGAGATACATACACTTTTTTTGATCATATTTCCTATTCCGCTATTCAATAAAAACCTTTGAGGATCAATTGAATTGCGGGATAGTCTGTGTCGGTACGTGTGAGATCCACCTTTCCAAGTTTTTGGGGTTCATCTCATACTTCTGAAGATTTGAGGGTGCTGCCTGTTCCATACTCCTCCTCCTACTCCTCATCCATCCTTTTAGGGGTACAAACAATAGTAATTGGGGCCTAGTGTGGTTGTGTACGTGCGAGATACATACACTTTTTTTGATCATATTTCCTATTCCGCTATTCAATAAAAACCTTTGAGGATCAATTGAATTGCGGGATAGTCTGTGTCGGTACGTGTGAGATCCACCTTTCCAAGTTTTTGGGGTTCATCTCATACTTCTGAAGATTTGAGGGTGCTGTCTGTTCCATACTCCTCCTACTCCTCATCCATCCTTTTAGGGGTAGAAACAATAGTAATTGGGGCCTAGTGTGGTTTTGTACGTGCGAGATACATACACTTTTTTGGATCATATTTCCTATTCCGCTATTCAATAAAAACCTTTCTAGGGCAAGATCTTAAATTACAGAAATATGAGGAGACCGTCAAATAAGGGCCGTGGCCTGGGTCGTGGTGCTGCTGGTAGAGCTCCTGTTGCAAGGAGAGGACGTGGTCGATCTGTGCCAGCTACACGCACAAGTGAAACACCTTCCTCAAGTGTGAGTAGGCGACAGAACCTGCATCAGTATTTGGTAGGGCATCAAACGCCCCTAGAAGTGATGAGGCCAGAACAAGTTGAGGCGATAGTAGATTGGTTTGCTGCTGACAGTGCCTCCAGTTCCTTCACATTGTCTCCCACCCAGTCTACTGCAGAAAGGTCAGAGTTGGCACCTGCAGCCAATGTCCAACCGTCTTTCACCTCACCCCCTTGCAAATCAGGCCAGCAGTCTGAGCCCCAAGCCATACAGCAGTCTCTTATTCTTTTTGAGGACTCTGTCAGCAGGGTTTCCCAGGGCCATCCACCTAGCCCTGCCCCAGAAGTGGAAGAGATTGAGTGCAGCGATGCCCAACCACTTATTTCTCAAGATGAGTACATGCAAGGATCATCGCAGCACGTCTCCGATGATGACGAAACGCAGGTGCCAACTGCTGCGGCGTTCAGCATTGTGGAGACCGACAAGGAGGGCAGGGGTGAAGACTGGGTGGAAGATGATGTGGAGGACGATGAGGTCCTCGACCCCACATGGAATGAACGTCATGCAGGTGACCTGAGTAGTTTGGAGGAAGAGGCGGTGGTCGCACAGAGCCACCAGCACAGCAGAAGAGGGAGCAGGGTGCAGAAGCGGAGCGGCCGTGCCCTAGACACTACGCCCGCTACTGCCCAACGCAGCAAGGGAACAAGCGCACCAAAGTCAGCTCAAAGGAGTTCTCTAGCGTGGAAGTTCTTTAGAAAATGTGCTGATGACAGGACACGAGTGGTTTGCACCCTGTGCAATCAGAGCTTGAAGCGAGGCATAAACCTTCTCAACCTGAGCACAACCTGCATGATCAGGCATCTAAGTGCAAAGCACGAGCTGCAGTGGAGTACACACCTTCAAAACCAAGAAACGTCTCTGGCTCATCCTGCTTCCTCTTCTGCTGCAGTCTCGGCCGCTCCAGCCACATCTGTAGTGATACCGGCACCTGCCACCCCGCAAACAGACGATCTGTCAGCAACACCACCACCTGGGTCACCAACAACCATCTCCACAATGTCCCGTGGAAGCGTTCAGCTTTCCATCTCCCAAACACTTGAGAGGAAGAGGAAGTACCCCCCTACCCACCCGCGATCCCTGGCCCTGAATGCCAGCATTTCAAAATTATTGGCCTTTGAAATGCTGTCATTCCGTCTGGTGGAGACGCACAGTTTTAAAAACCTTATGTCGGTGGCTGTCCCACAGTACGTCGTGCCCAGCCGCCACTACTTTTCCAGGCAAGCCATCCCTTCCCTGCACAACCAAGTGGGGGAAAATATCAGGTGTGCACTGCGCAACGCCATCTGTGCCAAGGTCCACCTAACTACGGATACGTGGACCAGTAAGCACGGTCAGGGGCGTTATATCTCCCTAACGGCACACTGGGTAAATGCAGTGGCGGATGGGCCTGAGGCGGATAGCAATTTGGCGCATGTCCTTCCACCACCGAGGATTGCAGGGCGCTTCAGTTTGCCTCCTGTTCCTAACTCCTCCTACTCCGCTTCCTCATCCTCTACCGCCTCCTCATCCGGACAGCGTAACACCTTCACCACCAACTTCAGCACGGCCAGGGGTAAACGACAGCAGGCAGTTTTACAACTTGCCTGTTTGGGGGACAAACCACACACCGCGCAGGAGTTGTGGAGGAGCATGGAACAGCAGACAAATGAGTGGTTGCTGCCAGCGAGCCTCAAGCCCGGCCTGGTGGTGTGCGATAACGGGCGAAATCTCATAGCAGCTCTGGGCCTAGCCGGTTTGACGCACATCCCTTGCCTGGCGCATGTGCTGAATTTGGTGGTGCAGAGGTTCCTTAAAAACTACCCCGATATGTCAGAGCTGCTGCAGAAAGTGCGGGCCGTTTGTGCGCACTTTCGGCGTTCTCACCCTGCTGCTGCTCGCCTGGCAGCGCTGCAGCGTAACTTCGGCCTTCCCGCTCACCGCCTCATATGTGACGTGCCCACAAGGTGGAACTCCACCTTGCACATGCTGGAAAGACTGTGCGAGCAGCAGCAGGCCATAGTGGAGTTTCAGCTGCAGCACGCACGCGTGAGTCGCTCTGCGGAACAGCACCACTTCACCACCAATAACTGGGCCTCCATGCGAGACCTGTGTGCCTTGTTGCGCTGTTTTGAGTACTCCACCAACATGGCCAGTGGCAATGACGCCGTTCTCAGCTTAACTATCCCACTTCTATGCCTCCTTGAAAAAACAATTCGGGCGATGATGGAAGAGGATGTGGCACAGGATGAGGAGGAGGAGGAGGATGAAGAGGTAACATTTCCAAGGCTTTCAGGGCAGTCATTCGCAAGGGGCTCCGAGGGTGGGTTCCTGCACACGCAAACGCCAGGGACGCAATTGTCCAGCAGGGGCACAGTTCTGGAGGATGAGGAGGATGAGGAGGAGGAGGAGCTGGAGGAGGAGATGGAACCATGTTCACAGCAGGGTGGCACCCAGGCCAGCTCATGGCCATCACTGGTGCGTGGCTGGGGGGATACAGAGGACACGGACGATACACCTCCCACAGAGGACAGCCTTTCGTCGCCTCTGGGCAGCCTGGCACACATGAGCGATTACATGCTGCAGTGTCTCCACAACGACCGCCGAGTTGCCCACATTCTAACTTGTGCTGATTACTGGGTGGCCACGCTGCTGGATCCCCGTTACAAGGACAACGTACCGTCCTTAATTCACTCACTGGAGCGCGATCGCAAGATGCGCGAGTACAAGCGCACGCTGGTAGACGCCATGCTGCTGGCATTCCCATCTGACAGCGGGGCCACAGTGGAAGCACAAGGCAGAGGAGGAGGAGGAGGAGGTCGCCAACTCAACCAGGGCACCGCCAGCACCTCAGAAGGCAGGGTTAGCATGGCCGAAATGTGGAAAAGCTTTGTCAGCACGCCACAACAAACAGCAGCACCAGCAGCTCAGATGGAACGTCTTAGCAGGAGGCAGCATTTTACCAACATGGTGGAGCAGTATGTGTGCACACGCCTACATGTAGTGAATGACGGGTCTGCCCCCTTCAACTTCTGGGTCTCCAAATTGGGCACATGGCCTGAGCTTGCCCTTTACGCCTTGGAGGTGCTGGCGTGCCCTGCAGCCAGTGTATTATCTGAACGGGTATTTAGCACGGCTGGGGGCGTTATAACAGACAAGCGCAGCCGCCTGTCCAGAGACAATGTGGACAAGCTCACGTTCATTAAAATGAACCAGGCATGGATCCCACGGGACTTTTCCGTACCTTATGCAGAATAGCAATGGATACCGACCTTACCCACCCATTGTTCCATTTTTGCTCTTTCTCACTCTTTTGGGGTGTACCCTCATTTAAAATTTTTGAAAAGAAGCAGTGTTGGCTACCTCGTCCTCCTCCTCAGGGCCAGATTAATGTAGGGGCTATTGGAGCTGCAGCTCCAGGCCCCTACCTTTTATATAGGCCCCGGGTTGGCCAAATTCACTGTTACCGCTCTTCTGTCACTTGTAAACACAGAAGTCTGGCTTCTATGCTCGCTTCCCCAGGCAGCACCCTCAGAACCTCCCCACACAGCGTGAAGGCCGGACAAGGAGGGACAGTTGGCGATGCATGGATGTGTTTATGGGCTTCAGAGACAGCATCCCATGTTGAATTAGGCATGCATGGCTGCACCCTTCCTCCTCTGGGTGCATGGCAAGGCACGGCCCTTAAGGCCCTTCAAAATCCTCAGCACCAAGCCCATGATGCTGTTAATCCGGCCCTGGTCCTCCTCCACCGCCGCTTCCACCTACACCGCCCATAGGTGTGCGCAGCCTATTGCATTAAGGTGTGCACCCCAAAGTTGAAATACACATGCATGTGTTTGCCAGCAGGGAGAGTAATGTATCGGGGCCATGTACCTGTAGGCAAGGAGAAATAGAGCAGAGCAGGTCCCAGGGAGATCTTTCCCATCTCCTCACTGGCAATGCTATGTGCCCTAGGTGATTAGGGTGTGCCCAGGCACACCCAGCACACCCTGTGCGCACGCCTATGTCACCGCCACATCCACCACCACCTCAACCTCCCTCCTACTCCATATGGGCCTCGTCCTTCAGAGATGAAGAAGAACATTGTTTTATTTTTCTGTTTTTTTTTGTTGTTTTAAGTTATTTCCCTATCCACATTTGTTTGCAGAGCACTTGCCATGCTCTTAATTACGTTTTGCTGCCATTTGCAGCACTCTAGCCCTTTCCTTTGGTGTTTTAGAGCCATTTTAGTGCCTTAAAGTTCGGGTCCCCATTGACTTCAATGGGGTTCGGTGTCCGGGAAAAGTTCGGTAAAAGTCCGGGACACGGACCCGGACTTTTTTTTAAAGTTCGGCCGAACCCGTCGAACACGGACATCTAGGTGTCCGCTCAACCCTACCAATCACTTCATCCTGTGGTGATACTGTTTTACCCAACAGGAAAAAGGGGGAACATCTGCAACAGGGAAATATAGGACAAAAAAAAAAAACTGACAAAGATTCCAGGGATTCCCTACCTATCCAAAAAGGGGATTTTTACTTCTGACTTTGTTGCCATTTGAGTTTCACTCAACTTCTGTCTGGTCAAATGGTGTCACCTGAACAGGAAGTAAGAGGAAATCTTTCTAACAGAGATCCAGACTAGGGATTGACTGATTATCGGCAAAGACGATTATTGGACAGCCCATATTCACTTTTGATGATATATATCGTTACCGGCCTCGGAATGGCCGATATTACCGATATTCCAAATATTGCTCATGTAAAGGTAAAATGATGGCACATAGCATAATTCAGTTTAGAAATGTTATTAAATATGCCACTCACATATGTACAAAAGGTATAAGCAATTCCACATTAGCAGATTTGCATCTCTCACTCACTTGCCGTAAGTGATACCCGGGTGATATCGCTCCGTTCGGCCTCCACTCAATACCGCTCCGTCCCTCACCCGCTCCATCTCCCACCCACCCGATACCGCTCTGTCTCTCACCCATTTGCCGTAAGTGACCTCCGAGATCGTATGCCCGACGGAGCGGTATCACCTCGGGTGTCACTTACGGCAAGTGGGTGAGAGACGGAGCGGTATTGGGTGGGTGGGAGATGGAGCGGGTGAGGAATGGAGCGGTATTGAGTGGATGCCGAACGAAGCGGGATCACCCGGGTATCACTTACGGTAAGTGGGTGAGAGATGCAAATCTGCTAATGTGGAATTGCTTATATCTTTTGTGCATATGTAAGTGGCATATTCAAAAACATTTCTAAACTGAATTATGCTATGTGACATCATTTTATCCTTACATGAGCATCACCATCTAATGGTTGGAGGAGGAGAAGACTAGTCTCGGACCCTGACATAGGATGAACAAAATATCGGCCCATATCGGCCGATATTGATACATTGTGACCAATATATCGGTATTGGTATGGGCCCTGAAAAAACCATATGGGTCTATCCCTAATCCAGACAGTTGTAAAATCTAACAGAGGTAACACTTTTCCCCCACTCCTTCGAAAACAAGAACAAAAATTCAAATTGTGTTTGTCAGAGCACTTGATAGAAAGTGCATGTATACAAGAGAGCTACCCAACCCAATTTTAGGTATAAAATGCATCTGCATTGCTGGCTATCACTGCTTGCTCTCCATAGATGTGGGCACTTATGGGAAATGCAGAGATTCTGAATAGTTTTGTCATCCTGCCATGTGCTGAAGCTTTATGCAAGCAACTTCAACATACCCCCATAAAAGCCAATGCTATGAACATGGAAATCTGCTATGTAATTTTGGCTGATGAAGCTTTCAAGCTTTCATGCAGCTGTACATTGTCAATGGTTTTCGATGAACAGAGAAGCATATTTTAAAAATAACTCCACTTTTGTTGAGGGGAAAAAAAAAACTCCATGGGTGATCCATGTACATTGCAGGGATAATATGGCCCTTTAACCAATAAAAATAATACATGTTTATTCAAGGAGTATACATTTTTAGCATGTCCATAGGTCATACATAACTCATCTAAAACACACTAGCCATTGTTCTAGCTTTTCTTGTGGGAAATTGTGCTTTTATCAGAAGTTAGTTGCGTTCACACAATACTATGCCAAGCTTATCATCTAGTTACTTTTATTAAAGTGGTTGTATACTCATAAAAAAAAAAAACCCTACAGGACGAAGACATATTGAGCTAGTATGCATCGCATACTAGCTCATTATGAAATACTTACCTTAGAACGAAGCCCACATCACTAACCAAATATGATATGACCATGTTTGGTCAGTGATGTCAGAGCAGATCCCAGATGACGTCATTGACTAAATCTGACCACAAATTATACTCTTAAAAATCCCTATATGCCTTTATATGCATTTGGAAATCCCCTAAAATACATATAAATCATGGGCACACCAATGCCAGTGGGAATGTAGACTTGCAAGTCCACAGACTGTTAGACATAGCTTCTGTCAAGCAAATAATAAGACACTAACAGCTAAAGCAACACATAAAAAGGATAGAGAATATTGGCATTATATCTACTAGTACCCACAATCTTAATAAATTATTGCATAGTCCTATATTTTCGTTTATCCATGCTATATACAGTAGTTGGTCATTATCTGCCCAGCTTTCAATCTGGAAGCCTTTAAATAGTAAACGTTTATTGTTTAAACATACAGTATTTGTTTCTGTATTCAATACATTTCTCAACAAAACTATCACTGAAATGTATTGAATAACACAATATAGTGTATCACCCTCTAAATAGGTTAGTTGTTAGAGTAGTCAAGTTGGCTTGTCTGAGAGCCAGGCCTGGGTTATAAATCTGGGTCAGGGTTTAGTGACTCAGGGAGGCTAGATGACTTATCCTAATTCCTAACAGCTCTTGGAGAATATTCTAGACAGTGAGTAGAAGCTAGGAGGGGCTGTCATGCATATTTATGAGGACCTCAGCCAGTCCCCTGTAAAAGAGCTGGCAGGGGGCAGACCTCCTTATAAATAGGCATGAGTCATGTCAGCAGGGGCAGTCGGGTGGAAGATAGAGATGAAGCACTGAGGAGGCTGTCAGTGGCCCTTGAGGGTGCCTCCTAGTCTGGGGCAGGGTGAATTCAGACCTGGGGCTTGGTTTCTGGAAGGATCCCCCAAAACACACAGAGGAAGCCCTTCCTGGAGGCATGGGAGCAAGGAGAGGACAGCAGGAGCAGGTCATTCGGGAGATCTCCTGAGAGTCAGCCAGGTGGGCTGTTGAATGTCACTCTGGAGGACGTAGGGAGAAGTTAGGCTGGAGGACTAGTGAAAGGGGCAGCTGCAGCCAGGTGGGTTGGCAGCGCCTGAAGAGAAAATAAAGAAATTAATGCCTGTTGCGCCTCCATATATAATCTTAGTGATAATTACTTGCAAACCAGATGAATCAGCAAAAAAGGTGCACACACACATAAAGTGCATATCATGCAATAAAAGTATAAACAAACTTCAAAATTTATATATGACATCAATATTGAAAATTCTAAATATCTATCACAGTGGGTTATAAAGTCTCTTCTTTTTGTGCAATGCATAAAGGTCTTTTAGAAAAAGCTATGTGTTCATTAAGTGACAGAAGAAAACTTCCAATGTGATCTTCTATATATTAGTGCAATATGCCACAGTGATCTAGTAATTCCCACCACCATTTATCCTATGCTGTCACCTCCCGAGTCTGACCTGCTATAAGCTAGGTCTTGTAGCGCTTTCCCCTTAGGGCAGGGGGTGCCTTAAATGCTGCTCCAATTTGGATACTCCTTATAGGCTTCCCTTTTCCTCTCTGAGGTGCTCACATATAGGAGGTGTGTGGCAATTTAAAAATACATGTGTCCGTCCTGCAGTGGGTTCAAATGACAGAGGGGATCCCCATAGCATAGTATGCTCAATCAATATTATTTTTATTAAAAGAAAATAACTTACAAGTATAGTAACAACTTTCAGCTTGTGTTTAAAACCAGCAGGGTTGCTGCTCCCTCGTCATTTCTGGTTACGGCAGTCAATCAGTCACCTGGCACCACCCAACACGTGTCGTCACAGTCACATAACTTCCTCAGGGGTACGTGGTGCTGGGATCAGTAGCCACAGGAGGAATGTGAGCTGGACACTGACATTTTTCCTACACATCCAAGAAGCCTATTGTTCCTGCCTATAGCAGGCTATTGCTCTTGCTCTAATCTGAGGATATGTCAGATCTTTACAGTGTGCAGGCTGGGTTTCTGCAAGCATTTGAGTGCTGGAGGAAGAAGTGGAGTGTATATAGAGGCTGTATATAGGACTGTATACAGTATAGGAAGAGTTGTCTCTGAAGTTGTTCTAAAGTCAAGTGGGCACCCCATAATTCCTATCCATGTTATTATCCCTCAATGAAACAAAAAAATAAAAAAAAAAGTAATGGACTGTTCTCTGACTCTGAGTACCTGTGGAAATTTAGTGTGCCTGGCTGTGCAAGGTGAGGGATCCTATTCTACTTGCAGCTGCTAAGGGGGTCTACAATAGGTTATTGCTCCCATGTAAAGTGGAAAAATATGTAAAACCTTTGCCTGTTCTTCTGGAAAGCACAATCAGTCTCCACCTATTCTACGTTGCTAAGTTCAGTTTAGTAAAACTGTATTTTGACAGCTAGGCATGTTTTGATCATGTGATATGTGATGTCAGCATTCTCCCTCGGACAGGTGACAGTGGGACCCTGGCACAGCCTATTGACAGCTGTGACCTTCTGCCCCCAGTGCCAATCTTGACATCACAGATAGACAGGCTGTTATATTCAGTTAAAATGTTGCTTCACGTTGAGTAAGCTAACATCAAAACCTTGGCACTGACAAAGAGGGAAATACTGGGAGGGATAGAATCATTAGCGTTGCTACATGAAAGAGTGAAAATTGGCAAATCCCTTTCAATTCATTCCAGCACCAACATGCAGTGCAGGATTGATTTTCCTAAATATAATAGTCGTGGATTAAATTACTTTTTTTAACAAAGACATTCGCAAAGTTAAAGAAAGATCTGTTATAACAAAAGACAGTATTTACCACTTGAAAAATATTGCAGAACTATTCCTAAAATGAAAAAGTTGGAGAACAATAATTTGGAATATTACAAGCTTTACCGCTAGTTTGTAATGAGGTTTTTTTTTTTTTTTTTCTGAAAGGTTTGTTTTCCTACTTTAGTGCCTAATCTCTTTGCAGAATAATGCAAAATCAGGATGCAGAAAGAAATGACTATTTTTACATACAGTGAAAAAAAAAAAAAAACACTTTTAAAAAGATAAGAGTATTGCATTGTCTTTCTGGTTCAAGTGCATATTTTGTTATTCATTTTTATAAACAGGGAACTCTAATGAAGCAGTGGGTGCATATTGACAGCTGCTTCAGATATCTTCATTTTACTGTGCTTTTGCCCATTTGAAGTTAATGAAGGGAAAGCAGTCTGTGATCAGTTTTGTGTAACCCGATACCTGTGAAAGTATATAATAAAATTGAAGGTACGTGGTTTGTGGTGTGTGGTTATTTTTCATGCATCCCCCTTAACTACTATGAATTTTTAATTTCCCAGTTGGAGCTCAAGTATGCATTACCTTCTCTAGAGCTTGAAATAATCAGATGTTTTGGATTGCTTATGTGACCTACATCTCTTCTCTCTTAGGATGATTGTGGGTGGGATCATAAAACACAATTTAGTTGGCATTTAAGAGTTCAAATAAAAGCATATGTTTTATTATATCTAATGTCTAAGTGCTTCTTGAACATAAGGAATATGTAATTATGTAAGAAAAAAAATGCTTTTCTTGCATATTCTTAAATGGAGCCTTTGGTCAATAGGAAATGATTTCCCTAAGGAAACAAATATAACAACATTTACATGCCACTGACTTTATTAATTTGCAGACATGCTGTCAGGAATCAATTACCAAAGGAGAGAGAGACTAGGTGCAGGAATTACACTTTAAATAAGTCATATACTTGAGATGAGTCATATATTGCTTCTCAGTTGGGTTGGACGAACGGTTGTCCCGTCTGATAAACAACCAAATTATTGGGGTGTTCGGCCATTTGTTCGGCCCGCCAAATGTCCACAATGCACTATGCGGCCGCACAGTGCATTGGAAGCTCTGATTGGCTGAAGCAATGACAGTTTTGCCCAATCAGGGCACAGAGCACTGTCAGAGCCATGATTGGAGAAAGTAATGATGACTCTATACAATCATGGCTCATTGCTCTTAGTCCCACCCCACACTATAAAAATACTCTTTTAACAGCGACAATTTGCAGGGTGATATTGGCGTGAAGAGAGATAGAACAGGGCCCTGTTCAGTGCTGCTAGCGAGTTAGTGTGCTATGGTGTTCTATTGTCATTCTATTGTCAGTGTAGAACATCAGTTTAGTGTGAATCTAGTGATAGTTCAGTGTGAGTGTAGTGTGACCATCATTTTTTACATTAGTGTCAGTTTAGTGTAAAGCTAGGTATAGTTCAGTGTGAGGGTAGTGTGACCACTCATTTTTACTTTAGTGTCAGTTTATTTGTAAGGGCAGGTTTACTGCAGTATATTTCAGTGCATTACTGCACATTCAACGAGTATATTGCAGTGCGTTGGAGCACGTTTAATGCAGTGTAGTTCAGTGCATTACTGCATGTTTAGGGAAGTATATTTCAGTGTGTTAGTGCAATTTAATGCAGTATATTTCAGTGCATTACTGCATGTTTAACGCAGTATATTTCAGTGCATTAGTGCCATTTAACGCAGTATATTTCGGTGCGTTACTGCATGTTTACCACAGTATATTTCAGTGTGTTGGTACATGTTTAACGCAGTATATTTTAGTGTGTTACTGCACCTTGAACACAGAATATTTTAGTGTGTTGGTGCACGTTTAAAGCAGTATATTTCAGTGTGGTACTGCATGTTTAATGAAGCATATTTCAGTGCGTTAGTGCCATTCAACACAGTAAATTTCAGTGTGGCACTGCCTGTTTAATGAAGTATATTTTAGTGCGTTACTGTAGTAACGCATATTTCAGTGTGTTACTGCACGTTTAATGCAGTATATTTCAATGCGTCAGTGCCGTTTAACACAGTAAATTTCAGTGTGGCACTGCATGTTTAATGAAGTATATTTTAGTGCGTTACTGTAGTAACGCATATTTCAGTGTGTTACTGCACCTTGAACACAGAATATTTTAGTGTGTCGGTGCACGTTTAATGCAGTATATTTCAGTGTGGTACTGCATGTTTAATGAAGCATATTTCAGTGCGTTAGTGCCGTTCAACACAGTAAATTTCAGTGGGGCACTGCATGTTTAACCACTTAAGCCCCGGAAGATTTTACCCCCATTCCGACCAGGGGGTATTTTGCGATTGGGCACTGCGTGACTTTTGCGCGGTCGTGCGACGCTGTACCTAAACAAATTTGGCGTCCTTTTTTCCACAAACAGAGCTTTCTTTTGGTGGTATTTAATCACCTGTGCGATTTTTTAATCACGTGCTATAAACAAAAAAAGAGCGTCAATTTTGCAAAAATAGCAATATTTTTCACATTTTTTTATATGAAATTCCCCCCCAAAAAAATGTAAAAATCAAAATTTTTTAACATTTTTGGCCAATTTGTTTTATGCTACCTATGTTTGGTAAAAAAAATCGCAAAAAGCGTATTTTGATTGGTTTGCGCAAAAGTTATCGCGTTTACTAACAAAGGGAAAGATTTTTGTTATTTTTGTTGTTTTTTTTAACGCGTAATGGCGGCGATCTGCGATTTTTTTTGCGGTACTGTGACATTGGGGCGGACAGATTGGACCCTTGACTGACATTTGTGACACTTTTGGGGTTACCAGTGACATTTCTACAGTAATCAGTGCTATACATATGCACTGTTACTGTAAAAATACACTGGTAGTGAAGGGGTTAACTTTATTTGGGAGGGAGGGGCTGTGTGTATCCCTAGGGGCATGCTTTCTACTGTGATTGGCTGTGGCTTGAGCTGTAAGGACACTGATCAACGGATCTACATACTAGATCCGTGTGATCAGTGTCTTTACAGTGAGGAGAATGACAGGTGGCTTGTTTACACAAGCTGCCTGACATTCTCCCTCTCCCCCGCCGATCGCCGAGTGACCGGCGGACATCGGGTCCGCTGGTTACACGCGCGGGGGGCCCGTGACCACGCGGGAGCGGGAGCGCGCCTCCGGGGGCGCGCGCTCGCTCCCTAGACCCTCACAAGCTAGTGACGTAGCCCTACGTCACTTTGCCTGTGAGGGGCTGACTGCCGACGTAGATCGTCGTTAGGCAGTCGGCAAGTGGTTAATGAAGTATATTTTAGTGCGTTACTGTAGTAACGCATATTTCAGTGTGTTACTGCACGTTTAATGCAGTATATTTCAGTGCGTCAGTGCCGTTTAACGCAGTATATTGCAGTATGTTACTGCATTTTTTACGTAGAATATTTCAGTACATTCATGTCCTTTAACACAGAATATTTCAGTGCGGGTACTGCATGTTTAATGCAGTATATTTCAGTGTGATAGTTCCGTTTAATGCATTTTATTTCAGTGCATTAAAGAAAGAAAGAGAGGTGCCTTTAAGTGCAAGTATCCAGTTTATTGCAATAAAAACGATAATAGCAACTCACATAGTAGTGAACGTAGACAGGCACATCAGATGCAATGGTATGTGTGGAGTCACGTCCCTGATGTTAGCTGTGTCCTACCGGGCAGTAACCGTCTCGTCTGTCAGCAAACTTGCCATTTGCTGCCAATTTATAAATGGCATTTGTACTCTTGACAGTACAGAGCCTTGGGGACACTGCACATGCTCAGTTTGGTGTGTATTGCTAGAGAGTTTTATTTTTTTTTTCTTGGGAGGGTGCATGTGATTGCCACAGGGCCAATCAGCACTGTCCAGACAGAGGGTCAAGGGTCCTGCAGCCTCATAGGACAGTCAGAGTGGAATGAAAACTCCTCCTATAAGCTTTAAAATAAACACTCAAAGAAGTCACATGACTGTTATATACTGCTGATGAGAAAAGGTATTTAACAGTTTATATTTACGAAAACAATTGCATTTCCATGTTCTGTGTACTGTGGGATACCAGATGATGGTTGCTCAAGGTAAATGCTACTGGTAATACCATGTCGGAACTGAATGCAAGATGCAAAGTCACCAGCACTCTAAATAAATGCATTTCACATGATTATATTAAATACAGCCTCACAGAAGGCTTAATAAAACCTTCATGCCTTATATGACTCTGCCCTCACAATAAGCATGTGAAACATATCTTTGTGTGGTGCTGGCGACTTTAACCACCTAAGGACCGGAAGGTTCTACACCCTTAATGACTAGGCCGTTTTTTGAGATACGGCACTGCATTACTTTAACTGACAATTGCACGGCCTTGCAATGCTGTATCCATAAAAAATCAATGTCCTTTTTTCCCACAAATAGAGCTTTCTTTTGTTGGTTGGTTTTATTGTTTGATCACCTCTGCAATTTGTATTTTTTGCGCTATAAACAAAAAAAGAGCGACAATTCTGAAAAAAATATTTTTTACTTTCTGCTATAAAACATTCCCAATAAAAAAAAATTTAAAAATCAAATTTTTAAATAATTTTAGGCCAATACAATATGTATTCTGCTATATATTTTTGGTAAAAAAAAATCCCAAAAAGTGCATATTGATTGCTTGGCACAAAAGTTTTTGCGTAAACAGGGGAAAGATTTATGTAATTTGAATTTATTTTGTTTTGTTTTTGCTAGTAATGGCGGCGATTAGCGATTTTTAGTGGGACTGCGACATTGCGATGGACAGATTGGACACTTAACTGACACTTTTGAGGGGACCAGTGAGATTACTACAGTAATCCGTGCTAAAATATGCACTGTTACTGCACTAATGACACTGACAGGGAGGGGGTTAAGACCAGGGGCGATCAAAGGGTTAAATGTGTCCCTAGGGGATGCTTTCTAACTGTGTGGGGGATGGACTTGCTGGATGAACACAGAGACCGGTGTTCCTAAATAGGAGGAACACAGGATCCTTGTGTTCATCACTGACAGAACAGCGGTTCTGTCTCCTTGGGGACATCTCGTTCCTCGCCCTGTGGTGCCCCCCACTATCTGTCTCGTGAAGCGACGTACAGGTAGGTCGTTTTGTAGGACAGAGCTGACCTGCCGCAGTAAAAGTATGCCGACTGGTTGGCAAGTGGTTAAATGCACACATGTATGCATTTGTTTTTAAAAACATGTTTATTTGGAGTTTAGAGTAAAAAAAAAAAAAAAGCAGTACATTGAGTGCCGGTTCACACTCTTGCGAGTGCGGCGATCACATGTAATATCGGAGCGCACTGCTCCTTCATTACATGCGATTGGCTGTACGGTGCGAATTCAGCCATACACTTTGTATGGCTAAATTCGCACTGCACCCGCACAAAAGTCGCACATGACCCTTTTTTTCAGCCGCATCAGGATCGGATCGCACAGTGGTTCACACTTGTGCGATCCGATCCTGTGCGAACTGTAAAGATCGCACTGCGATATGCGATCAAACTGGGGGTGTCGTTAACATTTCATTGACACCCCCAGCGTATCGCATATGGCAGTGTGAACTGCCAAGGGTGCGTTTGCGATGCGGGAACAGGCTGCGAATTCGCAGCCTTCCCGCATCGCATAAGTGTGACCCGGCACTAAGGTAAATAGAATGTGTTCAACATTATCAAAGAACAATGCCATAGAGCAGTGGTTCTCAATTCCGGTCCTCGGGACCCACTAACAGGCCAGATTTTAAGTATTACCTTGGGGGATGCAGACTAGAATACTGCAATCACTGAGCAGCAAATGAGATCACCTGTGATGTAATTTAGTTATCTTGCAAACCTGGCCTGTTGGTGGGTCCCGAGGACCAGAATTGAGAACCACTGCCATAGAGAGAGGTGAATGAACACCATAGGATGCTATAGAAATAGAACATGCAATACAATACATCGTATACACAAAGCATTCAAGCAGAATCGTAGTGATACATTTTCTCACATGGAACATGGAGAGAAAACTAACACGAAGGTTGAACAAAAGAAGATTACATAAGAATAACTATAACCATTAAAAAGTGTGTAAATGAGGCTGAAATCATAGACATAGTTATAAACCTAGCATCAATAGATATGTAAACCATAAAATCAGACGGGATAGGAGCATTAGGCCCTCAACAAAAATCCAGTTTCGAGATCTAGCAGTCCGATGGAAAATCTGACATAATGAATCATGGATGTACAGGGGGCTTGATTTTTATTTGCCCAGGAAGTTGGTCAAATTAGCTTTAAGGTTCCACTTTGGGAATTGGAAAGACTACATTAAAGACATAATTTCTGTAGGGAAGAGGATATGTTCAATGTAGGAACGCCACCTAGTAAACAATTTGTTTGTAAGGGCATAGTTTTGCATCTTAGTGTCCAGCTTCACCTGATAAAGAAGCTTAATAAGGTCTTTCTTATCTGTGGTGATCATAGGTGGGAAGAGTAAGGGGTGTATACAGTATCTCACAAAAGTGAGTACACCCCTCACAGTTTTGTAAATAGTTTGTTATATATTTTCATGTGACAACACTGAAGAAATGACACTTTGCTACAATGTTAACCACTTTAGCCCCGGAGGATTTGGCTGCTCAATGACCAGGCTCTATTTCGTGATTCGGCACTGCGTGACTTGAACGGACAATTGCATGATCGTGCGACGCTGTACCCAAACGAAATTGACGTCCTTTTTTCCCCATAAACAGAGCTTTCTTTGGTTGTGTTTGATCATCTGTGCGATTTTTATTTTTTGCGCTATAAACAAAAAAAGATTCACAATTTTGAAAAAAATAACAATATTTTCCAATTTTTTTATATGAAATTCTCAAAAAAAAATGTAAAAATCAAAATTTGTTAACATTTTAGGCCAATTTGTTTTCTGCTACATATTTTTGGTAAAGAAAAATCGCAATAAGCGTATTTTGATTAGTTTGCACAAAATGTATTGCGTTCACTAACTACGGGAAAGATTTATGTCATTTTTATTGTTTTTCTTTTTACTAGTAATGGCGGCACTCTGCATTTTTTTTGCGTGACTGCGACATTGCGGCAGACAGATCGGACCTCTAACTGACATTTTTTACACTTTTTGGGGTACCAGTGACATTACTACAGTAATCAGTGCTAAAAATATGCACTGTTACTGTAAAAATGACACTGGCAGGGAAGGGGTTAACTGTACTGGTGATAAAGGGGTTAAATGTTTCCCTAGGGGTGTGATTCTAACTGTCAGGGGGCGTGGCTTGTGAAGTAATCACAGAGACATGCGATCCTATATAGCAGGATCACATAGCCTCTGTGATCACTTCATGGAGAATGACAGACGGCTGTGTTTACATCAGCCGTCTGTCCTTTATCTCTGCTGCGGGAGATCACGAGTGGCCGGGACCCATTGGAGCTGCCGGTCACACTCGCTGGCTCCCAAGCTAACCAGTGGGGGCGTGAGCCCGCCGGCGGCGGCGCGCACTCGCCTCCTACAGTCTTCTGAGCGAGCGACGTAGTACTATGTCACTTTGCCCAGGAGTGCCTGCCTGCCACAGTAAAACTGCGGTGGGCGGGGCTGAAATGGTTAAGTAGTGAGTGTACAGCTTGTATAACAGTGTAAATTTGCTGTCCCCTCAAAATAACTCAACACACAGCCATTAATGTCTAAATCGCTGGCAACAAAAGTGAGTACACCCCTAAGTGAAAATGTCCAAATTGGGCCAAAATAGCCATTTTCCCTCCCTGGTGTCATGTGACTTGTTAGTGTTACAAGGTCTCAGGTGTGAATGGGGAACAGGTGTGTTGAATTTGGTGTTATCACTCTCACTCCCTTATACTGGTCACTGGAAGTTCTACATGGCACCTCATGGCAAAGAACTATCTGAGGATCTGAAAAAATAATTGTTGCTTTACTTAAAAATGGCCTAGGCTATAAGAAGATTGTCAAGACCCTGAAACAGAGCTGCAGCACGGTGGCCAAGACCATACAGGAGCAAGCGGTTTAACAGGACAGATTACACTCAGAACAGTGAGATACTGTATATTGGTTATTTGGATTGAGCAGGAAAGGAATTGCAGGCACATTAAAACTTTGTGGCCAAGCAAGTGTACATGGCAAATTCTCGTTTAGCAGAATGAGAACTCCTGCCTTATGGCCTATCACCGGGGACCTCACCCACCGAGAAGTCAGCCTCAGGAAAGTGGGTCTCCTGAAGCTATATAGGCTCTGAGATGTTTTGAGGTAGCACAGTACCTTCATGCATTTTATAGGGAAGCAGAGACCCTTGACATTTCAGGATATTATTTTTATGGTGGCCATTGTAAATGGTGAGAGGATTTCGATAAGGGGCACTATAAGCTGTAAAAGAACCAAGTCCCTAAGCAAGGGGAGCGAGAAATGGAACCCACTCTGGGAAGGACAGGAGAGGAAATGGGGAGAACCTCAAAAGGAAGTGAACCAAGAAAACTTTATAAATAAAGGTATAAAAATACCCTCTACCTGTGCACTCTGGATGAATTCAACAATTATTATCACACAATGTGTACAGATAAATGATCATTTGTGAAATAAAAAAATTACAGTATTTAAACGTGACAAATTATACATATAATATTGTGAAGCAGCTTGTTGTAAGGCATAACAAGCCTGAGATAAGTGAAACAACAAAATTTAAACCACGCTCCCTTTTAAAAATATCTTGTTTTAAACTAAAAACATAACAGTGTCCATACATGACCACCAAAGTGCCCCAAATAATGCAAATAGAATGATGCATAGATCTTCTCTATTGCCTCCACATAGCAAAAAGAATTGTGGGTTGTGTATCTTCCACCATCATCAGAGAGATGTCCTAATCACCAGACACAGACATATGGATTGCATGTTAAATAATTTAGAGAGATCTCTCTCCTATAAATGGACACTCCCCAATGTCACTCCAATCCAGTCAGATAGTATCTCCAGACTGATATACCGTGTATGCAGGGAAAAGACCAAAGACCCTTCATAGTGTAGAATATAAATCATTTATTTGATGTGCAACAGTTTAAAAACCCCTGCAGGGGATCTATCTGATCCAAAAGGGCTTGTTTGCATGGCAGGGACGCCAAATCGCATTCCACCTGCCTTCCAAGCAGTGTTGGGGAGTAACTAGTTACATGTAACAGAGTTACGTAATTTAATTACAAAATAAATGTAACAGTAATTAGTTACAGTTACTGAGAAAAAATGTGTAATTAAATTACAGTTACTTATGAAAATGTTAAAGATTATAAATAGGGTTACACCTGAATATTTTCTCTAAAAACCTAGGATATGTTGAATATTAACAGAGGATGTGGGGAGAAGGAGAAGAGAGAGGAAGTCATACCCTCCGTGCTCCTCATATGACAAGCCCAGCCTACTCACGGTCAGATGAGAGATGACAGGGACCATGGGGCAGTACCAC
Organism: Pelophylax lessonae; assembly: GCF_965119305.1. Taxonomy (NCBI): domain Eukaryota; kingdom Metazoa; phylum Chordata; class Amphibia; order Anura; family Ranidae; genus Pelophylax; species Pelophylax lessonae. The sequence continues at coordinate 187,188,436 of NC_138772.1, read as the reverse complement.
GATCACAGAGCCAGATCGGGGGGTCAGAGAGACCTTCTACTGCTCTCTTCTACTACCAGTTGACACAAGGACTTTTGTCAGCACCGGCGGGCGTAACATCATGAACCGCCGGCCATCATGAAAGCGCATGATTGCAGTGATGATGTGAGTTGTCTTCTTCATGAAGATGGAGAGCAGTTTTTTCTTCCACAGCATCAACGCTGTGCTGCTCATACATTAAATCTAATTGCCACCAATGAGATACACAAAGCAGCATCAAATGGGCCATCACGTAAGATATACAGAAGTGCCATGGCTAAATGCTCATCTATCTGGAATAAAGCACATAGATCTTCATTGGCCACAGAAGCTATTCAGGAGATTGTCAATATGCATTTTACTGTCCCATCAGTCACAAGATGGAACTCAGAGATCAGGGCTATCACAAAACTTGCAGGGCTCCCAGAAGAAACGCTGAGGGAGATCTGTGATAAGCTTGATGTGCCAAAGCTTCATCCACAAGAGTCTGCATTCCTTAAAGAGTACATAGAGGTTTTGAAGCCCCTAGCTGTTGCCATTGACATTCTCCAGGGTGAAAGCAAATTTTACCTAGGATTTTTAATTCCTACTTTGCTTAGCCTCAAGACAAAGCTATTTGAAATGATGCCTCATTTGCTCTATAATGCACACATTGTCACCAGTATCAGTGAGGCCATAGAACAGCGCTTTGGATCAGTGTTAGCCAGCCATGAAGCAAAGATGGTGACCACAACCCTGCCAATGTTCTGCTTAAGCTGGCTTAGCCCTGAGAAGAGAGAAGACATGAGGAGAACCTTACTGCAGGAAGCTATTGCTCTGGAACCACTGCACAGTCCAGCTGCAGTGAGAGATGACAACTCTGTGAAATCTGATGAGTCAGAGGAAAACTTTTTTGTCTTTAATAATGCCAAATCATCTTCTGACAGCACAACTCATGATGAAGTCAGAAAGTACTTAGAAGATTCAGATAACAACAACCTGACGTCTCTTAAGGCGTTTCCTATAGTTAAGAGACTTTTTATCAAGTACAACACCACATTGCCTTCCAGTGCTCCAGTGGAGCGTCTTTTTAGTCATGGAGGTAATCTTTTGACCTCCTCTTGAAACAGAATGAGTGATGACCACATGGAACAGGTCCTACTGCTCCGTTACAACAAACAGCACTGTCCCAGGGACCTAGCCCAAGATGACTGATGTGTGGTGTGGACACTTTATCTCTTGCTCTATTGTCCAGTTTGAGCACACACACACAGACCCCAGATTTAAATAATTTCTTTCTCTAATTGCATTTATGGCTATGAGACACCAGTGTTTTTTTCTTTTATTAACTATTTTAATAACTGTTTTATTGCCTATTTGGGTTTATGTATATGCTTCTCGTTTTTTTTTTTCAAGGCACTGTTACTTGCCAGTGCGTCCTGTTATAGCTATGCAAAGAGTTGATTCCTAAAACAGTATTAAACAATTTTTTTTTGTTATGAACCTTGGTTTTGTGATGGCTGTGCTTTAAAATTAAATCAATATGATCTTAATTCAAGTGATGAAAGATTTTAAAATTCTAACAGTAAACAGAGTTGAATACTACTATAAAATTAACCCAGCCTGTTATAAACGTTTGGAAATAGTTTAGTTGAAAATATCTATTAGAAACTTAAAAGTAATTAAAAAGTAATCAAATGTAATCAGTTACTTTACTTTTATAAAGTAATTGAAAAGTTACACTACTTATTACATTTTAAATAGGGTAATTTGTAATATGTAACCTATTACATTTCCAAAGTAACCTTCCCAACACTGCTTCCAAGATGGCAGAAGTGACGTGTCAGGCTGATCCATCCAACGCGTTTAGAGATTGCACTTTATAAACGATTCATTGATGACATAGTCATTTTGTGGAACGGTCTTGTGGAAAGATTGGCAACATTTCTTGCGGACCTAAACACCAATAGGTTTAATTAAGGTTTACCGGGAGTTGGGATTTACATCAAATTTGTTTCTTAGATCTAGTATTTATGAAGGGGAATAGACAGATTCTCACCAAAACATTTTTTAAGGAGACTGACAGGAATAGTTATATTCCTACCGCTAGTTTCCATCACCCCAACTGGCTTGGAGGTATCCCTAAGGACCAACGAATGCAGATCAGACGCAACTGTGATGTCATGGATGACTGTATCCAACAATCTAATGTTTTGTTCAGTAGGTTTAGAGACAAAGGGTACCATGATAAGACATTGTTACCAATTCAGGCTAGTGTTATGAACATGGATAGAAATGAATCATTAGAGAATAAACCTAAGTGTAAGGACTTTAAAGAAAATGTAGCGTTTCTGACCAATTTTAACCAGGATTACAAAGCTTTTGAACATATTGTAAAGAAACATTGGTCTTTGTTGCCGTCGGGACAAGGTGTTATCAGACATACTCCCTAGGCAACCCAAATTTGTGTATCAGAAGCCTCTGGAAAAAAATAGCTCCTTACATGACCCACCCAAAAAAAATGTAACTTTTCTAGATAGTACAGGCTTTCACCATTGTAAAAGGTGCAAAACATGTAGGACAACTACAATTGAGAAAAGGAAAATAGAGAGATTTACATCCTTTGGTATGGATCTTTGAGTTGGGTACTTTAAGTCCGGTAGGAATAAATGTGGATATTGACTTAAACTGCTATAAGTCAAATTATTAAATGCAAAGGTTTTTCAAACTGTCTCAATCCTGTAGACATTAATATAAAATATGTATATATATATATATAATTTTTGGAGTAGATTAAACAATGTTAGTATGATTTGTTATATTTATTACTATTTATATATCAATTGGGATGTGTTCTTTTAAGTTCCCACTAGATGGGGCTAAATATTAATTAGGTGTGTTACTCCCTGTCACCCCTAGAAGGGGTGCCATGTATAAATTCCTGATTCCTATGAGTCATCTATTAAAAGTTATTTTTAGTTGAAGAATTTTTAACTAATATGGGCAGTATAATTTAGGTTATGTGTATATTTTACCATTGGCGGATGTAAAGAATTGGTTACAATTGCGGTATGAAAGGATTGAAATGGATTGGATATCCTGATATGGCGGTAATGTAAATAGAAGGTAGGGACCTGTCCAGTCATTGAACCCTAATGACTTCAGACGTTGCTGACAAAACCGGTTGGATTGGATCAGCGTGACACGTCACATCCACCATCTTGGAATGTGAATCGGCGTCCCTGCCATGCAGACAAGCCTTTTTGGAACTGGTACATCTGTGTTTTTAAACCAGGGTTTCTCAACTCTGGTCTTCAGGGCACACTAACAGGCCAGATTTTAAGTATTACCTTGGGGAGATGCCGACTAGAATACTGCAATCACTGAGCAGCAAATGATATCACCTGTGATGTATTTTAGTTTTCTTGCAAACCTGGCCTGTTAGTGTGCCCTGAGGAACGAAGTTGAAAAACACTGTTTTAAACTATTATGCAACAAATAAATGAATTAAATACTTCACTATAAAGGGTCTTTTGTCTTTTCCCTGATTATACGGTATACCACTTTGGAGATACTATCTAACTGTATTGGAGTGACATTGCGGAGTGTCCATTTAGAGGAGAGAGATCTCTCTATTATTTAACATGCAAGTCATATGTCTGTGTCTGGTGAGTAGGAAATATCTCTGATGGTGGTGGAAGATACTCAACCCACAATTATTTTTGCTGTCTGGAGGCACCAGAGAAGATCTGCATCATTCTACTTGCACTCTTTGGAGCACTTTGGCGGTCATGTATGGACACTGTTATGTTTTTTAGTTTCACACAAGAAATTTTTTCCACATAGTGAGTCATTAAGATAAAGGACCCTAGAGCCCATATCCATTGTTAGTTAGAAAAGCTGTGCCTCTGTGGCATTTATAATAAAAGGCCATGAGAGGACCATGCTCTTAAGGGGGGCAGCTTCTCAAGTTTTATGGATAAGGAAGCCTGAGCACATTAATCAAACAATAAAGCAATGTACTGATTACATAATCATAGAAACATATCAGCCAACAATAAAAGATATAAAATCACACAAAATAATTGCAAGGGGTTATAAGCACTGCAGGGTCAGGCAGGGGGGATGGTGACATGAACAAATAGGGCAGATGCCATTCCCCTGCCAAACTCAGGACTCATTTGACTTTCTTGGAGGCTTACTTGATAGGGCTGCGTTGAGTTTTGCAAAAGAGTTGCCTTTCTGGTTGGTAAGGCATCCTCCACTGGTTGTAAACTTGAGGAGTTCAGTGTGTGAAACATTAGACGCTTTCCATCTGCTATAGTGAGGTGGAGGATAACAGGATAAGCAAGAGTAAATCTGCCTTGATCTTGGAACTTAATGGAGCAGACCTGAGAGAAGATCTTGCATTTTCGGGACACCTCTACTGAATGATCTGCACATAACAGAAGAATATGGCCAATGACTTGAAGGGATCACTGTTCCCTAAAATGCTGCAAAATAAGCTGTTTGTCCGCATAGTTTTAAATATTTTACAATACCTGGTTGTGGAGAAGCTCTATTTTCCATAGGAGGGCTAATTCTGGGTGGACGTTCCACTGTACTAATCCCTAGTGCTGCGGGAACGGAAGAGGCGCAGAGCATGGCCAGGCCATTACCTTGGTAAGATTCTGGCAAGCCTGTAATGCGAAGAATATTTTTACCTGGACCTATTCTTCAGGTCCTCCAATTTTCCTGAATAGCCTGCAAAGCCTCATCATCTGAATGCACAGTAGGGCTGCACATCTTCACTTACCTCACGATTCAATGCAATTACGATTATTAGGGTCGTGATTCGATACGATTCGATTCCGCGATGCATCACGATGCATCACGATTACTATGGGGACCCTGCTCTAAAGGGGGATCTATGGGGACCCTGCTCTAAAGGAGATCTATGGGGAGCCTGGGCCTGCCCTAAAGGGGATCCAGGGAAACTGAGCTCTAAAGGGGGATCTTTGGGGATCCTGCTCTAAAGGGGGAGCTATGGAATAGATCCCCTTTAGTGCAGGGTCGCCATAGATCCCCCTTTAGAGCAGGCCAGCATCTCCAGAGATCCCCCTTTAGTAGAGCAGGTCCCCCCATAGATCCCCCATTAGTAGAGCAGGTCCCCTCATAGATCCCCCTTTAGAGCAGGCCACATCAGGTTAGAAGAGTTACCTAGTTGTAGTACCGTAGGCCCTGGTAAGGAAGAATGCTGGGCTCTATAGTCCCCCTAGTTGTAGTATAACAGGCTCTGGTAAGGAGGAATGCTGGGCTCTATACAGAGCTACAGAGCCCAGCATTCCTACTTACCAGGGCCTACTGTACTACAACTAGGGGGACTACAGAGCCCAGCATTCCTCCTTACCAGGGCCTACTGTACTAAAACTAGGGGGACTACAGAGCCCAGCATTCCTCCTTACCAGGGCCTACTGTACTACAACTAGGGGCACTACAGAGCCCAGCATTCCTCCTTATCAGGGCCTGTTATACTACAACTAGGGGGACTACAGAGTCTGTAGTAGTCCCCCTAGTTGTAGTATAACAGGCCCTGGTAAGGAGGAATGCTGGGCTCTGTAGTGCCCCTAGTTGTATTATAGCAGGCCCTGGTAAGGAGGAATGCTGGGCCCTGTAGTGCCCCGACTTACCAGGAAGCAGAGTGGTAGGTGTATGGAGTAGGGCTCGGACAGGTCCCGGGTGATGAGCCTCATGTCGGGAATTTGGAGCTCGGACTCGTGCAGTGCACGGTACAGGCGGAAAGCAGGGCCTCCTCGCTCCCCTGCGGTCAACTCAGGCTGTCTGCCGAGAACCGCACCGCTACCAGAAGTGTACCGAGCTGGGAAGGCCGTGACTTCGGGCCGCCGGGCTGTCAGAGCGGGCGGTCGGGCAGCAGCGTGTTAAGTGGGCGTGCCATGTGTATCCCGCTGTCAGAGAGAGCACTGATAGCTCCGCTCTCCTCCTCTCCTCTCCCGCGCCTTGAGGAGGAGCTCCGTGTTCCACAAGCCCGGCCAGCGCCGCCATGTCACTTCTGTCCCCGCCTCCGGAACTGACGTCATTAGGTAATCGATTTTTCAATCACCCCGTATCGATGCAGAATCGCGAAGGGTCGCATCGCGATGCATCGATTTGGCGATTATATTCAGCAGGCCTAATGCACAGTAGTGGAAGTTTGATGAAACTCATCCTCAATGAGTGAAAGCCTGTGCAGAGTCTCCTGGATGCGCTGAAGGTACATACTCAATTCACTTCAAAGCTGGGCAATCCCTTGTGTAACTAATGCCCCCACAGTTGAGGAGATTGTGGGGGTGATAAGAGCTGCCACAGCTGCAGCCATTTTAGCATATGCAAAGTAATCCACCAGAAAGGGAGAGGATACAACTGGGCGGCATGTGTCTGGGCTAGGAGAGGGGGGGGGACTCCTTTCTACGAGCTCCTACATGTTAGTGGCTTCAGCCGTATTGATATAAGCAGGCTACTCAGCTGGGACCATCTGTGAAGGATCTGTGAGTGGGCGGGAGCGAGATTGCTCCACAAAGTGATCCATATAGTCGGCTGGCACACCTGTCAAGTCGATTGGCAGTGGGTGAGCTCCTGTGGTGGTTTTATTACCTGATATCCAGTGGGCTCAGCGGGAGCTTAGGAGCTTTACCTCCACACCATGCATGCCAGACTGGAAACAAATGTATTCCTTACCAAATATATCTGGGGCAAAAAATAAAAAGAAAGCTACACTCAGACTAAAGCACACAATTCTATAAACTAACAGTGAGGGGGGCTTAACCCTACCTGACATCAAACTATAATATGTTGTGGTACACTTTGCTTGCATCATTGATTATTGTAGACACAAAAAGTTCCAACTATGGACACCCATGGAATAAGATGAGTTCCTGGTCGCCCTTTTAGTACTCTCCAGAGGTCTTAACATCATCTTTTCAGCTCTTAAACTCCACCCAATGGGGAATTACATCTAGGGGTTGGCCGAGGAAGCTCTCTCCATAAAACACCTCTCAGTAAAACCCTACCTACTGCCCACAATAATTTGGAATCTTGCATCCCCCTTCCCCAAATCCATTATAGAACCATTACCCAACTGAGAAAGCCAAATTCTTGACACATTTTATTACATGCTCTGCTTGTCCATTTCTAGTTGACATGTCAATAAATGCCATTCCGGCAACCATTGTTACAACCTTCCACTAACATCTGTCTCTCTTTGAACAAAAGTGTACTAAAGCAGAACCAGCCGACATCCCTCTCTAATCATGTTACAAATTAATTCTACAACCAGGTTCCAACTCACTTCCCTAGTTTCTACTTCCTAGATAAGAGGGAACAGTAACTTAACCAACATATTTTCCTAGAAGAGAGCAACAAAGCACTAATCCTATATTTTTTAGAAGTCATAAATACCAGGGATTTCATTAAAAAATAGTGATGAGATGGTACAGGACCCTCATGCATAACATGTTCCTCAACTCTCCTGACCAATTCTATCAGTGCAGCACCTCCCTGGCAACATATTTTATGGTCATGTTATAAGCTGACACACTTCTGGGACAAGGTACACACCATTGCATGGAAATTTTACTTCACAATCACCAAAAATCCTGCTTTATTCTTGCTGCACAATAACTCTTTCTCCATCAAAACTTACAAGATGTCAATCATAATTAATTTAGTGACCGTAGCTCAAACCTGTGCCCCAGCAATTTGGAAACAAACTACACCACCTACCACACCACAATTATTTGATAGAATAAACAACATTACAGACATCCCAAGTCTCCCACGACTTGTGGGAGTCTCCTGCCTTTGGCTGGCGGCTCACGGACACCCGCAAGTGCCGCGCAATCTCCAGGCTGCCACGGGAGACTTAGGATGTCTGTATTAGTTACAGAACCACTCTCAGGATGTCAGTGACAGAGCCGCTGCTTCCTTTGTAGTTCTGGTTCTATCACAGGAGGAGTAATATGAAATGCACTCCACCTGTGACAGGAGCCATACAGGAAGCAGCACCTCCCTGAAACGAGTTTTTGCAAACATTTGCATTACAAATATGGAAGACCTCACAAGCCTTAAAGGAACTGACAAAAGTTTAGGCATCACATGTTTTACCGGCAATATTAAACTACTACATTTTAACAAAAGCTGTTAATATTTTAGGAAATATTAAATAAATAATGTGGATCAAGAAATGCAAAACATTTTGGTTGCTTACATTTTGTCATCTTGTTTTCATATTTTTAGCTATCCTTTTATGATTAATATGTTTCCAATAGGTTAGTTTCTAAGCAAGCTGTCTAAGGGTATCATCCGCCTTCTGGTGCAATTTTATTTTGCTGGGAATTACATTTGTTTTCTACAGTGTGTAGTAACTATCACAGACAGCTATATTTTTTAAAGGGCATGCAACTCTCTTGATAATGATCACACATTCAGTTATTGTCCTGTTTTCTATCAGTCATCTTGAATTAATGTAACCGAGACTGGGCATAGCAAAAGTGGAAGACTAGACACGATTGTACAATAATGCAATTCATTATACTTTTTTGTTAATAAGTAAAAGTGAAACAGACTTGCCTGAATCTATGCCCTAGAAATGGAGTGAAAATCAAGAAGCAGCTTTACTATGCTGTTCTTAATGTTATATGAGAAGAACACATTTGTGATAGTGGGTGACATGCATCCGATGTCTGTATAAACCTCAACAGATGTTAGTTCTGGCACTCTGGAGATAGAGGTTTGCGTGTATATTTTGACTAACTAGATTAGATCACCCACTGAATTTTCACTACTAATGTGAATTATATAGCATATTAGAAAACACAGACACATGTTGTTTACTTTTTTTATTTAACCACTTTACCACCGGAGGATTTTGCTGTCTTACGTCCAGGCCACTTTTTGCGATTCGGCACTGTGCGACTTTAACGGACAATTGCGCGGTCGTGCGACGCCGTACCCAAAGAAAATTTACGTCCTTTTTTTCCCACAAACAGAGCTTTTTTTTGGTGCTATTTGATCACCTGTGCACTTTTTACTTTTTGCGCTATAAACAAAAAAAGAGCGTTTATTTTGAAAAAATAACAATATTTTTAACATTTTTTTATAAGAAATTCCCCCCCAAAAGAATGTAAAAATCTAATTTTTTTTCAATTTTTGGCCAATTTGTCTTCTGCTACATATGTTTGGTAAAAAAAATCACGATAAGCGTATTTTGATTGGTTTGCGCAAAAGTTATTGCGTTTACGAACTACGGGAAAGATTTCTGTCATTTTTGGTGTTTTTTTTTAACGCGTAATGGCGGCGATCTGCGTTTTTTTTTGCGACATTGCGGCGGACAGATCGGACCCTTGACTGACATTTTTGACACTTTTGGGGGTACCAGTGACATTACTGCAGTAATCAGTGCTATAAATATGCACTGTTACTGTAAAAATGGCACTGGCAGGGAAGAGGTTAATTTTATTGGAGAGGGAGGGGTTAATGTATGCCTGGTGCTTACTGATGTGTGGGGGGGGTGACTATGTGACACAAGGACAGATCGGATGTTCAGCTATGCTCACTCCCTGTCACTTAGGAGATCCGCCCGCTTTGTTTACACAGGCGGGCGGATCTCCTCACTCGATTCCCTAACAATCGGGGAAGAGCGGCGGCGATCGCCGCCGCTCCTCCCCTGGCCAGACTCCCGCTGTGACTGAAAACAGTGGGAGAGCGCCTCCGGCGGCGCGCGAGCGCCGCCTACAGGGGGAGGAGTGCAGCGACGTAGGTCTACGACGCTGGATGGGAACGAGCCACATTGCTGCAGTAGCAGCAATGTGAATGGAGGTAAAGTGGTTAAAGAAACCCAGTCATCATTTTAACAACAATCTTTTGCATAAGTTTATATGTGCATTTATTGTATCGTAGTCATATTATTTATATCCCCTTGAGTAAACATCCAAAAACCCAGAGACTGCTGCTGTGGGCCACTATCCTGAATGTGATGGAAGCTGCCGCTATTATTGAAGTGACACTTTATTATTATTATTATTATTATTATTATTATTATTATTATTATACAGGATTTATATAGCGCCAACAGTTTGCGCAGCGCTTTACAATGTGAAGGAAGACAATACAGTTACAATACAGTTCAAAACAGGAGGAACTAGAGGGCCCTGCTCGTTAGAGCTTACAACCTAGAAGGGTCAAGTGAAACAAAATGCAACTGTGGGGGATGGGTTGATGGAGAAAAAGGAGGTACATTTGTTAGGGGTTGGTAGGATAGGCTTCTCTGAAGAGGAGGGTTTTCAGAGATCACCTAAAAGCTAATAGAGTAGGGGATAATCGGACAGATAAGGGTAAGGAGTTCCATAGGATTGGAGAGGCTCTGGAAAAGTCCTGGAGGCGAGCATGGGAGGAGGTGATGAGTGAGCTAGAGAGCAGGAGGTTTTGTGAAGAACGAAGAGAGCGATTAGGTTGGTATTTTGAGATGAGGCTAGTGATGTAGCTGGGGGCTAGGCTGTGGATTGCTTTGTAAGATGTTGTAAGTATTTTGAATTTAATTCGTTGGGTGAGCGGAAGCCAGTGGAGGGCTTGACAGAGAGGAGCAGCGGACACTGAGCGATTGGTGAGGTGGATGAGTCTGGCGGCAGCATTCATGATGGATTGAAGGGGGGATAGCCTGTGTAGAGGTAAGCCAATGAGAAGGGAATTGCAGTAGTCGAGGCCCGAGATGACCAGGGAGTGAACTAGGAGTTTTGTTGTGTCTTTGGTTAGAAAGGGGCGTATTTTGGAGATGTTGCGGAGGCTGAGGCGGCAAGATTTGGACAGCGATTGGATGTGGGGTTTGAAGGAGAGTTCAGAGTCCAGGACAACACCTAAGACCTTGGCATGTGGAGATGGGCTGATGGTAATGCCGTTGATATTGACGGAGAAATCAGGGGAAGGGGCACGCGGTGGAGGAAAAATTATAAGCTCGGTTTTGGATGGATTGAGTTTGAGGAAGTGGTGCGACATCCAGACCGATATATCTGATAGTAAATTAGTGATACGTGAGGAGACTGAGGGAGAGAGCTGAGGAGTGGATAGGTAGATTTGGGTATCGTCAGCGTAGAGGTGGTATTGGAAGCCGTGGGATGCTATCAACTGACCTAGAGAGGAGGTGTAGATTGAAAATAGGAGGGGTCCAAGAACAGAGCCTTGGGGGACTCCAACAGAGAAGGGAAGAGGAGAGGAGGAAGTAGAATTGTAGGTAACGCTAAAGGTGCGGTTAGATAAGTAGGAAGATAACCAGTGAAGAGTACAGTCACGGAGACCAAAGGCATGGAGTTTTTTGAGGAGGAGGGGATGGTCAACCGTATCAAAGGCAGCAGAAAGGTCCAGAAGTAGGAGTACAGAATAGTGTCCATTGGTTTTGGCCGTTAGCAGATCGTTTGTCAGCTTTAGGAGTGCAGTTTCAGTGGAGTGTTGAGGCCGAAATCCAGACTGAAGAGGTTCAAGGAGGCTATTCTCGGCAAGGTGGTCGCACAGTCGGTTGTAGACTAGACGTTCGAGGAGTTTGGATGAAAAGGGGAGCAAGGAAATAGGGCGTAGGTTGTTCAGATCGGTTTTGTCCAGTGAGGGCTTTTTAAGTATGGGGCTGACTAGTGCATGTTTTAGAGAGTTGGGGAAGATGCCAGAAGAGAGGGAGAGATTGAAGATGTGGGTTAGAGAGTGTAGAATAGGGCCAGAAGGTGAACGTAGCATTTGTGAGGGAACAGGATCCAGAGGGCAGGTTGTTAAGTGGACGTTAGCAAGTAGTTTAGCAACCTCGTCTGTAGTGGCGGGGTTGAATGAGGGAAGTAATGATCGCACTTGTGGGCGTGAAGCATAAGGCATGGAGGAAGGTATCTGAACAGCAACGATCTCCTTATGAATTGTGTCAATCTTCTGTTTGAAGTGGTTGGCAATCTCCTGGGCAGTGAGTGAGTCAGTGGGAGGGGGTAGTAGAGGACGGAGTAGAGAGTTAAAGGTAGCGAAGATTTTCCGGGGGCGTGATGACAGGCTGTTAATGAGAGTGATAAAATAGGTCTGTTTGGCAGTGTGGAGACTGGAATTGTATTTTTGGAGGGCGGATTTATATTGGTTGAAATCCTTCTGAGACCAAGTCTTATGCCATAAGAGCACGGCTATGCTTTTTCAGACTTCTAGTGTTATCGGTTTGCCAAGGTTGAAGGGGTCGGGGCCTGATTCGGTGTGTGGTGAGGGGGGCCAATGTGTCCAGGGAGGCTAAGAGTGAAGAGTTGTAGACAGAAGTGGCTAGGTTGGTGCAGGACAGGGGTGCAATTTTGTCATAGAGGTGGCCGGTAGCAGAGTAGAGAAGAGAAGGGTTGAGATGGCGTAGGTTTCTGCGGGTAACTGTACGGTAGCTGGAGGGAGAGGAGGTGGAGTAGAGGAAGAGAGTGAAACTAATAAGGTAGTGATCATCTCCCTTCTCTCTTCCCCTGACAGATGCATAAAATGTTATATAGGGAGGCAAGGGGAGTGGTAGAGGGGCTGGGCCAGCAGAGAAAGTAATTAGAAACTCCCAGAAGAGGAGAATGCTATGACATGCAAAGTGCTGTAATATAGGATGCAGATACTGCCAAATGCTGTATTCATCTTCAATGTAAGGGGAATGAAAAACTGGCTTCAGCTCAGATCCTAGCCCATCAGTCACGCACCTCTGACATGTTTCACCCACATTGGGCTTAATAGTAGAATAATCGATTAAGCCCAATGTGGGTGAAACTTGTTAGAGGGGTGTGACCAATTTGGCTGAGATCAGAGCTGAAACTAGTTTTCCATTCACCTTACATTGAAGTTGAATACAGTTTGCATGGTGGGATTTGCATGCTATATTACATTTTGGAGTGAGATATGCTCTATTTCTGCCAGCACCTGAATACAGAGTGTAAACCTAAGAGACTGACATTGTAGGCTTGGAGCAGTGCCAATCTGTTATGATGCAAAGAGCTGTGCTAGGAAATTGACTCTTCCTGGAGTAGTCTAGCTTTCTAGAAAGTTTAAAGGCATGTTACACACTAAAAAAATAATCAATTGAAAGAAAAAAAAGCAAACAATGCAAGTGAGCATTTAAATTGCTTGATTTTCCTTTGCTTTTATCTTCTTTTTTTAAGAGGGCAACAGGGTCTCTTTAAAGGGTTGCATAACCCTTAAAGGGATTTTATACCTTCAGTTTGTCTCTTTTGTTCAAAAAATCTTTTAAGGGTTGAAGTGACTCTGTCATGGGAAAAGTATGCATGTCATAAAAAAGCTGGCTGCCATTGCAGGTCTGTTTATAAAAATGAAAGATTCCTGGCTGTGCTTGAGTATGTTTCATTCAGACTCGAAGAATAAGCATGCTGTAAATGAGTGTACGAAAAGTGCCAGAAGTACTTATCTCTATAATCATTCCAGGTCAATGACTCAGACAGCATTGAAGTCAAAGCATCAACACGTCTATCGAATTTGATTCAGGAATGACAGCCCCCATTAATCTCTTATGACAGTGTCCTTTACGAGTGGAGGAGCAACACCCCCACATTTTTGCACTAGAGCTTCATGTTCCATCATGACTTATGCTTTGGAATTCTGTGGACAACCATTTAAAAAGGCTAAATATGTTTGAGGTGCATGCTACGAAGTACTGGTTATGCTTAGTGTATTTGAGTGCACACTGAATTCTGCATTCTGTGTATCGGGGTTTGTGCTGCAGTGTGCCTGATCCACAGTACTGAGTGTAATGTAAAACATACTGTGGAGTGCTGAGGTGCTGAGTGTAAAGCATGCTGCTCTGTGTGAAGAATTAGGATTCATAGCAGAAGGTTGTTGAATGTTTTTGGTGAATTATTCTGAGCATGAGGTGAATGGTGACGTGTGTTTAATATATTTGGAATAAATGGTTCAGTGTGCTAACAGTATTTGGGATGCATTGCGCAGTGTGCTGAGTTTGCTTGTTGCATAGTAGGGATGAGTTTGGTCTGAAACTGACATTTGGCTGTTCGGGCATTTAGACAAACATCCAAACTTTTGGCCCCATGTTCGGCAGGATCCAAGTATCACATATAGAAGTTGTATTTCTACTGTTCTATACATGATAGATTCACTGGTCCCAAAAAAAGAAGCGAGTGCTTGCACCCACCGCGTACCTAGGAACAGCTGACACTACTGGGAATTCCCACCACATAAAAAAAAGGATGGGGAATGGGATAGCAGTGACATCACTATCCACTGCCCCTTCTATAGCAGGTGATGACAGCTTAGGGAGCTGTTATTTGGCAAGTCGGAGGGAATTTGGTATCATGATTGACTATGGATTTACAATAAGGATCTTTTTTGGGATTTTAATTTTGTTTAACCACTTAAGCCCTGGAAGATTTTACCCCCTTCCTGACCAGGGCCTATTTTGCGATTCGGCACTGCGTGACTTTAACGGACAATTGCGCGGTCGTGCAAAAAAACAAAAAAAGAGCGACAATTTTGCAAAAATAACAATATTTTTCAAATTCCCCCAAAAAAATGTAAAAATCAAAATTTTTTAAAATTTTAGGCCAATTTGTTTTCTGCTAAATATGTTTGGTAAAAAAAATCGCAGAAAGCGTATTTTGATTGGTTTGCGCAAAAGTTATTGCGTTTACTAACTAAGGGAAAGATTTTTGTCATTTTTATTGTTTTTTTTTTTAACGAGTAATGGCGGCGATCTGCGATTTATTTTTGCGGGACTGCGACATTGTGGCGGACAAATCAGACCCTTGACTGACATTTTTGACACTTTTGGGGTTACCAGTGACATTACTACAGTAATCAGTGCTATACATATGCACTGTTACTGTAAAAATGACACTGGCAATGAAGGGGTTAACTTTATTTGAGAGGGAGGGGTTATGTGTGTCCCTAGGGGCGTGCTTCTTACTGTGATTGGATGTGGCTAGTGGTGTAACAGCACAGATCAACGGTCCTACATAGCAGGACCATATGATCTGTGCTGTTACACAGGGGAGAATGACAGGTGGCTTTGTTTACATTAGCCGCCTGCCTTTCTCCCTCTGTAACCGACGATCGCGAGTAACCAGCGGACATCGGGTCCGCCGGTCACTCGCGCGGGGGGGTCTGTGAGCGAGCGGGAGCGGGAGCACGCCTCCAGCGGAGCACGCTCACTCCCTAGACCCTCACAGGCTAGCGACGTAGACCTACGTCGCTTTGCCTGTGAGGGGCTGACTGCCGACGTAAATCGTTGTTAGGCATGTGGTTAATAATGGACATTTTGTAAAAGTTTAGGTTTCTTTTTTTTCTAGGTGACATTTTGATTTTGTGAATGAGTAGGGTAGTATGTACCCCATACTCACTAACAAAGGGGGGATGGGATGTGGGGGCCCCTTATAAATAAAGTTCCAATAAGCCCCCCCCCCTCCCATAGACCCTCCCAGCCACCAAGTCAGGGTCTTGTCCTCAGCAACATGGGGACAATGTGATTTGCAAGGTACTTCCCTATGTTGAGGTCATGTGGCCTGGTATAATTTGGGAGGTGGGGCACACATTTTCAATTCAACCAGGCTCCATACTCAAATTATGGGTCTGGTATAGACTCCCTGGAGTCTTTAGACAATTTTTTTTTTTTGTGTGAAGTACCCCCTTAACCACTTCCTAACCATGCTATAGCCAACAGATGGCTACTGTTGGCATTTTCAATTCAGCCAGGCTGCATACTCAAATTATGGGTCTGGTATAGACTCCCTGGAGTCCTCAGACAATTTTTTTTTTTTTTGTGTGTGTGAAGTACCCCCTTAACCACTTCCTAACCATGCTATAGCCAACAGATGGCTACAGCGCAGTTGTCCAGTTCTGGACACAGAGTCAGCTGATCACAGATCGTGGTAAAGGGCCAATCATAGCAGCCCTTTACCATGCAATCAGTTATGTCCAATCACAGTTGATCACATGTAAACAAACTTGCTGGAAAGCATGAGGAAAGGAGAGCTGGTAGCCAGCAACTATGACAGGGCACATTTACACTGATAATCAGGGCACTAATTACCCATCACTTTGACACATCAGTTCTATCTATCAATGGAGGAGACATTGGTGGAAGTGGCAGCAGAGGAGGTTTGATGCTTGTCTGGAGATATAAGGAGGATTGACCTTACATATCATCCTATGTGGAGTTTGGCTATCAAAGGATTGTTGATGTTTGGCTGTCAGGATTTACGAATGTCCCCAGTTCTCTTCCAAAGTTAGCGAGATCTAGTGGTCCCTTTAACCACTTACTGCTGTTCTGATCTTCACTTTTCGGTAAGAGTCAGTGTGTGGTGGATGGTCTGTGTCACTACTCTGCTGTGTCAAGCACCTGGGTGAAAAGTCTGTAATCCAGAATCCTCTGCATAATCATCATACCTGTGGGACTTTGAGGAACATTATTTCCATTTGTATTCTATTTATTTACCAACGCTGCTCGTGTGTGTATTATATTCAGAAATCTTCCAGTATTTGAGCTAGCAGTAGCTGTCCAGT
Source organism: Pelophylax lessonae (assembly GCF_965119305.1). Lineage (NCBI taxonomy): Eukaryota > Metazoa > Chordata > Amphibia > Anura > Ranidae > Pelophylax > Pelophylax lessonae. The sequence goes on along the minus strand of NC_138772.1, from coordinate 187,171,903 downwards.
AGGGGGCGCAGGTTATTTTGTGCACATAGTCTACCTATCAATGCCCATCAGGGTCGCCTATCAGTGCTCTTCAGTGCCACCTATCAGTGCCCATCAGTGTCGTATATCAGGGCTGCCTCATCAGTGCCCATCAGTGCCACCTCATCAGTGCACATCAATGAATTTTTTCAAAACGTTTGGTCTTTTTTTTTGTTTGTTTAGCAAACAAACTCTGTCTAAAAAAAAAAAAAAAGATAAATGTCATCAATGATAAATGTCATCTAGGTACAATGTTGCATGATTGCACAATTGTCATTCAAAGTGTGACAGTGCTGAATGCTGAGGCTGGCAATGAAATGTAATTTTCCAGAAATTTTAAACACTTTTTTCCTATGTAAATGACAGTGCTTCAGAAGAACTATACATACATCTCAGAGACACACCTCTTTATAGACAGGACTAGGGCACCCCAGGTGTTTTATTTAAAGGAATTTGGCATTTTTAAGGTTTCAAAAAAATCACTTCTTCTGTCTAATGATTTTTTAAAATGTTTTGCAATTATAACCCTCAACATAGGTGCTTAATTGATTAGTTGTATGTGTTATGTGCTTTTGGGTGCCAGTTTGGTGTGCTAGTTGTATTGGAGTGTTCTGCCTAGTTCTCACAATGCTTGCTTGACTGTACAGACTTACTCCAAGGTAAGTAATGCTGTACACTGAGAGGGTGTTATGTATGCTTATAAAAAAGCCATTAGCTGCAAGTGCTGATAAGATGCTGGTCTTCCAGCAGGACCATTCAACCAGTTGTTAGACCAGCTTCTGTTAAACAGATAGTGGTACAAATGTACCTAAATTCACCCGATTAATGCAGAACCGGACAATTTTCGGTACATTTAAACCCATCAGAGACAGCTTCTCTTAGTTCATTCAGGAATACTCAGCAGAACATCCCCAATTTTACTGGGACTCTTAAGGGCTGTACACTTGGGCTGAATATCGAGCAGCATCGGCCGATTCAATAGAAATCTACTGACATTCAGCCCGAGTATACTGCAGTCGGTTCAACAGAAGCGGACAGTTCAGCCAGGCCCTGTCAAAGGGGCATGATCCGAAAAGGTCTGCTGTTTGGCATCTGATCATAGCTCTCTGCCAATGGCTGAGAGTGCTGACTAGTGTGTTCTGGAGGGGGGTGGTCCCCCCTGCCAGAAAACAGCAGCTCAGTGTGGGATTGCTGTACTAACATTGCATAGTTAGTACAGGGAATCCTCCTGAGCTTTCTTTTTGTTTTCTTGGCCTTTGCCTGCTGGGTTAAACGAACAAAAAAAACTAATAGCGTATACTTTAGAGGTAGCAAAGAACCTCAGGATATAAGTAATTTCACTGCTCTCCTAATTTGTTCTTTTACAGCAAAGACCCCTTCCTTTTCAATATACCGGCACCAGACCAGACTATGAATAGTGATGTCGCGAACCTAAAATTCGCCGTTCGCGAACGGCGAACGCGAACATCGGCAAATGTTCGCGAACCGGCGAACCGGGCAAACCGCCATAGACTTTAATAGGCAGGCGAATTTTAAAACCCACAGGGACTCTTTCTGGCCACAATAGTAATGGAAAAGTTGTTTCAAGGGGACAAACACCTGGACTGTGGCATGCCGGAGAGGGATCACACAAAAAAAAGTTCTTAAAAATTGTAATTTTTTGATAGAGAGCCAATTATTGGAAAAATTTAAAAAAAAATAAAAAAATAAAAATTCTTTGGATTTAGCATCTGGGGGGTCTAAAAAGTGTACCTGTGAAGTTTCAGCTCTGTAGCATGTCCAGAACCAGAAAAAAATATGAATTAGGGTTAGGGCTAGGGTTAGGGTTAGGGTTAGGGCTAGGGCTAGGGTTAGGTTTAGGGTTAGGGTTATTTTTATGGCTAGGCTTAGAGGGTTAGGGTTAAGGTTAGAGGGTTAGGGTTATGGTTAGAGGGTTAGGGTTAGGTTTAGTGTTAGGGGCTAGGGTTAGGGTTACGGTGAGATACTTAGGGTTACAGTTAGTAGCCCTACCCCTACCCCTCTAACTCTAACCCTCTAACCCTAAGCACTAAAAATAACCCTAACCTTAGCCCTGACCCTAACCCTAGCCCTAACCCTAACCCTAGCCCTAACCCTAATTCTATTTTTTTTCTGGTTCTGGACATGCTACAGAGCTGAAACTTCACAGGTACACTTTTTAGACCCCCCCAGACAATAAATCCAAAGAAATTTTTTTTTTTTTAAGTTTTTTTTTTTTTAAGTTTTCCAATAATTGTCTCTCTATCAAAAATGACAATTTTTAAGAACTTTTTTTTGTGTGATTTAGTGTATAGGGGGTCTAAAAAGTGTACCTGTGAAGTTTCAGCTCTGTAGCATGTCCAGAACCAGAAAAAAAAGATAATTTTTCAGTAGAGCAGGGATAGTGGGAACCCCTTTTACACCTATATGAATTTTTTTTTCTGGTTCTGGACATGCTACATATATATTTAATTCAAGGTTGTGTTAAAAGTAGGCTTTTATGCTCTGTTATCCACACATTTCAATTGGCAGATGGATAGTCTCACTGACAAATGAAAATGCACAGGAATCAGAAAAGGAATTGAAAGCTTCAGATAGACCTATTAGAGCCTCGGCTTGTTGTTGGATGTCCCTCAAAAGCATGTCTGATATTTCTGGAGCAGGCTCCTTGTGCAATGCAGAAAAAAGTATTTCCAATATGACTTCTACATGAAAACCCACTGAAAGATGGTCGCTATCTAAATTTATAAGCAAAAAAATGCAACCTTTTTGTGCCTTTCTGATTTAATTTCACTTTGTTGTTAGGTCTTTACTTTTCTTGACTTAGTGACTTATATGAACAGCCCCCTGTCCAATAAAAGTGCACTTACTGGCCGCTGATGAAATCTCCAGTCTTCCGGACAACCCTGGGCTGTGGTTGTCGAGGTCTGCTGCAGCAGTACTGACATTTCTAAAGGATAAACCATACCAGGCTGCTTGCTCTCAACATGGAAGGGTGCTTTGGGGTGCCCCCCAAAGCACCTTGTCCTTGCGTTGAGGAAGGTGGCTTGTTTCGTGTTGGGGCAGTAGAGATTAACAACTGTTTTTTTTGTAAAGGCTACCTTTTAAAAAAAGGAACCTGCCTTCTCTATCTGCTAGGGTGTCGGTAATGGTTAAGGGCAAGTGTTTTGAAAGAAGTATCGACACACCTTTAGATTTGGTTTGGTTGTTAGTGGCGTGGTAAACTGTGGGGAAAAAATGGTTGGTTAATTTAGGTATCTGGTCAGTTCGAAAGTGTGTCTCTTGAATGAGCATGACATTTGCTTTTTGTTTTTTGCAATGATGTTAGAAGTTGTGACCTTTTTTCTGGTATGTTTAGACCTTGGGAATTAGGTGATACTAGTTTCAGCTTTTTGGGGGTTGATCTTGTCTGTGTCCTGTCCACCATTGGTGTAATTGTAAGGATGATTGGTGTATTTACTTGTAGGTAACGTATATGATTTAGGAGACGGAGAGCACGGAAGCAGAAGAAAAAGAAAAAGTATTGGAAAAAAAATAGCAGAGAGTTTGGGGGAGAGGGTGAAGGGTCCCTCTGGAAATAAGGTTACTCCTGCAAAATGGGGGTGAGTGATATTAGGTCTAAAAGGTCTGGAGTGGGAATGGGGAATGAAGATAAGTAAACCTGGGGGACTCCCAGGAGAAAAGGAAAAACCAGCTAGCTTGCCTACGATTGGAGTGGTTTGGCTCCGGTAAAATTCAGCAGAAAGGGGTGTTATACAGATGTATCATCTGAAATTCCTAGAAGCCTATCTGCTGCGGGGTTGTCTAACCTGGTTGTGCATGAAGATGAAGGCTGATGCCTGGTAGAGGATATAGATGTGATAAACTATGAAAAGACCTTAAGTAAGAGACATTATGTGTACATTGCATAGGAAGGCTTAGGAGACTTATGTCAATAAGAAGTCACTTGTGGGCTATGTTGTGATACAGGCTGTGTATAATATAAAAGACAGGTGCTATAATTCCAATAGTTACTCAGAAGATGGGATATAGAAAGACATCTGTAACGGATCTGGGTACCTCCATTGACGGATGCTCCTAGTGCTTCCCGAGGGCTCCAAGCACTCCACCAGACACCACCCCACGAACCGCCGCAGCTTGGTTGGGATCTCACCGTCTCCTACCCACCCTGGAACTATGACAAGGCTCTAGGTTCCAGTAGGTGAACCTCTCTTTCCCAGAGAGTGAAGCAGGAACAGGAACAAGCTCTTACAGGAGCTTAGTGATTATACAAGGGAGTATAAAGAGCATAGCAATCCCTTGTAGCAGATTTCCCCAATAAGAGACAGGACCCTAGATTGAGGGTGAAGTAGAACTCTAGGTTTAATGGTACAGCTGCTCTTTTATACAGTTTTCCCCCACAAGGTTATCGCACAGGGGGACATTGTGGGGAACAGGACATGACATTCACAATCCAATAAAACAGAGTTTTACACTCAGTCACTCCCATACAGTGTACACAATCCCTCCCCTCTGCCTGATTACATTATCATATGCAGATGAAATTGTATACAGAAACAGAAGTAACCTGAACTAATTATCTAGCCATCTGGACAGATGTACACATTACACAATACACATTATCTCAATACACAAACAATAGGAAAAGCCTGTCTCTGACATTGAAGAACATGGAACAGAAGCCAATGTGATTATCTCTTTCAATGAACATGTTCAGAATCAAACAGGAAAAGTCCTCACATATTTCTCAAGAAACATGTCTGACAAATAGTCCCACTTGAAGCAATTCAAACCATTAGGTATCTGTCTTTTACTCCCAGTACCGTCACAACATCCTATTCTGTTATTCTGATTGGTGTAACAATCGGATGCTGACTTTGTTATTTACTATATACTGTGTCATAGTTTATTAAAGAAATAGCAAAAACATTAAACTTGAATAGGGAACAGGAGAGAGAACAAGGGATTTGGATAATCTTAATCAGAAGGTTGATCCTTACAGCGAATCCACTGCATGAACATATGATAAAACTATAATCTGGTACTTGAAGATATAACAAGGTAACTTCCAAGTGTGATTGAGATACAGCACACAATATTTAAGCAATGCTATCATTTAAAAAAAACAGTACCATGGGGTATTTGGATACCAAGAGCTTCATCCCTTGTTCTCATCCCTTCTGGAACCTTATATAATAACATGAATAAATTCAGAGATAAGTTAGAATGCATTCTGTGCTCTTATTGGCCATATATTGCAAGAATATGCAAACAGTGATAAGTAAGAGTTAGTAACATTTAAAACCTCTAAGGTAAGAAAAGATATAGTTGAGTAGAAAGTATGGTACCACCTAGGTTTGTCCCAATTTTGTATGCATTAGAAGAAGCTATTTAGTAATACAAGTGTTTTTTTAGAGTGAAACAGTGTTCCTGAATGATAGGTCTTGAAAGCAGATGAGATTAACACATAAGCAGTTTTGGAAGAAATGCTGATATTGGCGTATATGTTTTGTAAATGGGAAAGACTCCATCTTGAGGAGTACTTTTTTATGTGAGCTCAAACCTGAGAGTAAAACGTCAGAGCGATGCACACAGGGAGCGAGTCCACAACATTCTAAATAAAACTGCTAGATGTTAAGGAGTACAAGCTGTGTGATCTTTAATAGGGAGTTGAGGCTTTTGTATTGTTGGGGGCATCGTCTCTTTGATGTGGTCTTAAGTAAAGTGAGCCAGAGCCACCATATTCATTTTTGTGTATAGACATAAGCGCAACTAGACGTTTACAATGTAAAGACACGCAGAAGCATGTTTGAGTAAGGTTGTAACTGTGAAACACTTATCTGTAGCCTGTAAGTAGACAAGGATAAATGGCTTAAGAGTCTTGTTTAGATCTCCGGTGAGCCGGCGATGCGGTGGGACTGGAGTCTTAGAGCGATCTGCGGATGCAGCGAACCTGATTTTGGAGACCCGTGGTGATGTTGGTGAGATGTCTGTGTTTCCATCTGTTCCTCTCTGTAATGCTCTCTGTCAAATGGGGGAACACAAAATTCAACATACCAGTCCGGGACCTGGACCATAGGAATTCAATAGAGGTTACACCAACACAGGGTAGTACGGTGGGTGCAAAGATAGATGGTAATAGGTGTCACATCCTATTGAACTAGACTATGTATATATTGGAGAAACATGGGAAAGATACAGTACCTGTGCCTACCCCCTGATTTCTTACCAGTAGAGACGTTTTAGGGTATGTGGTTTCTTTTATAACCTACCCTTTTCTTATTTCGAGGTGGTGGGTCTCACTTTATCTATCTTCTGTTTATATTTCTATCTCCTTGTGTAGGAGGGACTTTTTACTATACTACGGTGCTGGTAATGTGTGCGCCCCCACATTTTCCCTTGGCCCTCCTGCATGCCACGATTCCACCTTTGGACTTCAAGCACAGTATCTTTACTTGTGGTTCACTCATTCCTTAAAATTGTTTATATAATATGAAATGTATTTACTGTTGTTCTCTTTATCCATCTAGAATAATCAAATGAGCTCCTGAAGAAGCAAAAAAATCACTAAATATGTCTAGCTTCTATCATTGATGCTAACCAATTCAAACTGTGTTGGCTCTGGGCTGCCAGTTGGCCCTAGCAAGTGTTAGCATGTGGTTTGGTCAGTTATTCACGTACAACTGTCCGATTTTATATGGTTTTATCGATGTGAAATTTGTTTTGATTTGAATACATTTTTTTTGCATTATACATATGTGTGCCTAAAAAGTCCATGTTTCTCCAATATATACATAGTCTGGACCATAGGAATGCCTAGGCATTCACAGAACTGTAGAAGATCTTCCGGTACTCTAAACATGGCAGATCTACCAGCTGTGGATGCTGAAAGGCAAAATGGAATTTTCCATCTATAATGGATTCCCCGTGTTCGCAAGGCATCAAGTAGAGGTCATAGGTCTTTGCGGTGTTGTAGCGTTATATTGGATAAGTCCCGATAGATTTTAATATCTGCAGATTCATGGGTAATGTGGACTCGGTTGAGCTTTTTTTTTAAGAATCTCTTCTTTGGTGTGAATGTTGGTGAGACAGCAGATAATGTCACAAGGTGGGTCAGTGTCTCTTCCTTTAGGGCGCAATGGTGTGGAAGTTGGTGAGACAGCAGATAATGTCACAAGGTGGGTCAGTGTCTCTTCCTTTAGGGCGCAATGCACAATAGATTATTTCCATCTCGATGGGACTGTCTAGGAGGTTATTAAAGATGGCTGACACCGCCTGTTGGATTCGGTCACTTTTAATTGAGTCTGGGACACTGCGGACTCGCAGAATAAAAAGAAAAGGGGCTCAATAGCCCATTTTGTTTATGGGGCTGTGGCAGGTAAGGGTTAATATACAGTCAGGATAGATTCAGAATTAGTTGTTAGGCAGTTTTCTCCTGTCAGCTATTAGTTTAAGCTGATTGGTTAATAGTTATAACAGTAGCTGCCCGAGTATCTGGGGAGAATAAGCCCCTTACCTGTTTGATCCTGTTTTTCCCGCTGGGAGGTCAGGATTTTGATTGGTCAAGGGGTCTCCAGCTAGGCCATTTAAGGGGTCCCCTCACGGACGGATTCTCCACATCGTCTACACAGAAGAAGAGAGAAGACATCTCAGCGGTTTGCACAGAAGAAGAGAGAAGACATCTCAGCGGTTTGCACAGAAGAAGAACGTAGACCCAAGAAGATACTCCGGAGCTTCTCTCCCAAAGTCGGAAGAAGACAGCCCCGCTTCGCTTCCCGAAGAGGATAGAAGTTTGCCCAGCGGTGTCGGTCAAGCAAAGAAGATTTCGGCCCAGCGGTCCGTCTGGAAGGGATTGAAGATCAACTTACCGGTTCCAGCGCCCAGGGAAGATGAGCCTTCTCCGAAGACTGATAGAGCGCGCCAGTGAAGACGGGGGCGAAGATTGGCTTCGGAGGTGCCTTGAGCTGCCGCTCGTCGCGGGACCCGAAGACTCGTCGGGCGGTGACCAGACCGGGATGTCATCGCGAGATGCGACCGGAAGGGACGGAGGACGCGGATCGGGTGACGCGGCTGATGGAGGCGGAAGAGCATCATCGCCCGCGAGACCGGAGAGCGTCGACGTCAGCGGGCGGGGTGTGCGCAGGCGCGTCACACCCGGAAGAGCCGGTCCGGAGGGCGGACCGGCGAAGAGGAGGCGCACCCCGCGCCGTCGCTTCTCACCTCCGGCGGATGCCAGGCATGCCGGGAGGGTGGGAGTCGATCCCCCGAGGAATCACGCTGCCCGGAGGCCAGCTCAGGGTAACGGATCGAGTTTGCAGGCGGCGACAGCACCGGGACCGAGCAGAACAAGGAGTCCGGAGAGGAGCTCGCAGGATGGAGCAGGTGAGGAGACTTTTCTCAATCTAGACACGGCCCCTACATTTAGCTCACAGCCCGCTGAGGTTACCCAGGGGGGGGGGGCAGAGCAAGCGATTAGTAGCACTGCTTTTTCTGAGAGTGCCGTTCAGCCAGCTATTTCGAGTTTGCTTCAGGGTTTTCTTCACGATTTTAAAACAATCCTTGACACTCATGCTGCTGCTGTTCAGCCTTCCCCTTCTCCTAGGGATGTGTGGGTTCCCCCAGTTGAAGTTTTAGAAGTTAACCCCACTAGGCCGCAGAGCTTGCACTCTGAAGTGTCAAATGCTTATCTTTTGGCGAAGTCTCAGAATCTTCCTGAAACGTCCCTAAGGGAGGCAATTACTTGTGAGGTCTCTCCTTTGGGATTTCATTTATCTGAGGCCGTCAAGGAGAGGATTTGGCAAGGCAATTTCATTGATGTATTATCTCTTTTACCCTCAGCTAGGGATTTTGTGTCCAAAAATGACAAAAGGGATGAGGATGAGAGGAGGCGTCCTATCTCCAAGTCCTTTAACAATTGGTTACAGGGATTTTTTATTTTTTCTTCTGTACTTTGTGAAAGATTCCCTGAAAGAAGCATTGGTCTTTTCAGACATGCTGATATGATACTAGAGGCCTACAAAAGTTTTGGAGGAACTTCATGGTTCCAATATGATGTGGCTTTCCACCAGAAATTGACAGTTCAGCCAACCATGAAGTGGGGAGTTAAGGATGTCGGCCTTTGGTTGGATCTTTTTCTTCCACAAAGGTCAATATTCTGGAGACAGCCTTTTCCCAATCAGCAGACCCAGCCCCCTGCCACAGGTTTCCAATTTCGGAAAGGTGTTTGTTTCAACTACAACGAATCTGTGTGTAGGTGGCCAGGGTCGTGCAAATATAGGCATGAATGTGCCTTTTGCTCTGGGTCCCACCCCATTGCAAAATGTTTCAAAAGGCAAGGGAACCAGTCTGCAAGTTCTGTGCAGAAAGGCAGTAACCCCGGTGAAGCTCACCGCCATGCTCCCGTGGCTTCAGCGTTATCCAGACAGGGTGAAAGCCACCCTCCTAATTGAGGGTTTCCGAGATGGTTTTCCCTTGCCTAGATTTTTTGGGCATGGTTGCAAAATGGTTAACAATTTAAAGTCAGTGTATAGCCTTGAATCCGTGGTGGCTGAAAAGGTGAGTAAAGAATTGGAATTAGGAAGGTTTGCCGGCCCCTTTTGATTGCCCTCCTTTTTGTGACTTTAGGATCTCTCCTTTGGGCATTGTCCAAAAGAAGGAGCCTAATACTTACAGACTCATCCATCATTTATCGTTTCCTTTTGGGGAGTCACTGAATGATTAGATTAGTCAGGATTTGGCTACTGTTCAGTATTCCTCGTTCGATGAGGCTTTGGGTAAGTTACGCAAGCTTGGTAGGGGTGTCCTGATGGCAAAGACAGACATCAAATCGGCATTTCCTTTGTTGCCAGTGCATCCGGACGCGTTTAATTCCCTGGGTTTTTTCTTTGCAGGTAAGTTTTATTTTGATAGGTGCCTCCCAATGGGATGCTCACTGTCATGTTTTTATTTTGAATGTTTTGCCACTTTTTTAGAATAGGTAATCTCTGATTTTTGCGACTCTCATGACATCGTCCACTATTTGGATGATTTTTTATTCTTAGGTAAAGCTGATTCTTCTGACTGTTTGCACCTTTTGAGTAGTTTTTTCACAATGTGCAAAGAGTTTGGTATCCCTTTGGCACATGAGAAGACGGCTTTACCGTCAACTTGCGTCCAGTTTTTAGGTATCACAATTGATTCTGCAGCAATGGAGTTCAGACTTCCCATGGAGAAAATTTCCAAACTCAAGGTATGTCTATTGAATTTGATCCGCAGACGGAAAGTATGCTTAAAAGAAATGCAATCTTTACTCGGTTTGCTGGCATTTGCTTCCAGGGTCATACCTTTGGGGAAGCTATTTTCCAGGAAACTGTATGCAGCTATATCGGGCCTTAAGTCGCCCAATTCATATGTTCGATTGACTACTGAGATCAGGGAAGATATGTTGGTGTGGTTTCAATTTATAGTTGATTTCAACGGCAGAAATATTTGGCAGGAAGAATTCGTCCTGGACAAAGATTTCTGTCTTTTTACAGATTCGGCAGGTTCAGTTGGCTTTGCAGCTATCTGGCGCACACATTGGTGCGCAGATCGTTGGTGCCAGCGTTGGATACAGTTGGGTTACACGCGCATAGTGTGTTGCTCAAGCTGTTTCCCATAGTGCTTGCCCTGGAGATCTGGGGTGAATGCTTTCGGAACAAGCGACTAATGGTTAGGACGGATAACAGGGGGGTTCTTTTCGCGATCAATTGCTTGTCATCCAAGTCCCCACCTGTTATCGCTTTATTGCGATATTTGGTATCTAAGTGTTTGTCACTGAACATTTGGATTATGGCGACTTTCGTCCCTGGCAAAGATAATGTATTGGCGGATGCTTTGTCTCGCTTGCAGATGGAGCGTTTTTTCGCATTGTTCCCGGAAGCAGACGAGGCGAGCTGGCAGTACCCGGCCCATCTGTGGAGCATTGTTTAGATTTAGTCGCAAAAAATATTGTTCGTTCTTTAGCTCCATCGACCATGGCGGGATATCAATCAGCGTGGACGCTTTGGCTATCGCACCTGCAATTTTTAGGCGAACCCACGGATCAATTTTCTGAGAATTTGGTGTTGTCTTTCTTAAATTGTTTATTTCAAAAGAAATATGCTTGGACACACGTCAACAAGATTCTAGCAGGCGTGTCCTTTTTTGTTAAATTAAAAAATTTTCCTTCCTGTTTATCATTTTTTACGGTCCGCCAAGCGTTAAAAGGTTATCGTAAAACCACCTTTCACGCGGATTCTAGGAAACCTATCACTATTTCAATTTTGACGAAGCTATGCGCAGTTACGGTTTCGGTCTGTTATTCAGTTTACGAGTCGGTCCTTTTTAAGGCGGCTTTTTCATTGATGTTCTTCGCGGCGCTGAGAATTTCCGAGCTAGTGCCCTCGGGTAAATTGCAAAATTCGGGTCTTTTTATCGGCAGGGAGCTGCAGTATTTTGATTCGATTCTCTAAGACGGATCAGCTGGGCGTTGGGAAGCGTATTCATTTACATAGGTTCCGGGACTCGGAAATTTGTCCGGTTCGCCTATTGAATGATTTCTTGTCAATTCGCTCAGCTGGATCCGATTTTTTGTTTAATCATAATAATGGTAGGCCATTAACTGGCTATCAGTTTACTGAGGTTTTTAGGAAATGCTTGCTAAAATTGGACCTTGATAAAGAGAGGTTTACGTCTCATTCATTTCGAATCAGTGCCGCTACAGAAGCTGCAAGGTTGGGATTGGATGAGCAGTTACTTAAAAAGCTTGGTAGATGGAAGTCGGGGGCTTTTCAGTCGTATATTTGTCCTCATTCTGTCTGTTAATATTTTTAGGATGCAAACTGAACACTTGGATCATCGGACACTCTTTTGTGCACTGGGCCCGTGCACGTGCCAGGAGAAGATCGTATGGGGAAAGTATTGGCTTGAATCCTGTTTACTTTAATGTCCAGTGGTTTAGTAAAAGAGGGATGCTGTGGTCCGAGTTCTGCCCCGAAGTGTTTAGGTTGTTGCAGTTTATGCCCCCCCAGATGTACTAGTCGTTCATCTCGGGGGGAATGACGTGGGTAGGGCGAAAACGCTTGATCTCATTTTTGCGATTCGGGATGATTTGCAGCTGCTGAAATTGTCTTACCCACGCATGACGGTTGTCTTTTTTTAGATAATTCCCAGGCTTGCCTGGTTCAAGCATTGTTTTTTGAAACCGCTTGAGAGAATCCGGAAACGGGTAAACAGGGCTTTGGAAAAGCTGCTGCGCACGGCGGGTGTTCTCTCTTTCAGGCATAGGGAATTAGAGGGTGGTACCAAGGGTCTATACCGTTTTGATGACACCCATTTGTCAGACATAGGTCTGGACATCTTTAATGCTAATCTAGGGACCTGCATTGAAGAGGCCGCGCGTTGGAGGTGTGCCAGGAGGGCGTAAACCGCCTGCCTTTTGGATGAATTATTTTTGATATTTAATTCTGCTAATGACAACCTGGGTCGTGCTGACCGGGTTGTTTTGCTATTTATGATGTTATTAAAGTTTAAAGAGTTTTTGAATTTTATTATTGTTAAATAATAAACGGCCGCGGCCTCTTTTATTCCAAAAAATTTTAAAAAATTGGTGGTGTCATTTATTTATATAGTTGGGTAAGGTTAAGCTAGACTAATCCTGCCTACTGCCCCATAAAAAGAAAAGGGGCTCAATAGCCCATTTTGTTTATGGGGCTGTGGCAGGTAAGGGTTAATATACAGTCAGGATAGATTCAGAATTAGTTGTTAGGCAGTTTTCTCCTGTCAGCTATTAGTTTAAGCTGATTGGTTAATAGTTATAACAGTAGCTGCCCGAGTATCTAGGGAGAATAAGCCCCTTACCTGTTTGATCCTGTTTTTCCCGCTGGGAGGTCAGGATTTTGATTGGTCAAGGGGTCTCCAGCTAGGCCATTTAAGGGGTCCCCTCACGGACGGATTCTCCACATCGTCTACACAGAAGAAGAGAGAAGACATCTCAGCGGTTTCCCTCCCCCCCTCCCCTTTTTATTTGTCGCGGTCAGTTTATTATTTTAGGGTCACCTTCGCTCTTTACGAAGGGGGACGTTTTTTGTTTATGTAAAGTTTGGATGAATTATTTTTGATATTTAATTCTGCTAATGACAACCTGGGTCGTGCTGACCAGGTTGTTTTGCTATTTATGATGTTATTAAAGTTTAAAGAGTTTTTGAATTTTATTATTGTTAAATAATAAACGGCCGCGGCCTCTTTTATTCCAAAAAATTTTAAAAAATTGGTGGTGTAATTTATTTATATAGTTGGGTAAGGTTAAGCTAGACTAATCCTGCCTACTGCCCCATATTCCTGCGTCTGCGATTATCCAGATCCTTCATGTGTCTCTGGAATTCATATTCCAATTATGGGCATCTTGGGTACGGTGGAGTTGCTCTATCTGTGCCTCATGCTGTGTGGTAACAGATTCTACTTCCTGCTATGTAGTGTACATCATGGCGTAGGTCAGCAATGGCCGCCGAAAAGGCTGCCAAGAGCATGTCTTTAATATCAGCTGCCACTACTGTAACTGGTGCAGACTAATATTATGTTGAGCAGGGGCCCCAGGGAGGGTGGAATCTCTTACTGGACCTGGAGTCTGCTGGATTGGCTGTTGCGTGCTGGTTGTTTCTAGTGAGGAGGCTTGTGAAGCAGATGGGTGGTCATGGCCATGTTGGAAGCCTGCGACCTAAAGATCTCTGGGATCTGTCGGCTCAGCTGTATGCCCAAATATCGCGGGGACTGGCAGCGTGAGGAGGAGCAGCTGCGATTAGATTTTTTATTTTTTTTCCTTTCCTGTGTGATATGCTTTGCTGTGTATACTTTCATTATATATACTGTATATTCATAGTATGTTGTTTTTACTCTTTTTGTCCTGAGGGCCCTTTTGGATTGGGGGTCATCCCGGGTCCCACCCGACACATGTAGCCCCTTCCCCCCTCCAGGGGTTTGGGGCTTGGAGGTGTTCACCCCCCTCCGGGGGTCCCCTTCTTTCCAGCATCCCCCTGCGTGGTTCGCTGGATACCTGTGCCGGCGCAGTGTGTTTCTCCCACACTGATGCCCTCTTCCATCATGGGCGCATGTCCACTTCCGGTTCCACCGGATGTTGGCCGCTGCGTCATCGGGGTGGCATCATGCGCATTGGGTGGACACTCTCCTGTGCTTCCGCCCTGTCCAGTGGCGCAGACTTCTGCCTTGCATGTATCTTGCAGCCGGCTGCCTGGTCACCTGTGTGGGGATCGCGCTGCGGGGGGCGAGTGGAGGATTTCCTCCATTTTAGCTGGGCAATCAGATGGAATCACCCACTGGTGGATAAGTCCACCACCCATGGCTTCTAGCCCGGCTCTTCCTGGTTCTTTTTTCTTTTTTTTTGGGACCCTCACCGGGCCTCCTTTCATGTATGGATTTTGGGGCCTTTTGATCCCTAACCTTGGGTTTTTTCCAGGACGAATAGGTATGTAATTAATCAGATGGTTCATTTTTGCATTTCTTTCTCTTTCTTCTCCCCTTTTTTTGGTGATCATTAATGTTTTCCTTTTTTTTCTGTTGCATTATCTGTTTCTTCCCCTCCTCCGCCAGGTCTGTTTCTGTCACATTTTTTCCCTGCCCCTTGTGGTTCCTGGGCTGGGTCCGCCATCCTGGTGCATCCCTGGGTCGCCAAGATCACACAGCCTATGCAGTCTGTATGTGTTACAATCTATAATGTAATGTGGAGTGGACCACATGTTGATGTAAGTGTTCCACTTATACTTGTATGCATCCCAAATGTGTTTATACTATGTGTTGTATACGTGCATTACTCATTTGTTCCTTTATTATGCATGTACTGTAGATATGCTTAACAAGGAGCTTTGGACCAACATACCCCCTGAGGAAGACTTTGTCAAGTTGAAACATGTAGGGGTTTGAGGTCCTTTATAAAGACATACTCCTTGCTCTGCATATGCGTTTATGTGGTATCTGCTTCTTTTGACACTGTACCCATGTTCTTATGTAAATCCATGTTATATTTTTTTGAATGTTTGTGAATTTCCTATATAGTCTTCTAGACTTTTTTATTGAGCTCTGAAATAAAGGTTTTTTTCTTTTATGCTATACTCACCGCCTAATATATCTATTTAACTCCTTCGGTCACCATATAGGCATCACAACATCCCCCTTCCCCGCTTTTTTGGGAAATTCCTTAGAGGGAGTTTTACATATAGATTTACCCATAGTTGCACGGCTGTAGGTCTGAGCTAGGCAGGTAACTGTTCCTCTTTCGGCCTGAGCTCCAGATCTAAGCTTCCATCTTTGCCCGAGGTTAGGACATGCCCCCCCCCTTTTTATCACTTGTCATTTGGTAATGCTCAAACAGATTGGCATCACACATTAAAGTGTCCTATTCCAGAAACAAAATACCTTCCTTAAAGTAATATAAAGTCATTTTTTTCAATATAAATTTCCAGCTTTGACCTTCCTTTTGAAACTCCCCCCAGTCATACTGCTATACTCCCATTATATTTGTGCTCCCTGTGCGTTTGGGACCTAAACTAAATAAACACTGTAAACTGAATCATGTTATTATGTAATAAAATCACTATAAATAGTCAATATTCTTTGGACATTTTCATGGACTATTATAGCTTGTCCTTTTACAGGCTGTCAACATATTCTGAGTTCATATTAGTGGAGTTTGGACAATGTCTGTTGGATTATTGGTCCAAACTGACTGATTGGAAAAAGTCAAAGCTATTACACAGGAGCTGACAATAAATGTTAGATGCACAAAAAAGAATTCATATAAAATAATGTCAGAATGGCCAACCCAGGACAATTGTTTTTTAGATTTGAATTTGAGTGGGGAAAAGTGAAAAATTCTTTCCAGTTTGTTTTTCTTTCCCCTTTATTGGTTAAACTGGATAGACTTGTGTCTTTTTCCAACCAGACTAACTATGCATCTTTGTTTGAAACCCACTGGGAAATATCCTCTTACTTCCTGTCTCGGTGACACGCGTAAAACAAATAGGTGGAGCAGTTTTCATCGGGAAAGGAAGATACAGACAGCAATAAACAAAAAATCTCACCATTCATCATACTTTCTGTGCCCATGCTTTTAAGATTTCCTGCCAATTCCTTCCCTAATGGGAAATAATGGGAATGGATCAATGGATTCACATATAGCAGAAAACCTATAAACTTTCCCTGTTCTATTTAAACCAGGATAAAACCTTTTTTTTTTTTGCTGGCATTGGGTTTAAAAATGTGTTTATGGAGAAATGATATTCTCCCTTACTGAGCAATGTTCTGTTATAGGTGTGTTGACAGAAAATTCCTTTTTCAGCACAAATATTGTAAAACACTTCACTTTCATTCCTTTTCTGACATTAAAAAAGGTTGACACCTCTCAAGTTGTTACAGAAATAAAACTGCAATGCTCAAAATACTTAGCTGAGCGGTTATGATTATAACATAATTTGTAACAATTTTTTAGTCCTTGCAGCTCATGTACCAGTTTTTTGTGCATTCATTACCTCCATTGTTACAATTTATACTGAACCGACTGAGAAGTCTGAGAAGTGCTCAGTCTGATCAGTCATCCATTTTATTCTTTCACCCAGTGAGATTAATTTTGTTTTTGTTTGTATTAGAGACATACATTGTAGAGATATATTAACATTGGCGCTAGTGTTCAGAAGACAATTATTGCATTCTAATAAACTATAAACCAGACATACCATTTAAATTTCAGGAAGCCTACACACATTATGCTTTCAATGCTAATAATCTTCTTCTTCAGATATACCTAATATGTTTTTGATAAACATGCAAATAAGATTTGCTAAGTTTGCCTGTATAGAAATGTGAATAAACACACACATATATATATTTCCTGGCTCTGCGTCATGCCATCAGACTACGGGTCAACTCCACCCCTCTGACCCCCATAGGACATCCCTGAAATACCATAAAAGGTAGGCAGTACCTGGTGGAGGTGTTCTTTTTTCGTCCTCACTCCGGACACCTTGAAAAAAAAAAATGTTATCCTTCCTTGTGGCCTTCCCAGGTTCAGCCTCTCTCCTGGGCAAGAAGACCCCCCTCTTATGGGCTGTAAATCTCCCTCGATGGTGGGTTCCCCTTGGTGCTGGGGGTAAGTTATATTGCAGTATAAATTGCTGCATTTCATGCTGATACCATTACTTGACAGTTAAAACTGCCACAGATGCTGTATTCCAGTGAAGGTTATTTCCTCGCTTTTGTTACAGTATGAATGATGAAGCTGGCTGGCGATTTCTTTTTGCTGTATTTTTCTCCCCTTAAACATGCTTGCTGGCTCTTAGGCCTCATGCACACGGGGCGTTTTTAACACCGCTGTAAGTAGCGTCAGACGTTTTCTTCTTGCAGCCTAAAAACGCCCCTCCATGTTATTCTATGGCCTCATGCACACAAAGACGTTTTTAAGCTGTAAGTGGCCTAAGCGTTTTTCAGCTGCAACAAGAACCCACGGCCTGCGCGTTCTAAAGCCCAACGTTAGAGTGTTAAAAGTGCTTGATGCAATTCACGCTATTTAACGTTTTTATCTGCGTTTTCCAGCGTCCGGCGTTATTAAGCTGTAGAAATTTTTAGAAATTTGATTGGTCACTGTAATGGAGTAAAAACACAGGAAATGCATTTTTACATTTCCCAAGTGTCCTTTGCTCAGCCGTGTGGGTGGGTGTGTCTGTGTGGACATACAGGAGAGAGGGACAATGGCTGCTGATATAGGTCAGACAGAGCTGATCTCTGCCGTTGAGGCCCATCCAGAGCTGTGGGATGTCTCCCATCCATTCTACAGTGACAGGATTAAGAAATCAAAAACATGGATGGACATCTCAGAGGCACTTACACCAGGCTGGGACCGATTAAGTACCGCAGAAAAGAAGGAAAGAAGTAAGTTTTTCTGAAATGCATGACTTGTGTGCTGTATAATTACAAAGAATGCATATTTTAACCTTACTTCACTTTTCTTCTTAGGCAAAATATTCCAAAAGAGGTGGAAGTCCCTGCGTGATCGGGTCAGGAGGGATCTGACAGAGGAGGAAAAAGCTAACACAAGTGGTGCAGCTGCCTCCCACAAAAAAAGACATGTGTACCACAACCACCTGGCATTCCTGCGTCAAGCAATGATAGACAGCAGTAGAGAGTAAGTTGCACATACTGTATTTTTGACTTACATATAGGGGTGCTCAGAGCATCGTTTTCTGTGAATGTATTGCTATTCTGCAGCCATTTTTTTTTACATATTTTTCAGGACAACATATTATATTGCGGACCTGACTCAGGATGCTAGTCAGGAGGTGGTTGAAGAACCGTCAGAGGACAGACCCCCCAGTGCTGCCACTGAAAACAGTGACATGACGATAACCATCCAATCCAGTGGATCTCATGTCTGCGATGAATCCACAATACAGGTTAGTGTCTGTATAGTCTGTCTGCCATTCTGTTCTTCATTGTATGTATGTGACAAACTGAACCTTTTTCTTTCTTAACAGGAATCCAGGGACCAGGAATTTGCTGTGGAAGAAATTCCTGATAGTGGTGTGGGGCGTGGCCGTGGCGAGGTACCTGTTCGTGGCAACGAGGTATGTGTGCGTGGCCGTGGTGCTGTGCGTGGCCGTGGCCGCAATCAGCGTCAGAGGGGTGGCGGTATTGTCCTTCAAAACGAGGACAGGGTGTTAGCGTTGCTGCAGGAAGTGCGGCAGGAGAGGCGCAGTGTGGATGTGTTCCTCGATCCTGGCAACTCACGCGCCGCCTTCTGCCGTACTGCATACTACATCCTGGAGGACATTGGGGGACTTGAAGAAAAGCTTTGTATGGATCGCATGCTCGCCATTATGACACAATATAGGCATGCGAAACTAAGTGGTGGCCCGCCACCATCAAACGATCCATTCAACACTTTTCTTGATCCCCCAATGCCCTCTGGGACCTCAGCAACGCTAACACCCCACTTTCAATACCGCCCCCCTCTGCAACGCCACCTACCTACCTTGTCCCCTCTCCGCAACGCCACCCAACACCTGTCTTGTCCCCGCCCTCCTATTTCCCACCCCACTCCTCCATTGATTTCTCCCAACCACTTACCCATTACCCGCCACCAAACTTACCTGGACTCCCTTACCACCATGAGGTTGCGCAGGAACGACATGTCCAAGCCACCCACTCGCATCCTGACATCAGCTATCCACGTGCGAAGTCACCGCGGTCAAGCCAGGACGATCAGTCAGGATACACCTACCAGCATTTGTGATTTTTTTGTTTTTTTTTGCGTTTATTAAAGCCTTTTGTTGAAATGATATTTTGCCTCTTTTTTTTTTTAAGTTGTATGTTGTAATAGAAGTACATCTGCACAGGCCATTAAAAGGGCTGGCACACACTTGCCACAGGCAGAAGGAAACCCCCCTCCTTCTTCTGCATGTGGCAAGTGTATGCACAGACCAGGGCTGGCACACACTTGCCACAGGCAGAAGGAAACCCCCCTCCTTCTTCTGCATGTGGCAAGTGTATGCACAGACCAGGGCTGGCACACACTTGCCACATGCAGAAGGAAACCCCCCTCCTTCTTCTGCATGTGGCAAGTGTATGCACAGACCAGGGCTGGCACACACTTGCCACATGCAGAAGGAAACCCCCCTCCTTCTTCTGCATGTGGCAAGTGTATGCACAGACCAGGGCTGGCACACACTTGCCACAGGCAGAAGGAAACCCCCCTCCTTCTTCTGCATGTGGCAAGTGTATGCACAGACCAGGGCTGGCACACACTTGCCACATGCAGAAGGAAACCCCCCTCCTTCTTCTGCATGTGGCAAGTGTATGCACAGACCAGGGCTGGCACACACTTGCCACAGGCAGAAGGAAACCCCCCTCCTTCTTCTGCATGTGGCAAGTGTATGCACAGACCAGGGCTGGCACACACTTACCACATGCAGAAGGAAACCCCCCTCCTTCTTCTGCATGGGGCAAGTGTATGCACAGACCAGGGCTGGCACACACTTGCCACATGCAGAAGGAAACCCCCCTCCTTCTTCTGCATGTGGCAAGTGTATGCACAGACCAGGGCTGGCACACACTTGCCACATGCAGAAGGAAACCCCCCTCCTTCTTCTGCATGTGGCAAGTGTATGCACAGACCAGGGCTGGCACACACTTGCCACAGGCAGAAGGAAACCCCCCTCCTTCTTCTGCATGTGGCAAGTGTATGCACAGACCAGGGCTGGCACACACTTGCCACATGAAGAAGGAAACCCCCCTCCTTCTTCTGCATGTGGCAAGTGTATGCACAGACCAGGGCTGGCACACACTTGCCACATGCTACATTGAACTGGAACAATGGAAGAATGATAGACATCAAAAGGACTGACATAAATGTTTAATAAAAGCTGTATGTGAAGATATCACAAAGTTTACAAGATGAATGATTTTAGACAAAATTATCCTGCCATGCCACTTCCCCATCAGGCGAGACAAAGAAATCCGCAAACTTATCTCTGATGGTCATGACTCGTGCTGTTGTTCGTAAGTCCATAAACTGCACGCGGTGCATGGGGTTACGTGGCTCTGGTTCAATGCTGCTCCAGTCGCTTCTCCTTAGGAAATTGTGCAAAACACAGCAGGCCAGGACAACCTTGGTGGCATTGTCAACATCCAGTTGCATACATGACAGCAAAACCCTCCATTTTGCTGAGCACACACCAAACGCACACTCCACAACACGACGAGCCGATAATTGAATATACGTTTGGTGTGACTCAGTCCATAGCCACTGTATGGCCTCATCAGATTTTCTGCCAGTCCAAATGCTTCGTCGGCCACCATGACCAATGGCAAGCTTGGTTCCTCAGTATACGGTAGCGGCCTGCTTGTTGGTATGTTGAGTCGTCCTTCGTGTAGCCGACGTCCAAAGGCTGATTCTCGAAAGATGCGGGCATCACCCTGGCTGCCATATGCTCCTACATCAACAGCAAGGAATTGAAGATGGGCATCAGACAATGCTAGGAGTACCACAGAAAAATATTTCTTGTAGTTAAAGTATGCAGAGCCGGAATGGGGGGGGGGCTTCTTCACCCTGATGTGTTTTCCATCAAGGGCACCAATACAGTTGGGGAACTGAGTTTTCTCCCAAAATTCGTCGACAACTGCTTCCCAAATCTCTTCAGTCGGCTCCGGCATGACCACCTCCTTCAACTCCTCCCATATTGCCGCACATGTCTCCTTAACAATTTTGGCCACCGTGGAGACACCTAGCAGAAAATAGTGGTGTAAGGAGACAAAGCTTTGGCCAGTAGCAAGAAACCTAAAATAAAAAGAAAAAATTATTACATATTACATAAAAGAATATATCTATCTTTCAAAAATACATTGAAAATATGTTTTAACTAGGACCTCACCACCTAACCCTCTTAACCCAAGTACTAACCCTATACAAAACACCCACAAATTATTTCACTTACCGAAGTGTCACAAGCAGCCTTTCCTCCGGTGACACACTGCTTCGCATGTTCGTGTCCATCCTGGATAGCCTTGGCCTGAGCTTCTCCAGCAGGTCATCGAAAAGCGGAACGGACATACGTGAGAAGTTGTACCACTTGTCCGGATACATGCGGAGTTGGGTGTACATGGTGGTAAAGTACCCCACGGACAGACGCTGCGACATGACAGGATGCACCCAGAACCTTCGCCGTCTGCTCCTCTCATTCTCCTCCTCCAACTGTCTCCTTCTACGCATCCTTCTCAAGATGATGAGCAGGATCGCCTCATCAACCTTCTGCATAACAGGATCCATGACTCAGAAATGCAAAAAATACTCCGAAAATACAAGAAACACTCTCTGATCTGATCTGAAAATGCGCTCTCCTCTCTCTCTCTCCTACCAAAATGGCATCGACACATTGCATTGTGGTTATTTTGGGTGTGGAAAATGGAGGAGGACTGTTTTTTTAAAAAAACGCTGTTTAGCGCTGACGCGGCTTAACGCGGCTTAACGCTCATTAACATAATTTGAAAAACGCTGTTTAACGCGCGTTTTTAACGCCGGTTTTTCCCGGCATCATAACTAGCTTGGACGTACGTTTTTTTGAACGCCCCGTGTGCATGAGGCCTTATAGTTCGCTAGAGATGGTGGTTTTGCATGCTCTAGTGTGGGGGGAGGGGGCCAGCCCAGGCTTCCTCTGATCACTATGGAGCTGTTGGTTAATCAGTGGAGACAGTCTGCAGGTGCAGCTGGCTTCCTTTTCCTCTGTGGCCAATACACTGTGTGTAACTGGGTCTCTGCTGCCCTCACTGTGAGTACATGCACATCTGGTCTACTTTGCCTGTGTTGAAGCTTGGGGTATTTTTGTCTAAGGCTGCCGCCAGCCTCAAAGCACTGCAGATTTTTTGGGAAGGAATGCGTTTTTGGTTTTCTTTATCTTTTTTTGAAAAAAAAAAAAGAGAGCAATGTATGTGGCCAGGACGGAATACATTTTCGTCAGTTGGTCACTCTGAATAGATCTGATCGAGTGTAGAGCCACAGTGTAGTGGGGATGAATGTGAACTAAGCACCCTGCAACCTTGATTTTAATTCCCCAGGAGATCACATACTAAAATATTGACACGGCTGTGAATGCTGTCACTTGGCGAATGCTTCACATAATTTTATCACTAATTTGGAGGAACCCTTCTGGAGGTACTATCTATCCCTAGGGCATTAATTTCCTCAGCGATATCCTGCTTAGAGCAACGTAGGAGCACTGCTGCTAGTTAATGCTTTAGCTTGCAGGACTCTTGAGAGCTTTCATCTTGTCAAGTTTAGTAGAATTGAATTCAGTCTACTTACTCCTAGATTGCTGTTCAGTGCTAGTTAAGGTCATGCCCATCTTTCTGGGGCCTGGGATCCTGAGCATTTTCTGGACTATATCCTGGTGTTGGCTCACTCCAGGGATTTTCTCATAGACCACAGGCATCAAGTCTTGCAGACCCTATCAGAATTTGGGTGGATGGTGAATGTGCAGAAAAGCCAACTTGTTCCGTCCCAATGCCTAACTTACCTGGACAGGGGTTTCAGTACAGTCCAATACAAGATTTTCCTGTGAAGGGAGAAGATTGATCGAGTCTGTGCAGAGACCAAGGGGATTAGGTCCTCAAAGGAAATCACGGTTCATTGGGGCATGAGTTTTTTTAGGTCTCCTGACCGCCTGTATCCTGGCAGTGCCTTGGGCACAGTGGCACAGGAGAAGGTTTCCGTTCTGCCTTCTAAGCCAGTGGCACCGCGGTTCTCTCAGCCAGAGGTTCCAGGTTCCTCGTTTCGTTTCAAACAACCTTCTGTGGTGGACCAAGAGGAGTAACTTCTCCCTGGGCGGGCCCGTCAGCCCTGGAGACTGGATCATGATTACTTCGGATGCCAGTCTCCAGAGTTGGGGGGGCTTTGCCTACAACTAAAAGTGCAGGGAGTGTGGGACCAGAGTTTGCCATGTTCCTCAAATCTCCTAGAACTAACAGCGGCCAGGGAGGTGCTGAAGACGTTTCTGCCCGTAATCCAAGGCAGGAGAGTCAGACTTCACATGGACAATACGACGGCAGTATCGTACATTGTGAAACAAGGGGGGGAAAAGAAGTCTGTGACTTCTCCAGGTAACTGCGGAGACCTTCTCCTTGGCTGAAGCCCACTTGCTGGACTGTTCAGCATCGTGTCTACCGGGCCCTCAGAAAACCCTAGCAGACCAGTTGAGCAGGAACTTTGCCAACTACACAGGATGGATGCTAAATCCAAAATACTGTATTTGTCGAGAATTTTCACACAATGGGGAGTTCCGGAGATAGACTTAATGGTGACACATTTCAACTGTCAAGTTTTTCCCCACTTCCTCTGCCCGCAAGCTCTGGCCCAGGATTCTCTCTATCAGAAGTGGGGCTTCAAGCAGGTCTACCTATTTCCACCAATTACTCTAATCCTCAAATCATTGGTGAAGATCATGGAGGGGGAGTACCCGCTATTGTGATAACTCCATTCTGGCCAAGGAGGCAATGGTTTCCCCTTCTTGGTCGTCTGGCGGCGTGTCCTCCAATAAGGCTCCCTCAGGTCAGGGACCTTCTGAACTGCAACAGCCACACTCACCCCAACTCGGCCCGTCTGGCCTTGACTGCATTGAATTTGAAAGGGGAAAGCTCCAGAACCTTAATCTCTCTGACTCAGTAATGTCCACCATTCTGTCATCCAGGAAATAATCAACTAAGGCCACTTATTATAGAGTGTGGCAGAGGTTCGAGGCTTTCTCAGTCCAACAGGGATTTTCTTTCCGTTTCCCCTCAGTGGCGAATATATTGGATTTTCTGCAGTACGGCCTCGCCTTTGGACTAAGCTTCAACATGCTTAAAGTACAAATTTCAGCACTTTCGGCCCTTACCAATACCTCACGGTCAAAGGAGTCTCTAGTGGTTCAATTCCTCCGTGCGGTATTCAAGATATGCCTGCCTATTCGTCCTTTTCTTTTCAAAGTGGGATTTACCGTTAGTATTAACTGGGTTGCTAAAAATCCCCCTTTTTTTCCTAGATTCAGACAGTCCTTTATGGTACCTGACATTAAAGATGGTTTTCTTGACAGTCTTGGTCTCAGCCTGACGAGTCTCAGACATTGCGGCCTTCTCCTACAAAGAGCCGTTCTGCACCTTCCTTACGGACAGCGTGGTGTTATGCTCTTCTCCGAAGGAATTTCATTTTAATTGGGAATCGGTTCTCCCGGCCTTTTAACCTTCTCAATCAGCCTTGGAGGAGCCTAGATGGCATGATCTGGATATGAAGTCTCTCCTACAGACATAGCTGCCCAGAACTGTCTCGTTCCAGAAAACAGATGCTCTTTTTTGTATTCCCAAAGGATCCCAGGATGGGTATGCTGGCCCCTCCAAGAGTCCTCTCAACATGGATAGTTAAAGCAATCCAAGGCCTCCCCCCTCCTCAGGAGATACGAGCACATTCTACAAGAGCGGTGTCATCTTCCTGGGCAGCTTGGTCCAAAGTATCGGCAGACGTGGTCTGTAAGTCAGCAGGTTGGAGATCTCCTAATACCTTCATAAACACTATCTGGATGTGATGTCATCCCAGTATGCTCAGATGGGAGCTTCAGTATTGTCTTCTGCTTTATCAAGATATTAAAATTTGTTTTCTTGCAGCAGTACCTGGTGTTTGTAATTTATTTTCCCACCCTGTTTTGGCTAGTTAAGTCCCGTAGACTAATGGCATGACGCAGAGCCAGGAAAATGGAAAATTGTTACCAATACTTACCGTAATTTTCCTTTCCTGGCTCTGCGTCATGCCAGCAAAAACCCTCCCTGGTCCGTCACAAGCTCTTACAGAACACCTCCACCAGGTACTGCCTGCCTTTTATGCTATTTCAGGGATGTCCTATGGGGGTCAGAGGGGCGGAGCTGACCCGTAGTCTGATGGCATGACGCAGAGCCAGGAAAGGAAAATTACGGTAAGCATTGGTAACAATTTTCCATTTTATATATATATATATATATATATATATATATATTTTGTTACCAAAAGTATTGGAACGCCTGCCTTTACATGCACATGAACTTTAATGGCATTCCAGTCTTAGTCCGAAGGTTTCAATATTGAGTTGGCCCACCCTTTGCAGCTATAACAGTTTCAACTCTTTTGTGAAGGCTGTCCACAAGGTTTAGGAGTGTGTCTATGGGAATGTTTGACCATTCTTCCAGAAGTGCATTTGTGCGTTCAGGCACTGATGTTGGAGATAAGGCAAGGCTCGCAGTCTGTGCTCTAATACATCCCAAAGGTATTTTATTGGGTTGAGTTCAGGACTCTCTGGAGGCCAGTCAAGTTCCTCCACCCTAAACTCGCTCATCCATGTCTTTATGAACCTTGCTTTGTGCACTGGTTTAAATCATTCAGTGGAGGGGAGGATTATGGTATGAAGTTGTTTTATAGGGGTTGGGTGTGGACCATTAGTTCCAGTGAAGGGAACTCTTAAGGTGTCAGCAAACCAAGACGTTTTGGACAATTTCATGCTCCCAACTTTGTGGGAACAGTTTGTGTTCCAACATAACTGCGCACCAGTGCACAAAGCAAGGTTCCCCCCATGTAAATGATTATGAGGTACATAGTACTCCTACTCATTCACCAAAAAAAAATAAAAGTTTCAAATGTAATTTTTAACAAGTCCGTTATTAAAAAATCCCACCAAAAAATAAATGTCAGCCTGAAGTAGATCCAGAGTCAATCACGATGAATGCCCACCCACACGGAAAAAATCCCACCACTCACCAAACATGTCCTCTCCCATACCCGGTCACACGCCGAATGACAGATAAACATTGGGGCAAGGTCTTCCAGTGATGTCACCAGAAGACCCCGCCCCATGTTTACCTGTCATTCGGTGGAACACATGGGGCACATAGAACACACGCTGATGACAGGTAAACATGACAGGTGACTGGACATAGGGGAGGACATGTTCAGCGATGGTCAGTGATCATTGTGATTGAGGTTAGATCTACTTCTAAGGACATTTAATAAAAAAAAAAAAAAATTTTACTAAAGGATTTGTCAAAAACAGTGTTTTTTTTTGTTTTTTGTTTTTAATTTGACACAGTTTTTGGTAAATTAATAGGGGTACTATGTAACCCCTATGCATTCACATGGGGTGATGAGATCTGGGTGCATGGTTGTTATCAGTCCAGATAATTTTCTTCACATGCTTCAAACATCCGCATTGGAATAAAACAAACTGCACATGTCTACACATAATCACACATACAAGATCTTTCCATGATAAATAATCAGTAATGAGTTGTGTGACACAGGGGGCACACATGATCTGTCACCTGCTGTATTCACCAGAAAGGAAAAAAAGTTAAAACAATTATATTTTTTTTCTTTTTTTTTAATTATTACATACTGGTCTCTGGCACACCAGTCATATGATGATACTGTACTGCTTGAAGGACATTTTGTAAAAAACAAATTGTAAGCCCCCGTTCACATAGGGGCGACGCTACTTCGCACCGCGACCTCCGAGGTCGCGGTGCGAGCAGCGCGCCACGACCTCGGAGCGGCCGCCACGGACTTCATAACATTGAAGTCTATGGCAGTCGCCTCCTGGTCGCCCCAAAGAAGCTCCGGACCCTTTTTCCAGTCTGTGTCGCTCCTATTAGAACGGGTCCGCAGCTTCCCTATGGGAGGCGACCTACGGCGACCTGTGAGGCGACCAGGTCGCCTCACAGGTCGCCTTAGTGTGAACGGGGGCTTAAAGAAAAAACAAATTTTTCTTAATTTCTTTATTTTCAAAAAAATTGTCACAAAAATTGCAACTTTAAGAAACTCACCCTGCTTTTAACTAAATACCTTGAATTGTCTACATTTCAAAAAGGGGTCATGTCTGGGGTATTTGTACTGTGTCTTGCATTTTAGGGCCTTAAGAAATAACATTTTAAAAATATTTACATAACCACTTGATAATCTGGACGCTTTCACCTCCTTTCTTCCCAGGCTAATTTTCAACATTTAGTGCTGTCAAACTTTGAATGCCAATTACCAAGTATAGTAACACTATACCCAAAAGAAATTGCTTTTAGACAGATCATGCTTTCTTTTGGTGGTATTTATTCACCTCTGGATTTTAATTATTTTTTTGTTATATATAAAGGAAATATAACAAAATTTAAAAAAAAAAAAAGTTTTACTTTGTTTCTATTATAAAATAATACACAATCTTTCTTCTGCTTTATTCTGTTTATTGGTAAAAGAAACAAATCATTATATAATTTATTTAGTCTGTGTGAAGATTAGAGGCTACAAACTATGGTATACTGTATTCAGTTAAAAATTGATCAATCCTGATGTCCTGCCTACGTATCTCATTTCTCGAGGCCCTAAAATGCCAGGAGAGTACACATTGCCCCAAATGACCCCTTTTTGGAAAGCAGACAGTCCCAATGTATTTAGTTAGGAGGAATGGTGAGCTTTTTGAAATTGTAATTTTTTGTCACAATTTTTAGAAAATTACGAAATTATTATTTTTTTTAAAAAAGCTATTCATTTTAACAAGTTATTTCTCAAACACATTGGCATACTTACAATTACACCCCAAAATTCTGATACACCTCCCAAATATGGGAATTTTTCATAGCTTAGCCAAACAGAGAAGCCCAAATTCCAAGGAGCACCTTTTGAGCGTTCCACAGGATTAAATTACACATTACATTTTGTGACTACTATCCCATATTTTGAGGTCCTGGAGCACCAGGAGAGAGGGAACACCCACAAAATTTGAAAAGCAAACACTTCACTTTCTGAAAGGCATACATAGCGTTTGGAAAATGTATTTTCTCTTACGTCCTCTGACAGTCGCCGCCATCTCCATATTCGTCACAATGGGGTATTAGACTTTGCTCCGTAGGAGTAGCTAGGCAACAGAATATGTCAATATTAAAGCTTTTAACATATCCCCACCCCAGGGGGTGGTCCCCTCAGTCTATACCCTCCTGCTTCCTGTTTCATACTTCAGTTTCAATGTCTAGCTTGTCAGGAGTAGCTGGATGTCTCTGTGCTGGGGCATTTTGTCTCAGCCTTTCTCTATTCTTTTTTGATTTTTGTTTGAGTTTTTTTCTCTCTCTTTACTTAGCTGTTATTTTTGTCAGCGTTAGTTAGTTCTTCTGATGAAGAGGATTCGTGCGGGCTGGGTCTCGGGCTGATCCCCCTGTTAGCAGGTTGTGGGTCAGTGGCTTCCCAGCCTGCCTTCGAGCGTTCAGCCAGGTAACGCTCCTGGCGCATTGAACGACCCATCCCTGTTCGGTGCAGGGATGCTATGGTGAGGTGGCTACCTCACTGGACGCTGTGCGGTTTCTCAACCCCATTTTTGTTGCGTCCTGGATGCGACTCTCCCTGTCACATGTTTGCTTGTTCGCCTGTGCGGGTTCCCCACGCCATCTAGGAGGTAAGTGTATCTGTGTGGGGACCTGTCTGTCTGGGGGGTGTCAGTCTGGGACTGTGTTACCCTGCCTGTGTTCACACTGTTAAGTTCCCTATCTCTCTGGCTGCATGCTGTGGGCTGCGATGAGGGGGGGATGTGCTGCACTATCTGTGTCAGACTGTGAATGTGTGAACGGCTGTGTGCTGTGGGGCATGTTTATTTCATGTTTGGGGCACATTACAGCGACCGCTGCGGCGGTCCGCCATGTTTTAATACATGTAGTGTGTTTTCTCCACTTCACTGAGGTGGAGGAGCGGCGTTTCCGGCGCCAAACGGCGCCATTTTGGCAGCGCTCACTCCAGCCGCATGGTCTCACTGCGGGCGGCCATTTTCTTGTAGCCTTCCATAGGCTTTCATAGAGCGCCCTGTGTTGCATAGCTTCCTTTCCCTGGGCGCACCGATCGAGGCAGCAGCAGCAGCGGTGGTCTTTACAGGTTTTTACCTCCCTGTCCCTATTTCCTTGCCTGAGTTGAGTTTTTTCTCCCTGTGGGGGTCAAACTTGTGCTAGTGTGTGTGTGCGGTGGGCAGCGCTCGCCGCGCTTGTTTAAGGGGCTGTTAACCCTTTATTCTCCGGCATGGTATTGGGGCAATGGATTCTCAGGAAAGCAAATTTCCTACCACTTTGGTGGGTGACCAAGGGACTGCTGTTCCCCCCCCCCCCAGGGGGGGGGGGGGGTTTGGCTGCGGTTGTGGCTAACATTGCTGCTCAGGTGAAAATGCTTGTGGCTGCTCGATCCACAAAACGGCCCAGAGTTTTAATCTCCTCTGATTTAGAGGGTGATGGTGATGGGGCTGCTATAGCTGGGGTCTCCTTATCGGGGTCCCGTTCCTCCCTGGATCTTGGGGGTCCGAGGTGGAGGCTGAGGTAGAAGGGGTGGATAATTCTCCCCTCTCATGGATGAATTGATTGCTTTTATCAAGCAAACACTGCGTTTGCAGGATGAACCATGTCCTCCTGCTGCCCTGGCAGCTTATGGGACGCAGAGAAGACGCATGACATCGCAGGTCTTTCCTTGCACTGATGTTTTTCTGAAATGTAAACAAATCCGCGCTTAGGATAATTCTAGATTCCTGGTATTTAATATTGGCTGCAGCCCACCTTTATACTATATTACTAAGAATATAGTGAGAATGAAGAGAAAGGAGGGGGAAGGTGTATGGCGCTGCCAAAAACTGCTGATGTTTCTATATGTCCAAAATTTAGGCGTTATAGATACATACAATATAAATCACCACTATGAATAAAGTGTCCAGTGCATCCTATGTGTCTTCCTATTGAATGTGCAATACTAAAAGATAATACAAATAAATAATAAATATTTGTGCTGAAAAGTGGATATAGAATAAGTGAGAATTGGTATGATGAGAAAATTAGATGAAATGTATGAATTAAAAAATAGATAAAGGGGTGAATTGTACAGAATAAAAATAAATATATAAAAAATAAAAAATATATAAAATATAAAAATGGATCCACTTAAAGTATGACTTAAATAAGGTGCACAATAGGTAGATAAATATTATAGCAGCAATGATACAAGAATAAATAAGTCCGTTACACCTAAGAAAGAACAAATAGTCCCACAATGCAAGAAAATTCCTAAAAAACTTGGCAAAAAAAGGTGACTTGAGTGCAGGTGTTCTGATGAAATATTAAAGGTGCTCAGGTATATGGTGACCGTTCAGTGCTCCCCGCACCCCTTGGACCGCACTCACCAGAACTATGTACCCCTGCAGGGGTATCAGGCCTTGTCTATAATCCTGGATCTCCTCCACTGACCATCAAAGTGGTTGGGTGGTCCGATTATCTACCCGAATCTTGTGAACCAGGTTCCTTGATGTTAGGGTCCGAAGGTGTATCGATATATGGGGGAAGAAGGCTCACATAGAGTAGTACTGCTAAGTTTTAAAATACTTTATTGTATATAAAAATTAGGTACTCACAAAGGGAATAGAGGGTAATGGCATAGAAAGCAATAATAGCGCACTTCCGGGACGCCGTGCGTTCCACAGGGCGGATGTGCGTTCCACTTAGGCGGATGTGACGCGATGACGCTCTACGTACGTTTCGTCGTGATGACGTCTTCAGGAGTCACTCCTGAAGACGTCATCACGACGAAACGTACGTAGAGCGTCATCGCGTCACATCCGCCTAAGTGGAACGCACATCCGCCCTGTGGAACGCACGGCGTCCCGGAAGTGCGCTATTATTGCTTTCTATGCCATTACCCTCTATTCCCTTTGTGAGTACCTAATTTTTATATACAATAAAGTATTTTAAAACTTAGCAGTACTACTCTATGTGAGCCTTCTTCCCCCATATATCGATACACCTTCGGACCCTAACATCAAGGAACCTGGTTCACAAGATTCGGGTAGATAATCGGACCACCCAACCACTTTGATGGTCAGTGGAGGAGATCCAGGATTATAGACAAGGCCTGATACCCCTGCAGGGGTACATAGTTCTGGTGAGTGCGGTCCAAGGGGTGCGGGGAGCACTGAACGGTCACCATATACCTGAGCACCTTTAATATTTCATCAGAACACCTGCACTCAAGTCACCTTTTTTTGCCAAGTTTTTTAGGAATTTTCTTGCATTGTGGGACTATTTGTTCTTTCTTAGGTGTAACGGACTTATTTATTCTTGTATCATTGCTGCTATAATATTTATCTACCTATTGTGCACCTTATTTAAGTCATACTTTAAGTGGATCCATTTTTATATTTTATATATTTTTTATTTTTTATATATTTATTTTTATTCTGTACAATTCACCCCTTTATCTATTTTTTAATTCATACATTTCATCTAATTTTCTCATCATACCAATTCTCACTTATTCTATATCCACTTTTCAGCACAAATATTTATTATTTATTTGTATTATCTTTTAGTATTGCACATTCAATAGGAAGACACATAGGATGCACTGGACACTTTATTCATAGTGGTGATTTATATTGTATGTATCTATAACGCCTAAATTTTGGACATATAGAAACATCAGCAGTTTTTGGCAGCGCCATACACCTTCCCCCTCCTTTCTCTTCACTGATGTTTTTCTGCGCGCTGTTAAGGAATGATGGCGAGCCCTTTGCTGTACCAAGTATCCTTTCACGCCCGCTACTGGTGAGCGGTGGTGTGTGCCACCTCCGGTGGATAACGCGGTGGCGATTTTGAATAAGTCCACTGCGATTCCTGCAGAGGACACCCCGGTGTTCCGGGATGCTACGGACAGGAGGCTGGAGTCTCTTGCCCGTCATACTTACTCTATTACGGGTTCTATGCTAAAGGCTCTATTTGCTTCGCTTATGACAGCCCAGGCTGTCGCGAATTGGACGCAGGTACTCAGGCGCGTCCTGGTGGCTGATTCAGCCTCACCGGCAACATTGGATATGGTGGATCAAATCCATCAGGGTGTCATGTATTTGTGTGATGCGGACTTGGATATAGTACCGTTGGCTGCACGTGTTCACAGTGTGGCGGTATTGTCTCGCCGCCTGGTTTGGTTGCAGTGTTGGTCTGTGGACCAATCTTCGCGCAAGACCTTAGCCAATCTGTCCTATGATGGATCTCGCCTTTTTTGGAGAATCCTTGGATACACTGATAAAGGGGATCACGGGTGGTAAGAGCACGCTCTTGCCCCAATCCCGCAAGGCTAAGGTTGCTCATGGTAAGAAGCATGCTTCTTTTAGGCCCTCTCGGGGGTCCTTTCGTGCCTTTCGGGCGCACTATAAGGGCAAGCCGTTCAAAGGTCAAGGCTCCCAAAAGAAGCCGTGGTCAGGTTACCAGAAGTCCAGCCAGTCCGGACCCGCTGCCCATAGTGATGCGGCCTGCAGGGGCGCCCTCACCCAGTTCTGGGGTGGGGGGACGCTTGCTCGGTTTTTCTTCAACCCTGGTTGGCCCGTGTTCGGGACAGGTGGGTTCAGGGAATCGTTCGTTCTGGCTACAAGATCGAGTTTTCTCTCTCGGCCGGAGAGCAGATTTTTTCCCTCAGGAGGTTCCAGTGCCTCATCGGGACAGATTTCGGGGGTTTCTCTTCCAATCTGTTCACGGTGCCCAGGAAGGAGGGCAGGGTACGTCCAATTCTGGACTTACAGGCTCTGACCCGCTTTGTGCGGGTTCGCTAGTTCCGCATGGAATCCCTGCGGTCGGTGGTGGCTGCCCTGGTTCCGGGGGAATTCATGGCTTCCATCGACTTGAAGGATGCGTGCCTTCACATCCCGTTTTTCGAGGGTCACCAGAGGTACCTTCGATTCGCCATTGCAGAGGATCACTACCAATTCGTGGCGTTACCTTTTGGTCTCGCTTCGGCTCCACGGTTTTTCGCCAAGGTGCTTGCACCGGTTTCTGGTTTGTTGAGAGCCCAGGGCATCCCTGTCCTGGGGTATCTGGAAGATATTCTGGTTCGGTCTGCGACCAGCCAGGGTCTGGAGGAGGACCTATCCATCACGATGCTGACTCTACAGGAGTTTGGTTGGACGATGATTTTCCAAAGTCGACGCTGTGTCCGTCGATTCGTCTTCCCTACCTGGGAATGATTCTGGACTCGGTCCGGGCACAGATCTTCCTACCAGACGACAAACTCAGGACTCTTCAGGAAGAAGTCAGGTCCCTTAGGGACGTTCCGTGCTCGGCGCTTGAGATGTCTGGGATTGATGGTCTTGGCTTTCGAGACGATTCCCTTCGCCCAGTTTCACACGCGGGGTCTCCAAGCGGAGATCCTGTCCAGGTGGGACGGGCGACCGCAATCTCTGGATCTCCAGATTTCGTTGGGCCATCACACCAGAAGGGATCTTCTGTAGTGGCTCCAGTCCCCGGCGGTGTTGGGGGGCAAGTCTTTTCGTCCTCTCTCATGGACGGTGGTCATCTCGGATGCCAGCCTGTCCGGCTGGGGTGGTGTTCTGGGCGTTCTGTCCGCCCAGGGAACTTGGTCGGAGGGGGTTTCCTCCCTTCCGATCAACATTCTGGAATTGCGTGCGGTGAATCTCTGCCTTCACCGTTGGCCGGACGGGCTGCAGGGCTGTCCGGTTCGGGTGCAGACGGACAATGCCACGGCGGTGGCTTACGTCAATCGCCAAGGGGACACCAAGAGAGCCCGAGCGGCTCGGGAAGTGGCCGACATTCTGTCTTGGGCCGAGACACGCGTCCCGGCGATATCGGCGGTTCACATTCCGGGGTGGAGAACTGGCAGGCAGATTATCTGAAGCCCCCCGGACCAGGAACAGTCCCCGGACCAGGGGGAATGGTCCTTCCACCCGGATGTCTTCCAGATGTGGTGCGCGAAGTGGGGTCTTCCGGAGGTAGACCTGTTCGCGTCTCGTCTAAACAGCAAGGTGAAAAGGCTTCGTGGCAAGGCCGCGCGATCCTCGGGCAGACGCGTCAGACGCGTTGGTGGCTCCGTGGCATCAGTGCCGACTGCTGTATGCGTTTTTCACCGTTTCAATGGCTGTCCAGGTTCCTTCGCAGGTTGAACTCGGAACCAGAACACAGTGTTTTTTGTGACACCGGACTGGCCTCGCCGGTCCTGGTACGCAGACCTCGTGCATTTGGCGGTCGATGCCCTGTGGCGTCTGCCTCTTCGAGAAGATCTCCGGTCTCCAGGGCGGATATTCCATCCTGCTTTACAGTCGCTGGCTTTGTCGGCCTGGCTGTTGAGACCGAGGTCCTGAGGGATAGGGTTCTCTCCCCTGAGGTCATTCACACTTTGATCGACGCGAGGAAATTTTCCTCAGGGAAGGTCTATTACCGTACTTGGAAGGCCTATTTTGCTTGGTGTGAGTCCAGGGGGTTTTCACCTCGCCCGTAATCGGTGTCTAGGGTGTTGTCCTTCCTTCGAAAGGGTCAGGTGTCTGCGATGGCCGTTATCTTTCAACGTCCTATGGCATCTAACTCCTTGGTTGGCACTTTTGTTCAGGGGCATCTGGTCCCTCCTAGGAGGGTGCCTCTGCCTCCTTGGGACTGGAATCTTGTTCTGTCCCTGTTACACCATGGTCCTTTTGAACGGATCAGGTAGATCTCGTTGTCTATGTTGTCCAAGAAGGTCAACTTTTTTGGTGGCGATCACTTCGGCTCGCAGTGTGTCGGAGCTGGCAGCTTGTCCTGCAAGTCTCCGTATCTGGTCATTCACTTAGATAAGGTGGTCTTGCGACCTAACCCTCCTTTTTTTCCGAAGAGGGTTTCTGAATTTCACCTCAATGAGGACATTGTCTTGCCTTCGCCTTGCGCGAAGTCTAAATATCCGAAGGAGGTGGAGTTGCACTCCTTGGATGTTGTTCGGGCGATTAGGGTTTACCTAAAATCGTCTGAATCGTTTCGACTTTGTTTGTCCTTCCGGGGGTCCTCGGAAGGGCGTAGCGGCGTCGGCTTCTGCCGTCGCCAATTGGTTCTGACAGGCCATTGAACAGGCCTATGCTTTGCAGGGAAAAGTTTCCCCTATGCCTGTGAAGGCGCACTCTGCCAGATCTCTGAGTACGTCTTGGCCCTGTCGTCATGGGGCTTCTGTGGCCCAGGTGTGTAGGACGGCGATTTGGTCGACCGTGCACACCTTCACTCTATTCTACAGAGTGGAGTTTCAAGCATTGGCAGATGCTTCCTTTGGCCGCAAGGTTCTTAGTGCGGCGGTTCCTTAGGGTGCCTTGTTTTGGACCTTTGGGCTGTTTGGGATTTCTTTTTATCCCTGGGTTTTTTCCTGGGTTATTGCTCCCGTTGAGCAAGTTTTTTCTCATGTTGCCCAGCTGGTTTCCTTCCTTTGGTAAGGTTACTTTCTTTGATGTGGAGACTGCGTTGCCTTTAGGCGTGGCTGCGTTTCCCTCCCCTCATGTTTGCACTGCTTTGGGACGTCCCCATTGTGACGAATATGGAGATGGCGGCGACTGTCGGAGGACGTAAGAGAAAACGGAATTTTTGTAAAATCTTACCTGTAAAATTCCTTTCTCTGAGTCCTCCGACAGTCGCCGCCCCGCCCCTCTTTTGGGGTTTAGGTACTCTACTGCTATTTCACTGAAACTGAAGTATGAAACAGGAAGCAGGAGGGTATAGACTGAGGGGACCACCCCCTGGGGTGGGGATATGTTAAAAGCTTTAATATTGACATATTCTGTTGCCTAATTAAAGTCTAATACCCCATTGTGACGAATATGGAGATGGCGGCGACTGTCGGAGGACTCAGAGAAAGGAATTTTGCAGGTAAGATTTTACAAAAATTCAGTTTTTTTGCTACAAGTTTTTCGAAAATGCAGGAAAGAAAATAAAAAAAGTTTTTTTGTACACAAAGTTGTCAATGTTTAAGATATATTTCTAACACACATCATAGGTATACTTAGAATTACACCCAAAACACATTCTGCTGCTCCTCCGCAGCATGGGGACACCACATGCATAGGACTTTTTCAGAGCCCAGTCACACGGAGGGAACTAAAATACAAATAAGTCCTCAAGGCTT
This sequence comes from Pelophylax lessonae, assembly GCF_965119305.1. Lineage (NCBI taxonomy): Eukaryota > Metazoa > Chordata > Amphibia > Anura > Ranidae > Pelophylax > Pelophylax lessonae. Next base: position 187,135,425 of record NC_138772.1, on the reverse strand, counting down.
TCTAAGGGTTTCTAGGGGCATAAATTATACATCAAAGTTCCTGAGTATCACATTTTTGGAGACCCTTGAGCACAAGGATAGTGAAAACACCCACAAAATTATCACTTTTTGGAAAGCAAACACCCCAAGGAATTTTCTAAGAGACAAGAATTGAAGACTTTTTTTGCCAACGTTTTAAGAAAATTCACAGGTCTGGTGGAAGTGGGATTTGTGTAGTGGTAACAGGAACACTGTTGTTGACTTTCACTGGTCTGGCGACATTGAGACTGATGTAGAGACTATCAGGAACACTGTTGCCTGCTTACATTGGGGAGTGTGGCCTGGACAAAGTCTAGTCTGATGCTGCTTCTACTTTTTTCATGAGGGTTTTGTGTGATGCACAGCTCTCGGGATTTTCATAGTTTCCTTTACTGGTGTGGTGGTATTGCAACTGGTGTGGCGGTGATGAGGAACACTGTTCCTGGCACACACCAGTCTGATGACACTAGGACTGGTGTGGTGGTGACCAGGAAACTGTTGCTTCCTGCACTTATCTAAAGTGGTGGCAGTCAGGAACACTTATTCTAACTATACTGGTCTGGTAACATTGTAGCTGATGTGGTGGTGATTGGAGAATTGTGATTGGCTGTACTATTAGGACTCATTCACATGTGAGGCTGGGGTCAGTAAAACCTTGTAAATGAGCCATGGTGTTACTTCCCCTCAATTGCTACCCCTTTAGTTGCAGAGGCGTCTCAGACAGGGGTGTACACATGCCGCAGTTGTGATGCTTTGCAGCTGTGGCAAGCATTAGATTAGTGAATGGGGTTGTTTGTGCGGGGCCCAAGAGGTTAAAGCAGATGGTGAGGAAGCAATACAATGTCTTCTCACTGCCTGCCAAATGTTCTCTGAAGAGCAATGGAAACACAGATGGCTCTTCAGAGAACATTGCACACATGAAGTTCATAAGGATGTGAAGACCTTATAATGAGACTATGATTGATATGGCAGTGATCATGTACACTGAGACTGATGTGGCGAGGATGAGGGATATTGTGTCTGGATTGGCAGGGATCAGGGACACTGTGCCTGGTGTGGCAGGGATCCGTGGCACTGTAACTGGTGTGGCAGTGATTAGGGACACTGACTGGTGCCAGTACTACTTAAATGGGGAAATTCTGAACCACCTCAATACTGGGCACTTTTACCCCCTTCCTTTCCAGACCAATTTTCAGCTTTCAGTGCTCTCACACTTTGAATGACAATTACTCAGTCATGCTACACTGTACCAAAATGATTTTTTTTTCATTTTGTTCACACAAATAGAGCTTTCTTTTTGGGATATTTATTCACCACTGTTTTTTTTTTTTTTTTTGCGATATAAGCGAAAAAAGAGCAAACATTTTGAAAAAAAATTTTTCTTTCTGTTTTAAAAGAAATCCAATAAAATCAAATTTCGTCATAAATTTAGGCCAGAATATATTCTGCTACATGTCTTTGGTAAAAAAAAAAAATCCTTATAAGTGTATGATAATAGGTTTGTGTGAAAGTTATAAAGCCTACTAACTAGGCTATGTATCATTGAAAATTGATCAATCCTGATGTACTGACTACCTATCTCATTTCTTGAGGCCCTAAAATGTCAGGACAGTACAAGTACCCCCCCCCCCCCAAATGATCCCTTTTTGAAAAGATGACAGTCCAATGTATTTAGTAAGAAGCATTGTGAGTTTTTTTGAAGTTGCAATTTTTTCCCACAATAGTTTGGGTAATGAAGTTTTTTTTTTTTCCCACAAAAAAGTTATTTCTTACACATGGCATAGATAAACTTGCAATTACACTCCAAAATATATTCTGATACTCCTCCTGAGTATAGCAATATCACATGTTGTGAGACTTTTCCACAGCCTGGCCACATACAGAGGCCCAACATCCAAGTAGCACCGTCAGGCATTCTAAAGGCATAAATTACACATTTCATTTCCTGAGTACCTATCACATTTTTGAAGGCTCTGGTGCACCAGGACAATGGAATTACCCAACAAAATGACCCCATTTTGAAAATAAAACACCCCAATGTATATTCTAAGAGGCATGAGTCTTTTAAACGTGTAATTTTTTTTTCCACAAGTTTTTGGAAAATATGGAAAGAAAACAAAACTTCTTTTTCTTTTCTACACAAAGTTGTCAATTTACAAGATATTTCTAACACATAGTATGTACAAAGCAAACAATTACACCCCAAAATACATTCTGCTACTCCAGTCCTCCTCATGTGTGAGACTTTTCCACAGCCTGGCCACATACAGAGTCCCAACATACAAGTAGCACCGTCAGGTGTTCTAAAGGCATAAATTACACATTTAATTTTCTGAGTACCTTTCACATTTTTGAAGGCCCTGGAGCACCAGGACAATGGAATTACCTAAAAAATGGCCCCATTTTGGAAAGAAAACACCCCAATGTATATTCTACGAGGCATAATGAGTCTTTTGAAAGTGTTATTTTTTTCCACAAGTTTTTAGAAAATGTGGAAAAAAATTAAAATGTATTTTTTAACACAGTTGTCAATTTTTAAAATATTTCTAACACATAGCATGTACATACCAAGAATGACACCCTAAAATACATTCTACTACTCCTCCTGTGTATGGTGATACCACATGTGTGAGACTTTTCCACAGACTGGCCACATACATAGACCCAACATGCAAATAGCATCTTCAGGCTTCTAACACATAGCATGTACATACCAAGAAATACACCCCAAAATACATTCTGCTAAGCAAAGGGTAAAAAAAAAGGATTACCTGTGGTTTTATCAGGCAGAAATACTGTCCCAGCACAGGAAAAGCATTGGTCACGACAGCCAACATAAATGTCCAGGAATTGTCCAGACAGCAGGCAGAGATATGCCAAAGTATTGGTCATGACAGTAGTTCAGGTTGCAGGCATAGGCATGGCCAGTTCAGGTGCAGGCAAAGGCATGGCCAGTTCAGGTGGCAGGCAGAGGCATGGCCACTTCAAGTGGCAGGCAGAGGCATGGCCACTTCAGGTGGCAGCAGGCAGCACTATAAGGCTTAGGGCCTTGGTCAGGTAAGACCTGATGACAGTTACTTGGTGACCGATCTCTGTGGGAAGCCCTTGCTGTTGGACTGTGCTGTCCCACTGGCCACAGTCTTCTTTAGGTAGAGATGGTGGAAAAGTATGAGACTCCTTTAGACATTGTCTACATATAGGTAGTAACCCTTTGTAAACAGTGGTTCTTTCAGCTGCCAGAGAATTTTGCCACTTGTCTCCAAATAGGTAGGGCTTCCAGGGGGTGGGGGGGGTTAGCTGGCTGTCCTTTCCCTCATAATTTTTAAAATCATATGTGTAACCTGTGGACCTGTCTCATGGCTTGTACAATTTAGCCAGTTTACTGGGGAGGTATTGCTTAATGCCAAGTCTTCTAATGTAGTGAATTAGGAATTCATCTACACAAATATTTATAGCGGGAGTAAACATTTGCTGGAGCAAAAAAAAATTGATTAGGGGCTGAATTTTGAAAAATTTATCATAATCAGGATGATCTTGAGGGCATTGTTGCTGAAATGTAAAAATCTTATTATCATTTTGTAATGAGTTCTGGGCATTAACCACTTTAAGACCGGAGGATTTGGCTGCTCAATGACCAGGCCCTATTTTGCGATTCGGCACTGTGTGACTTTAATGGACAATTGCGCGGTCATGCGACGCTGTACCCAAACAAATTTGATGTCCTTTTTTTCCCACAAATAGAGATTTCTTTTGGTGGTATTTGATCACCGGTGTGATTTTTAATTTTTGCGCTATAAACTAAAAAAAGAGTGACAATTTTGAAAAAATAACAATATTTTTCATATTCTTTTATATGAAATTCTCAAAAAAAAAATGTCAAAATCAAAATTTTTTAATATTTTAGGCCAATTTGTTTTCTGCTACATAATTTTGGTAAAAAATAAGCGTATTTTGATTGGTTTGCGCAAAGGTTATTGCGTTTACTAACTACGGGAAAGATTTATGTAATTTTTATTGTTTTTTTTCTTTCTTTTTTTTTTACTAGTAATGGCGATCTGCGATTTTTTGCGGGACTGCGACATTGCGGCAGACAGATCGGACCCCTAACTGACATTTTTGACACTTTTGGGGGTACCAGTGACATTACTACAGTAATCAGTGCTAAAAATATGCACTGTTACTGTAAAAATGACACTGGCAGGGAAGGGGTTAACAGTATGGGTGATCAAGGGGATAAATGTGTCCCTAGGGGCATGATTCTAACTGTCAGGCGGAGTGGCTTGTGAAGTCATCACAGAGACATGCGATCCTATATAGCAGGATCACATAGCCTCTGTGATCACTTCAGGAAGAATGACAGGAGGCTGTGTTTACATCAGTCATCTGTCCTTCTCTCTCAGCTGCAGGAGATCGTGAGTGGCCAGCAGCCATCGGAGCCGCCGGTCACACGCACTGGCTCCCCGGCTAACGAGCGGGGGCGGGAGCCCCCTAGAGTCTCCTGAGCGTGCGATGTACTACTACGTCGGTTTGCCCAGGAGCGGCTGCCTGCCGCAGTAAATCTTCGGTGGGCGGTCGTTAAGTGGTTAAAGAGGAGTGCACTGGCATATGATGGATAGGTTGGGTAGACCAGTATGAATGGAGAACCTTTTTTTTTTTTTTTGTCAGCCCCATGTTGAGGGTTAGTGCAAAGAACATTTTAAATTCTTCCACGGTGAGGGGTTTCCAAACAAAGGGGTGGGCATAGGAAGAATCAGGATTACTTGCACTATGTTGGCTGGCATACAGATTATACTGCTCCACGATGTAGTTCAGCAGATCATCCATGAAAAATAAATGAAAATAATAAAGTGGGGTTACATTTTCTGATTGTATTTGAGGGCCTGGCTGTGCTGTAAAAGGGGGAATTATAGCTTCTGCCGAAGTATCGGGCAGCCATGTAGGGTATAATAATATACCTGGGAGGCTAGTATGGGCCCTGCCTCATCGTGGATGGGGCGCCCCCTTACTAGCATCTGGCCTATTATGTAGGAATGTTGCCCTGATTGTGCTTGCCACTGCACAAGGACTTGCAGAACTGCTGATGGATGCCTGCCTATAATCTTGGAATGCTGCGCTGCTGGTGAATGCCACAGGATTTATTGCTCTGCTGGTGGATGCATCAGGATTTGTTGTGCTGCTGGTGGATGCCTTCACCTGCTCAAATCTCCTGAGTCTCTTTCTTAGGATTTTAGAGCTACTGTTTTCTACTGGCTCATACTCGCTATCCGAGCCTGACAGAGAGAGTTCCCCACTACTCTTGTCCGACATACTCTGGAGTATATGGAAAGCCTCCTCACTGCTAAATAATTTTTTAGCCATGTGGACAGATGTACAAAGATGATTCCTGGGACAGATGTGACTGCTGTGTGATAGATGTTGATCACTGGGATGTGGCAGATGTTCACTGGGACAGATGTGGCAGATCACGGACAGCTGTGCAGATCACAGACAGATGTGGCGGATTATTACAGACAGATGTGGCAGATGATTACAGTTAGATGTGGCAGATGATTACAGTTAGATGTGGCAGATGATTACAGTCAGATGTGGCAGATGATCAGGGACAGATGATCACGGATAGATGTGGCAGATAATCATAGATAGATGTGGCAAATGATTACAGACAGGTGTGGAAGATGATTACAGACAGGTGTGGCAGATGATCACTGGCATGGCAGATGTGTCAGATGATGTGCACCAGATGTGTGCCAGATGTGCGCCAGATAATCACGGATAGATGTGTAAGATCATGCATAGATGTGGCAGATTATCACGGAGAGATGTGGCAGGTTATCATGGACAGATGTGGAAGATGATCATGGACATTTGTGGCAGATGATCACGGACAGATGTGCTAGATGTTCACTGGGACAGATTATTTTACTGGGACAGATGTGACAGGTGTTTTCACTGTGTTGGGGACATTGTATTGGGGACACTGTTTTGGGGACAGTAGCAGGGTGATCAGTGTGTAAAAAGCAGTAAAAGTGCTGTAAACTCATTGATCCCTTTTTGGCAGCACAGATTGGCTCTCCTTCCTCACTGACAGGCTGTGTGTGAGGAGAAGCAGAGCCAATCGCCGTTACAATGGCTGTGTTTACATTACATGATGGCTGGGATTGGACACAACCGTAATGTGATCAGGAGTGCCAATCACAGAGCCCTCCTGTCGAGCAGTGTAGCAATGTGTCTGGGGGACACATGCACACTGGGATCGTGCAGCTACGTGGCCACGTGGTCGCGTGATCCTGCTCCTTCTGAAGGACATTCAGGAAAGTCCATTCAGAAGGAGGAAGCTCCCACCCGGTCGTATATGTGCAGTGGGCGGGTGGGAGGAGGTTAAAAAATGAGTTAAAGGTTGTATTAAAATAACAGTTGTCAGTTAGTGGGCACTGTTAAAGTCTAAAGAAAAGAAATGGCCGCACTCCACGATGCATCAAATTTCTGATTTAATGGGCGAACATCCCAAGTGTTACAAACTGTGTAAAAGTAGATGCGTTTCACACTCTAACAGGTGCGCTTATTCATTATGAATAAGCGCACCTGTTAGTGTGTGAAAACACATCTACCTGTACACTGTTTGTAACACTTGGGATGTTCACCCATTAAATCAGAATTTTGATGAATCGTGGAGTGCGCCATTTCTTTTCTTTATCATTGTAAATGGAGGCGAGCCGAGGCGGACACCCGTAACATCATTAGGCTTCTTTCTCCTCACCTGGAGCAGCAAGACTTTGTTTGGACACTGTTAAAGTCTACCTTCCTGGAGGCAACTAGATTATATGTCAAGCAAATGAATAAGAGTTAAGGGAAGAACGCACTATATGAGTCAGTAAAGCAGTTAGTAGGATAAAAAAGGGGGAAACAATAAGCATATAGCAGATTCAAGAAAAAAAGGAGGTGTAGCTAATAGAGACGTGTATACAAATAGACAAAAGGAGGCCAGACATTATCAGTGCTGCCAAAGCACAGAAAAAAAAGGAATGGCTTCATCTATTAAGAAGGGTGACAACCTTTTTTTTTTTGGAACATCTGTGGTAAAAGGAAAACCCAATGGGATCATTTAAGAAATTACTTCTGTTCAGTCCTCTCAGAAGTAAATTGCACTAACAATAACACATTTGGGAATTATATTGGTTCTAATGACAGTTCATGTTTAGGATTTCTAGAGACAGAGGTAGCAGAGGAACTGGATCTGTTAAAGCTTAATAAAGTAGTTAATCTTTTCTAACAGGAGACATTCCCAAATGGCTGGCGTACAACTAATATTCTACCTATCCACAAAAAGGGTTGTAAGAAAGAATCTGGCAATTACAGGACAGTGGGTTTAACATCTGTTGTAGTCAAGTTCATAGGATCACTCATAAAAATAAGGATCATTGATCACCTAAAAACACACAATTTACTGGATCCAAAGCAACATGGCTTTACTGAGGGCAGATCATGTCAGACTAATCTGATTGTTGATTTTGACTATATTGCTAATATTTGGTGCTGTGGACATAGCTTATCTTGATTTCAGCAATGTACTTGCTACATTTCCACATAATGGTCTAATATGAAAAATGTGCAAGCTAGAACTTAACCCTTGGATGATTCATTGGACAGGCACTTGGTTAAAGGATAGATACCAGAGTGTGGTTGTAAATTGAGTTAATTTAGAACAGAGACTTATACGTGATGTAATTAAAGGGTAGGGTGCTAAGGTATGTCTTTTTTGCTGACGGCACAATAGTTAAGTGAGTAATCGGGTTTATATCCTGGGAGTTGTTTGTAACATGGAACATTGTTTGGATCATTGCTGGAAAATGGCTCAAAGCAGTGGAAACTGCAGCACAATGTAAAATAATGCACCTATAGAAAAATAATCCCTTGACAGAGTACAACATTGGGGGAACAGTGTTGTCCAGCACTACATAGAAAAAATATTTGAAAGTACTGTACTTATTTCATGTGACTGCAAAAATTAACAAACGGTGTGGCCATCCAAAGCATAATACAAATAGAATTCTAGGTTGCATCACTAGAGGAGTCACCAGCAGAAGAAAAGAGGTTCTGATTCCCTTACATAGATCTTAAGTTAAACCTCATTTAGAATACTGTGTCCAGTTCGGGAGCTCTCACTAACATCAGGAATATAGGCACATGACTTCAAACTAGCAGGAGGAATGAATCAAAATTAATCTAAGTATTATTTTACTGAGAGAGTAGTTGATGCTTGGAAAATACTTCTAGCAGAACTAGTGAGTCAGTCAACAGTTAGTGAATGCACACAGGCATGGGGATAACATAGATCTATGCTCAGACAAAAAAAGTAAGAAAGAAAAAAAAAAGAAGGGGGGAAGACTCGACGGACCAATTGGCTTTTTTTTTCCTGGTTTCACTCTTTTGAATGGATGTTTTCTTGGTAGCTTCCCCTATGCGGCAGGACCAGTCTTTGCATGCCAATGGGCGTGTGGGGGGTAGCCAATAACAGGGGTGTGTAGAAGCGATTGGGTGGCTGCAGATCCACCCAATAGCTTTCATCTGACAGCCGGCAGTCAGCTTGTCAGATAAAACACCTCCCCTGCTACCAACATAGCTTCTACATCTGTGGCAGTGAAAGGGTAAGTGGATACATAGTTGCATAAATTTGGTGTTCGTCTCAAAGGTAGAATCCCAGCTAAACAGCCAAATACACAGTTGGAACACATTATAATCAACTGTTTTGCCTGACACATTATTTGTAATTCTGTATAGTAAGTCTTATGGCTTACATATGTCTGCCAAATAATATAGTCAGCTAGGTGAAAACACTTCTGTATATCATTAGATAATTCAGTTCTTCATGTCACATCTCTGCTTCCAACCCATTCACAGAACAATGAATTACCAAAATCCTGTCTATTTTTTTCCAGATGCTAAAGCTAAACTAAGGAGTACAAATAGGTGTAAACGTTTTGGGATTTTTAGGATACCATCTCACAGGGTCAACGTCATGTACTGTTAGGGTCCATTCACATTAGCGCGACTTGTCAGGCGACTTGGTCGCCTGACAAGTCACGGTCGCTCGCTCGCCATTGAATAGTACAGGACCCGTTCTAATAGGAGCGACACAAGTCGCTCCGACTTAGAAAAAGTGTCCTGTACTACTTTGGGGTGACCTGGAGGCGACTTGCATTGACTTCAATTATATGAAGTCCCTGCAAGTCGCGCTGAGGTCGCGGTCAAGTCGTGCAAGTCGTGTCGCGCCAGTCTGAATGGGCGCTTAAAGTAAAAGATACTGTAAATTTGATTTGTTTATAAAAACACCTTATTAACCCATTTCACTGCCAGGCCTTGTGCTTCACTTTTAAACTCAGCTGGCCAGACCATTTTTGCAATTTTTTCCTTTACTTTTTTATTTTTCACTTATAGCTTTCAGAGTTTGTAAAAGACCCCCCCCAAGCCATACATTTTCTGAATGCACATGAGCAGTGAAATAAAAAGAAGGTGCTACTGATTTTTAAGGTTCCACGATATTTGCGCAAATGTTTATCAAAACAAAATTTTTGCTAAAGATCCACCAAAATCATTATTAGAAGATAAAAACACAGCAAATTTTACAAAAGTCCTACTAAATATAAAAGCAGATCCTGTATTGACTGAATAAATTACAAATATTTGTAATTTTTAAATTGCGCCTTTTTTCGAAATAGTGAAAATCTAACACAAAAGTGTAAATATCCAAATTTCTCTAAGGGCCGGTTCACACTTGTGCGATGCGGGAAGGATGCGAATATGCAGCCTGTTCCCGCATCGCATCTGCACAAGAGGCAGTTCACACTACCATATGCGATACGGAGGGCGTGTCAATTAAATGTTAACGACACCCCCAGTTTGATCGCATATCGCAGTGCGATCTGACAGTTCGCACAGGATAGGATCGCACAAGTGTGAACCACTGTGCAATCCAATCCTGATGCGGCTGAAAAAATGTCTCCTGTGCGTCTTTGGTGCGGGTGCAGTGCGAATTTCAGCCATACAAAGTATATGGCTGAATTAGCATCCGCACAGGAGATTGCATGTAATGAAGGAGCAGTGCGCTTCGAATTACATGCGATCTCCACAGCCGCACATATGTGAACCGGCACTAAAAATCTGAAGGTGTAAATTTTTCACTTTCAGCTTAATGAATTTGTAAAATACCGCCCAAACCATATATTTTCTGAAAGCACATGACCTGTAGAATAAAATTTAGGTGCTACTGATTTTTAAGACCCTGCAATATTTGTGCAAATGTTTATCAAAACAATATATTCGCAAAAAAACATTATTAGCAGATAAAAACACAGCTAATTTTACAAAATTCCTGCTAAATCCCTACTAAGTATAAACGCTTAACCTGTATGGAGTTAATAAATAACAAACATTTTAAATTTTTACATTTCACCTTTTTTGCAAAATGGTGAATATCGAACAGACGCGAATGTGTAAATATCCACATTTCGCTAAAATTTTGAAGGTTTAGGCCCTGCGGTATTTGCGCAAATATTTATCAAAACAATATTTTGGCAAAAAATACACAAAAAATATAATATTAGCAGATAAAAAGAAAGCTAAATTTACAAAATTCATGCAAAATTACTACTAAATTTAAAAGCTTATCCTGTGTTGAGTAAATAAAAAACAAATATTTGTAAATTTTAAATTGCACCTTTTTGCAAAATCGAACGTACCCAAAAATGTATCTAAAAATCAGTGGTTTTAATTTTTCACTTACATCTTTCAGAGTTTGTAAAATACCCCCAAAACCATATATTTTCTGAAAGCACATGACCTCTAGAATAAGAAGAAGGTCCTACTGATTTTTTAGGACCCATGGTATTTGCGCAAATGTTTATCAAATCACTATTTTCATTAAAAAAATAATAAGAAAATCCTTCATTGCACACATAAGCACAATGTAACTTACGTGATTCCTGCTAAATTTCTACTAAGTCCTTGTTCAGTGCGGTGTGCTAAAGCGTATGCCATGGAGGGCCATGTTTACCCGCACAGGGATACACAGGTATTCTGTGCATCCCTGTGCAGGAAGCCCTATTCATGTAAATTGGGATGCACCAGCTGCAAGGACAGATCTGACATCCGTGTGGGTGTGGGTGTAGGTGCATGGACCCAAACACAGACAGCGTGAGTTCAGGGACATGCACCCACATGGATGTCAAGTTGAGAGCAGTGGCTGCAAGTGTCCTTGCAGCTGCTGTGTCTCAATTGACATGAATGGGACTGCCTGCACAGGAATGCACGGAACACCTGTGCATTCCTGTGCAGCTGCTGTGTCCCAATTGACATCAATGGGACTGCCTGTATGGGGATACACGGAACACCTTTGCATCCTTTTTCAGGTAAATACGGCCCTGTAGTAGTATGCCCCGCATGAACCGACCAAACACACCATTCAGGCTCCAATAGGAAGAAGATGGGGTGTTTAAATTCTGGGGTTGCAATGCTTTTTGCCACTGTCAAATTTGAACTGACTTGTAGCAATGCCGCCTGCCAAATGCTACACATTCAAATGAATGGGGAAGTGCTGCAAACGCCCCGCAACTGTGTGCAATGCATGCAATTGCAGTGCATTTTTCGTAAAAAATGGGGCTAAAACAGGCAGTGACAAGGCATCGCATTGCTTCTTCACCGCCTGTCAGTAGCCTCTGGAGCGTAGTCTAGGCCATCAGAGGCAAGGGCAATTGAGACACAAGTCTAAATCCACGCTTTCACACGGGCTGTCCGATAAGGTTGGCCTCTCAGTCTTTCAGGCGGTCCTGATTGGACCCTCCAGTCTCCCCTATGGAGCGGTGGATGTCAGCAGTGACAAGTCTGCTGACATCCGCCACTATCCGATCCTGCCAACAAAAAACAGGCGGATGGTGGTACTATTTTCTATCCATCTGACAGATTGGATATGAATGGATGAAAAAGGACAGACCGTCTGTTTTCACCCGATCTCTCCATAGAGGAAAGTGGGACTGTGTTCTTCTTTGCTCTGCACAGCGGAGCGGAGATGGACCTGTCATCCACGGGGGATTAGCAGACCGATGCCCTGCTGAACAAGCAGATTCCATCCCATGGAGGTGCCTGTGTGAAAGTGTTTTTACTTTTTTTTTTTTTTAACAGATACAAATATATACAGTATATATATATTTTTTACTTTTATTTTTATTGAGGGGGGAGGGGTCTTCGGAGAGACATCAGGGATCTAAACAGACCTCAAATGTCTCTTTTTTAGAAAGAGAAAGGGACTGAAGAGAGTTCAGTCCCTTTCGCTGCAGGCTCAGCTGCAATACTTATGAATAGATGAAAGCCTCTGTAATACGGCTCCCATTCATTCATACACTGTGACATAGTAAACACTGTTTAGTGACAGCTGAACATAGGAGTGATCTGTACCTAGAGCTCACTATGTTCACCTAGGCATGTTTTAACACCCCCCCCCCATTTTCCATCCTCCCGAGCAGCAGCTGCAGCCTGCGGGGGGGGCCAGGCCGGCTGCAGTGCGGGAGGGGTCCCGGGAGATCATGAATGCCAGGCACCGCGGGGGGAGTCAAAATGATGGTGTGGGGGTTCTTACATATTTTTTTGCCTATATGTGCCTCCCTGCAGCATATAAGCCAGTGGGAGGGCAGAGGAGGAAAGCCGCAAGCTGCAGAGGAGGATTTTGTTGCTGCGGGGGGGGGGGGGGTCAGGATCAGTGCAGGGTTGCAGGGGGTTGGGTGTACAGAGTTAGTGAGAAGCTGCAGGGATTATTTAGGTGGAGAAGGGGTGTATTTTAGGGTAAAGCAGGGAGAAATGTCAGTTCAGCAGCGGTGGTAGCGGTGGGCGGGTACCTTTTTGGGGTTATAGCTCTGATCAGCATATTGTTATCCGCTGACCAGAGCTAAGGTTTTGTTTAGCAGGGTCTTCTGAATAATTCTAATATAAGTTCATGGTCACCATAAGCTCATAACACAAGGGGGAATGAGGTCTGTACGGCGTAAGGACCTGGCCAGCTGCAGTCAGTTCTGTATGTCTGAAAGCAGGATGGATCTGGCAGTAAAAGGGCTAAAACATCATATAAAAAAAAAACACATTCATATTACAATGTAATTGCCGGGTGCCTCTGGATAAGGGAAAGGACTGTGAAAGACCCCCCCCCCCCCCCCACAGTTTAATAGCTAGCAAGGGTTCTTATACAATATTTGTAACCACCTGATGAAGACCAGGGGGAATCCCATTTTATGGAGAACCTCCAAAAGAAAGGGCCATCCCATGGTATCAAATACCTTTTTGATGTCTAATGAGGCCACCACCCTGGAGCCCATGTTAAGGTGTAATGTATGGATATTGGTAAACATCCTTATCAAACTAATGTCAGTTGCCCTATGGGCCATAAAACCAGTCTCAATGATGGTGGGTAAGAGGAGTTGTAGTCCGAAAGTGAGAAATTTAGTAACAATTTTAAAATTGATGTTAAGGAGTGCAATTGGCCTGTAAGAGGCACAAGAGGTGGGGTCTTTGGGTGCTTTGTAAATCAGGACAATGTGGGCATGACTCATAGAGGCCAGTAGGGCTCAATCACATAAACATTGGGAATAAAGATGGGCCAATATTGGGGCAAGGAGATCGCCATGGGTCTTGAAAAATTCAGTGGGGAGGCCTGTCTGGACCAGGGTATTTCCCAGCAGGGAAGGACCTAATTGCTAACAGGACCTCGGCCGGGGTAATCGATCTTACCAAAGTCTCATGTTCTGCATCCGAGAGCCAACTAAGTGCCAAAGGATCCTGCCAGAGAACTAGGTCCTGAGGCTGAAAATCCAAGGGCATATAGAGGTATAAAGAGAGCTGAAGAATTGTCAAAAAGTGTCAAATATGGCTGGCAGAGAGGAGACCGAGTCCCCCGAGGGGGTCACAATTTCCGATATCAAAGTTAGAGGCTGGTCATGCTGCGCCAACATTGCCAGGAGGCAATGTTTGTTTTTATAGAGATCTATTTTGGTAATGTCAGTTAGGTGGAGGAGGAGGTGAAGCTCGTCCTTCACAGCATGAAGTAAATCAAAATGAACATCAGTGTGGTCATCAGCATAAATCTCTGTGTGGGTTTTTATAGCGTCCTGAAGGACAGTAGTAGCACCAACCTGATCTCTACGGATCCTAGCAATAGAGGAAATATATTGTCCATGGGTAAACGCCTAAAGGCATCCCAAACAATTTCTGGAGAGGAGGATCCAGAAATGAGCTCCTAGTATTCTGTAAGAAGTGGTAGGATGGTATCCACCAAAGTCAGGTGGGAGACCCATTAGGACCCCAGGCACCAAAGAGCAGATGTAGGAGAATAGGAAGAATTATGGATAAGGGCCAAGGGGCAATGCCCTGAAAGCCCACTAGATAAGTATGTTACATCTAGCACATCTGACAACATGTGAGGACGTTTTGTATGAAATGGAAAAACAAGAGTAGGATCTGGCCTGTGGGATACTTCCATCTCCAAACCAAGCCTAGGTAAGCAGATCAGTGGAAACATGTTTTGAGGGAATAGAACTGTCTAGATCAGGGGCTAAAATGGCATTAAAATCACCCATAAGTTATAATTTAAAGGAACAATACGGGGTAATCCTCTCCAGAATAAATTACGGTAGCACTGGTGAGAAGGGAGGGGGAATATACACGATTACAAAAACATAGCGTTGGCCCCATAAGGTGAACACCACTATCACATATTTTCCCTGGGGGTCGGTGTGGACATGTTCAAGCATGCAAGGGAGAGACTTACTTATCAGTACAGACACTCCTCTGGCAAAGGTGGAAAATAAAGCATGAAAAGTTTTTTGAATCCATGTTTTTTTTTTTAAGCTCTAGATGTTTGCTGCACACAAAGTGCATCTCTTGTAACAGTATCATATGGGGGGAATGTAATTTAGGGTAACAAAAGAGCACTGCTCTTTAAAATTTTGAGTTTAGCCCACGGACATTCCAAGACAGAATGGTAAAGTTAGGGTTGTCACCAGTAGCCATCATGTATGTAAGGAGTTATAAGCCCTGCAGAGGGCTTCAAAGAGCCTAAGGATGCACCTCAGAAGCAGCAAGGACCTAGGGAGCCAGCACCAAACGAAAGCACAAGTAAACAGAAAAAAACAAATACAAAAACAGCAAACAATACCCTGTGGGGCACCAAAGTGCCATCCTTGCCTTTGGCTGTCACCTCACCATCCCCTATAACTTGGGAGAGCGCAGACAGAGTCTGTGCCTAAAAACAACTAGAACAGTAATAGGCAGTAATGCAATACTATGAAAATGGAAAAACACATTATAAAGGGAGAGGGCTGCACACCCCAAAACTGAATTGGAAAAAAACAGGAAATAGTTCCCCCAGGGTTTTTTAGCAGCTAAATACTGTTAGAATAACTTTTTGTAAAAATGTTGATTTTATTTGACAATTCATTCAAAATTATTACACAAAAAATTAAAAAATATGAGCTCTGGTTGCAATTTTGGTACCATTCAATCTGACAGTAAGACAGAAATGAAAAAATAAAACAGGTGCATTTATGGTTGCATTATCACTACTAATTATTGGTACCCCTTATAATATTATTATTACCCAATAATTAGTAATGATAAAGCAACCATAAATGTACCTGTTTTATTTTTTTATTTCTGTCTTGCTGTCACATTAAATGGTACCAAAATTGCAACCAGAGTGCATCTTTTTTAATTTTGTGTGTAATAATTTTTAATGAATTGTCGCATAAAATCAACTTTTTTACAAAAATTTGTTCTCACAGTATTTTGCTGCTAAAAAAAAACCCTGGGGGAACTATTTCCTGTTTTTTTCTTAGTGCAATACTATGTCCAAAGAACCTGAGGAGATCCTCCATTCAGAAGTAACATGTGGAGGATCTGGAAAAAAAGGGGGGAGGGGTGGGGGAGGACTGCCAGCAAAGCAGTAATGTCTTCCTGGTGTGATAGCAAGGGAAGAAGGGAACTAAGCAATATCCATGGGAGTGATGCTGGAGCTTCAGTGACAGGAGAAAAAGCCAGGAGAGCAGGTAACAACTGAAGGAGAAAGTTTCCAGTAAAGTACAGAAGAACAAGTAACCACAACGGGAGAATGAGGTGTAATGAAAGAAGATGCATTGTTCCTCAGCACAGTTAGGATACAGTAAGGCAAAATAATGTGGTACTTAGCTGGTGCCTTAAAGCGTAACTCCACTTTTGTTGAGAAAAAAACATTCCCCTCTGGGTGATCTATGTACATTGCAAGGATTTTAACAAACTTTGCTGCAGATTCCTACCTTTTAGTATTCTGAAGAAATCATTGTTCCTCTGTGCCTCTGTGCTGCATGGATCAAATGGGAGTCGGTTCATAATTATCTGTCAGCTGTGGCAACTACAGGGCTCTAATGAGGAAAGCTACTGGGCGTGCATCCCTTTAGACGTGCTTCTAATGGTAGTATCTCACCAAAAATGACATTTTTGTTGCAGGGGATGCCAAAAATCTGAATTGTAAGTGTGGAAAATCCAGGGGGGGCTCAGCAGGTAAGCAACCAAGCAGAAGCAGCTTCAGGGGTATCAAAGAAGCTGGTTCTCATTCTGCTGGGGTATAGGAGGCTGAAATGAATGCCCATTTCCCTTAGTCGCTTGCAAACTTGTTGGACATCCTGAGAATAATCTGGGAAGAAGAATACTGTAACTTCTTGGCATTTCCATACTTTATGTCAGGCGTGGCGCGAGCTGTTGTCAAGGCATGATCATGATCCCTATAGTTAAGTTAACGTAGCAAGAAGGGGCACGGTGGAGCACCAGGTTTTGATGGAATTGATGGGACTCTGTAAGCTTCTTCCAGTTGGTTAGACCAAACAAGTTAGTCAGAAGCTGTTCTGTAAATTCGGTAGGCTTAGTGATCTTAGCCAATTCAGGCAGGCCCAGGATGCATATGTTATTATGCCTAAGGCGTTTTTTTCTGTGTCTATAGCTCGCTCCTGCAGCTTGATGTGCATCTGCAGGGACCGAAGCTCCATGGAATCAGATCTTACCATGTCCTCCACAGCGGAGACCTGATCCTCCACCTCCAAGACCCAAGACCATAACTGATGGAGGTCCTGGCGAATAAATCTGAGATCTGTCGCCACTTAGTCCATCTTGGTGGACAGGTTCACCTTGCAGGCCATGATTACAGCCAGGATTTTAGCACTGGAGGAGGAGACTGCATTAGCAGTCTTCTCAGAGGTCTGCGTGCTGGCAAACATGACTGCTGCAGAAGATCTTGGGACCAAGATGGCTGCTGATAGAGAGGGGCAGGGGAGCACTCGGGCTGGGCCGTGTAGAGTAGGTCTTAGGTGGACCCATATAAACAGAGACAAACAGTGGGTAAGGTTTCCAGGGGGTCCAGGGAACCTGGTGGTAGTCTCCAAAATGAAAAACAAGGGCTGGAAAGTGCTGGTAGATGGGTAACAGGATTGGATCTCCAGTGATACATGTATGCTCTGTCTCACATGCCAGCCACTCCATGAACGTGATGTCATTTTAAAAAGGGCATGTGTGTCTTTAGAGTGGTGTGATGCAATTTTGAACTCTATAGACTTGAATATATAAAAAGAGAGAGGGGAAAAAGAGAGAGAGAGAAAGATAGATACTGCTCGTTGTACTGGGCCGCTGTGTCCCTGGTACCATGTGATCGCTGATTGGCTGGTCAGCGATCACATGGAAGTAGTAAACAAGATGACATTGCTTACTATCATTGTTTACTACTGGGTGATCTCTGTGGTTGATCAGAGATCACATGGTACAAGGCCATTCACATCAGCCATTTACAGTGTGATAGCTGTAACTATTCGCAGGTATCACAGCATTTTTCAATGGCTGCAAATAATCTTCAGTTTTTACTAGATAATTACATATATTCTATATTTTTTAAAAGCAAAGGGAAAAAAATGTTGATTGCTTCAATTTTTTATGTTACAAATATGTCAGGCAATATTTGCACAGCAGTTTCTCAAATGCAAATTTTGGGAAAAAAATACACTTTAATGTATTATGGCCGCAAAACGTTATATCAGGTGATTGATATACTTTAAGAAGTAGTAAAATCATCTTTCTAAATGTGCAGGTTTATAAATCACAATATTATCTGCACAGAAAACAAGAAAAAAAGTAAATCTATATGCATCTTGGCCATGAATTTAAAATATGCATGTGGTGGTAGTCACGATTGGACAGCCATAAAACTCTTCTTTTGACTTACCTGCCAGTTATATCTGACTCCCTTTTATTATTACTCATACATAAGAGCAATTATTTTCTGATCTGCTTCTGTTTTTTACCTCTGAACATGCATTTCAGTGAACAGTAAGAAGTCATATCTATATACTTTTCAAGTGTGATGATGAACGAACAAACTTTTTCTAACTAGCTTGATCACATGTCCAACTGTGCTGTGATTTCATGTTTGCCCACAGGCACTATTAGATAGTCATCCAAGTTGTCAAAAATCAAACAGGCATTCACATCTGTATATGGACAACTTTAGCTTAAACTTTTACTTTATGTAGTGTGCTGCTCATTTACTTGCTGTACCAAGAAGTAAATCAAAAAGATTGCATATATAAACAAAATGCAGAAAAAAGAAAGTAAAGCATATCCCAAGTGTACTAACACTAGGGATATTTAAGTATAATATTATCATTCCTCTTAAAAGTATATAGTCCTTAGGGTTGAAAGAAAAAACAGTAATGGCCTGGTTCTAAGGGGAATTAGGAGGAGGGCCAGCATGACTGGGGGCATGCAGTTGAGGGGGGTGACATTTTTTAAAGGGGTAGCAAGCTTAACGGATTGGAGGGTCCAGGGCAAAGTGTCCTGTAAGGGGTAGAGAGGAGGGGGGTAACTTGTCGGAGCTCAGTCAGAGCTTGTGACACATCAGACAATTTTCTCCTGTGTGGCTGTACTTGATCTGTTTGAAGGAAAAAATATGAGTGAGTTGGACACCATGTTGTACCAGCTTAGGGTTGCGGCTGAGGCCACAGGCCCTAGGTGGCTACAAGAGAGACTTTCAGACTTATTACACAGGAGCCCAGGCAGGTCCCTCCTGGGGCCTCTCCTGGTTGCCCACATACTAGGAGCTCTAGGCCTCCAGAGCGCTTTAGCCATGAGGTGACATCACAGGTTCAGTGTTGTTCTGGGAGCTCTTCAAGGGACCCTCCAAACCCACCAGCTAAGCGAATCCCCATTGCACGCAAACCCAATGCGAGAGTGCTGAAGCTTCCACCTACTCCCCTGCACTCTTACTTCTCAGTGCAGTTGGTGCAGCCGGCAGTGAGACCTGGCGCGGGAAATAATGTTTGGTGGGTGCAAGCCATGTGCTGGAAGAAGTCAGAGGCTCTCCCCTGTGTCCTGGCATAGTATAACAGATGCCGCTTAAGGAATGATCTGGTGGACAGCTTGTGAGGCTTCCCCGGCTCCTCACAGTGCCCAGCGGAGGAGTAGGAGTGTGCGCTGCTGGAGCCCCGGTGTGTCAGCAGCTAAGTAACACCCGCCAGGCTTTGGGGCCAAGAGCTGCATCAGTGAGCCAGGAGTGGAGAGGCAGTCAGCATTCCCCTTTCTTCCTATTCTATCTCTGTGTCTGGGGGCTCCAGGGGAGTGAGTGACAGCTCCATGGGTGTCAGTGCACAGGAGGGCGCCTGGGTCCTGGGGGGTACAGTGGGATCACCCCCCCCTTCCTGGCTGGGGGCTGCAGGTGCCGATGGTGAGATGCAGGTCTTAGAAAAGTGCTGGTGAGTTGCAAGGCTGGGGTTACATCTGGGGCTGCATCTTCACCGGTAGCTGTGCAGTCTGCATCGCGAGCAGCTGCATCTAGTGATGGCTGACAAGGGGGCAGGGTGCAGAACGCAGCCCCAGTAGCCCACTCTGGGGCCTCAGTTAGCTTTCTTAAAGCAGGTGCTGGTCTGTCGTTACCCTCTGGGCAACAGATGTCAACTGACAAGGTACCTGAGGTCAGTTCAGCTGCTGATAGCAAAGTTGGCGATTAGGGGGTCACTGGGATTGATGGGGTTCATCTAGCGGATGCCACAAAATGTGAAGTATACATGTGCTTTGAGGGTCCCTAAAACCAGAAGTGAAGGAACGTATCTGGAAAGGTGAGTATGTGGAAATTCTTTTTCTTTTTTGCCGTTGAAGAACTTGGACAAAGTTAAAACAATTACATTTTTGTATTCACAGACCTAACTTGTATTTACCACCTAAGCCCCGCAAGATTTTACCCCCTTCCTGACCAGGGCCTATTTTGCGATTTGGCACTGCGTGAATTTAACGGACAATTGCGCGGTCGTGCGATGCTGTACCTAAACTAATTTGGCGTCCTTTTTTTCCCACAAACAGAGCTTTCTTTTGGTGGTATTTGATCACCTGTGCGATTTTTTGATCATGCACTATAAACAAAAAAAAAAGAACGTCAATTTTGCAAAAATAACAATATTTTTCACATTTTTTTATATGAAATTCCCCAAAAAAATTTAAAAATCAAAAATTTTTATGCCAATTTTTTTTTTATCATATGTTTGGTAAAAAAAAAAATCGCAAAAAGCGTATTTTGATTGGTTTGCACAAAAGTTATTGCGTTAACTAACAAAAGGAAAGATTTTTTGCATTTTTGTTGTTTTTTTTTTTTTTAACGCGTAATGGCGGCGATCTGCAATTTTTTTTTTTGCGGGACTGCGACATTGCGGCGGACAGATCAGACCCTTGACTGATATTTTTGACACTTTTGGGGTTACCAGTGACATTACTACAGTAATCAGTGCTATACATATGCACTGTTACTGTTAAATGACACTGGCAGTGAAGGGGCTAACTTTTTTTGAGAGGGAGGGGTTATGTGTGTCCCTAGGGTCATGATTCTAACTGTGATTGGCTGTGGCTTACATAGTAGAACCGTATGATCACTATTCATACACAGGGGAGAATGACAGGCGGCTTGTTTACGTAGCCCTACGTCGCTTTGCCTGTGAGGGGCTGACTGCCGACGTAAATATTAGTGCGGCGGTCGGCAAGCGGTTAACTGCGCCATTTCTTGTTCGTTGTTCGAACTCTTTAGTTCTTTTTTGGAGTGGGTGGTTCAGGATGTTTCTAGGCTCAGTTCCATCATCTATTACTTGGATGATTTCTTGTGTCCAGGGCCTGTGAAAAGAACTATATGTACCTCCCTGTTGGCTACTGTCCAACATGTTTTGACTGTTTCGGAGTGCAGTTGGCCCTGGACAAGACGGGGATCGTAATTGGTACGGTGGCCATGGAGTGCCGTCTGTCTGTTGACAAACTTAAGGATTTACAGGGGGCAGGTTGCAGCAAGCAAATGCAAGTTGAATTTTGCTTGCCACATTATGCCCATGGTGCATGTTTTGTGTAGACGTCTGACATCGGCTACAGCTTGAGTTAAGGCAGCACACCATTATATTTGGCTGGTACGAGATCGTTGTGAAGACTTGCGAGTGCGTAATTAATTTCTGGCTTCTTATAATGGTTGCCATCTGTGGGTGGAGCAGGTAGTTTAATATTTTGATTTGGAATTTTTCACCGATGCTGTGGATTCTGCAGGCTAAAATTTGGCTGCTCTGTAACTGTTTCCCGTTGTGCTATCTGTTGAGTTGTGGGGTTAAGAATTTTGGAATAAATGTATTCAGTTCCATTTCGACAATTTGGGGGGGGGGGGGTGCAGGCAATTAAATGTATTACAGCTTCTTCTCCTGCTGTCGTTTACTTACTTTGTCACCTTGGTTCATGCTTGTTCATGCATTATTTGTTGTGTTTCTGCCATTCAGGGAGTGAATAATTCAGTGGCTGATGCTTTGTCCCATTTCCAGTGTGGCACCAGAAGAGAAGGAGCAACGAGGAATTCCATGCCCCCAGCATCTTTGGAGCATTGCATTGTCACTTCCTCAACTCTAATACGTAATTCTATCTTTGTATCCACTTGAAATGCATACCACAGGGCATGGCAGCAATGGACCGACTTGGTGAGTGAAGTTGGATGTGTTCTAGGGAGGACGACTGTTTACATGTGTTGCTTTACTTTATTAGGAGGAATTTCGAATGAGATGTGTCTATTTCTTCCATGTCTCGTAAGTTGGCTGGTCTGGCTTTTATGTTAAAGCTATCGGGTAGACGGGATGTTACCAAGGTTTTTCTTGTCAGATAAGCCAAAAGGGGGTATCGCAGGCGTTGCTCTGTGGTGGACGCTCACAACCTGGTTTCATTTGAGGTTCTTTATGCCATTCTGGGGCAATTGGACAAAATTTGTTCCTCTGCCTATGAGGTTGCTTCATACTGGGCTGTTTTTATATTGGCCTATTTTGGGGCTTTTAGGCCTGGGGAACTGGTAAGTCAGAATAAACATGGAGAGGGTGACTTGGGCATCCAGGATGTCTGCTTAAGGGCTGATACGGTGGGTATCTGGTTGAAAACATCTAAAACTGACCAGTTGGGAAGGGGTTCTTGGATTGAATTGTGTGCGGTCCCCTCTTCTCCAGCTTGCCCTGTGTAGGCTGTTGGGGGTTTCCTTGGGCTTCGACCTAATCTTCAGGATGTTTTCTTTGTGCATGCAGATGGGATGTCACAATTCCAGTTTGGGCAGTGTTTAAGAGAGGTTTATTGTCTGCCAGTTTAAGTGCAACAACTATTTTTCTCATTCTTTTTGGATTGAGGAGGCAACAGAAGCATTGAGAAGGGGCCTTGATGACAGGGTCTTTCAGTGCATAGGGCTTAGGTTTTTTGGTCATATATGCACCCCCATTTATTGTAATATGTTTGGCTATGTTTGCTGGGTTATTGGGTCCTGTTGTTTTGTCATGTTGGGTATGTCCAGGCTTCTTGATCTCTGTTGTTGTTACAGTAAGTGTCATGTCCTTGATTCGTTTATTATTATGGCTGGACATGACTTATTGGGGGTGTTGTATTTTCCCCTCCTTTTTCTTTTATCTTTCAGATACCGAGGCATGCTTGGTGTGGATCCTGGGCCATTCATATGTGTTTTGGGGGGCCAGACAGGCTCGGGTCAGGCCAGAGGGCAGGCAGTTAGACTTGTGAAGGCAGGAGGTTAGAGTTCGCTTGATTGGCATTTCTGGAATGCTGTGATCCAGGGTTTTGCCAGCAATTCATCATTATTCTAGATTGGACAGGCCCCTTGATGTGGTTGTATTACATGTCCGGGGCAATGACCTTGGCTTGCGCTCTATGCATGAGCTAATTTGAGATATTAAATTCGATTTTTTACGCATTCGTCATTTTTTTCGGACACAATAGTTGTATGGTCAGACATAGTGGCAAGGTCCTCTAGGCATAGGGCTCTCTCGGTTACCAAATTCAACAAAGCCAGTATAAAAATAATAAAGAAGTGCCAAGATTTTATGTACGCAATGGGGCCGGGCAGTACGTCATAGAGAGCTGGAGGAGAAAACTTGGAGGTACCTGCGGGAGGATGGTGTTCACCCGGATGGCGTTGGCATTGATTGGTGGCATCTGGGATTGCAGGGCGGTATTTAGTGGACCTTCCGGGTCTGGAAGGCAGCATTAGTGTAAGGTGTCAGGCTTGTGTGCTGTGGTAGCTTGCTTGAGACTTGAAGGTTAAGACTTGAGACTTGCTTGTGACTTGCAGATGTGTGACTTATTCCCATGTCTGTTTAGTACTATATAATGTAAATACAACAGAATAGATAGTCTGGATTTGTCTTCGTACTAAAACATAGTTTTGGCAAATCTAAAAGAGATTGTACAACCAGATTGAAAAATGTATGGCCATTGTAAGCCTAGCTGCTGTCACAAGGGGACAGAACTGATTACTAAAGCCTATAAGAATACTTGTTTAGTATAGTGCATATAGTGTATAAAATACAGACTTGCTGCAATGATCAGTCTTGACCCTTCGCTACCTGGTGCTTGTTACTGTGCACTACAATAAGGGTACAAAGCAACAGCACAGCACAGCACAATAATGATGGTTGTTCTTTGCTTTGTGAATAGCACAGCAGAGTGAGGGGGCGGAGGCACAACAGCGAAATGGATGTCATTCGTAGACTGATACAATAAAGAGCCAGAAGTTTGGCTCCTGCTGTATATAAGCAGCATTTAGTGGAGCTTAGAGAGGGCTTCTAAAGGAATAAAAATAATGATACTTGTAATGTGAGAATTGAAGAAAAAAAATGTAAAAAAAAGTCTGCCTGAGTGCTCTGTGCTGACTTCACTTGTATTCTGGAATCTGACCTTGGTCTGTCATTTGGACTTCATCTGTCTACTATTCACAGAGACTTCTGCCTGTTTAACCCCTTACTGCCCAGCCCTGGCTTTCCCTTGGTCTAAATGCCCAGGGAAGGGACAAGTGTCCCAATCACTTGCTTGCCTTTTTTTGTCTGTCAAAGTGAACATATGATTGGGATCCCATCCCGACCCTGCCCAGGGACCAAAAGCTGTCTATGCCAGCTCAGTCACTGTGCTGGGCATGAATAGTGAGCATGCTCAGCACAAAAATCTTGACTGTCCATGGATACATATGGCAATAAAACCCACCCTCTTTACTGCTGCACATCTGAGTGGGTGGCAGGATGTAAACTACATTTTTTCTTTTTTCAGTGCATAAAAGATCTTTATCTCATAAAGACATTCATTCTTCAGTTTCAGACTCCTCATCCTGGCTGATCTGGAAGTAGCGAAGCTCATAGGTCTCCTTGTTTGATGTAACTGCAGGTAACCAGTCACGCAGACTGTTCATCTTGAGGTATCTCTTTGTGAGGTACTTTAGGTTCCTTTTAGAAAGCTGCTTTTCCGAAACAACAATAATTGTGTTCTTTTGACGTTCAATATGAACAACGTTCCCAAGTTTTTCAGTTTTCCCATTGAACATTGGCTCACTGCTTGAGAAATGGTTCCTGTCTGACAAAATAGAAATATGTAGACACTAGGGAACGGAACTCTAGGTACAAACTAGGGAAGGGAACCAAAGTTAGCAGAGTCAAAGATGCCATCTTTTACAGGATTGGTGAGATCCAGAGTGAACCTCCAGGTAGGCCTTTTGGATTTCTTCACTGTTGGTGTTCTTTTCACCTTTTGTGGCACCATCTTCTCTAGCTGAGCCTTCCATAAATTAAATTTTTGTCTTCCACCTTCCTCAACCCCTTGCCGAACTACTCTTCTTCCATCTTGATTTAGTACTGCATCTGTTTGTGTGTTTGTTTGCTGTCACCACTAGGGTTGGCTCAGGTATGTTTGGATCCTAGTCCCAACCCACCTAAGCAATCCTGCCAGAAAGCCATACTGCATACAGCCAATCATTAGCAGTGAGGCATTTTCCGGGCCCTCACTAGGCTGCTCATCATTATCGGTGTGCAGTGTTGGCTTCCTGGCGGGACTGGCTACTAGGATCTGAACATGTCTGAGCCCATCTCTAGCCACCACCAAACCACCCTTGACTTTCACCCCAGCACATCCGCAAAATGACACCCGTACCCCCAGTGGCTCTGGTGAAGATCTGAAATTCTGGGGTTGTTCCCCAGAGGTAGTATAGTACTGTTGGCAAGGAGTATTAGCTAACTGTGACATCTTAAGTATATGTTTTCTGTGTATATAAAATTTATATTTCCTTGTGCTCTGCATTTTGTTAGTGGTTCAGTGTTTTTTTTTTTTCTTTTTTTTAGCACAGTGCTGCAAGGCACTTACCTGGAACTGTCAAAACAGGATGGCATGTCTGAATGCACGGTATGTTGTTGGAGCCCATCTGTCCATATAGGCCTATAAAACACTGCTCAGCAGGCCTGTCTTTATAAGGGTATATGGGTATATGCACCCCCATTTATTGTAATATGTTTGGTTATATTTGCTGGGTTATTGGGTCCTGTTGTTTTGTCATGTTGGGTATGTCCAGGCTTCTTGATCTCTGTTGTTGTTACAGTAAGTGTCATGTATTTTTTTAGCACAGTGCTGCAAGGCACTTACCTGGAACTGTCAAAACAGGATGGCATGTCTGAATGCACGTATGTTGTTGGAGCCCATCTGTCCATATAGGCCTATAAAACACTGCTCAGCAGGCCTGTCTTTATTTCCCTAAGGCAATGAACAATAGGAGAAAAGCACAGTAGTTTCTTTTAACAACTTTAACCCTTACTAGATAACAGAAGAAAGACTGCTGGAGAAAAATAATCTTCTGCAGAGCACTTTTTTACACAAATTGATACATCGATTTCACCAGGGTGATTAAATAACTGCTTGTAGTTAACAACAAGAAAGGAGTCATACCGGCCGCAGAATTCACAATCTATTAGTGCAATTTACCAATTTATTTTAACAATCTGTTCAATTTCTGTCCAAAGGGGTAGGTCTCAAAGCAACAAATATGTTGATAAATCTAAAGCAGATTGTACAGTCAGATTGTAATAAGTGTAGCCAGCTTTACTGTTTCATGCATTAACCCTATAAGAACCATGTCATAATTGTACAAGATAAAGCTATGGGGGCTTTTGCTTATGTCATTCTGCAGAAGAATATTCCTAATGAACAGTTTAAGGGTTAATTTACACTATGTGCGGTGAAAGACATTTTACTGCATTTTTCTCGCACCGAACCCTGCTAAATTGCATAGCAATGTAAGGCAGCGCATTGCATCGTGCTGCCATACATTGTCATAAATTCAGTCTAAATTTTTTACACTTTGTAATTTTGTACACTTTGTACAAAACAAAAGAAGGAAGTCGTGTGATGGGCTGAATTGTACACCACACAGCCCCCTGCTGCAGCTGGCAATAGAGAATTGCCAGAGTAGTGAATCGCTTTGGCAGCTTTGCGTTGCAGTGTGAATTCAACCTTTATATTTATTCATGAATTATTTTACCTGTCACTGAATTTGAAATCCTGTTCATTCACCGCTGTAATCCAGACCCCCCTGTCAGAGACCACAGTCAGGTTGATGATGTCATTTTATTCCTGCTGCAGTTAAAGGATTTGTAAAGGCAGAAGGTTTTGCATTTAATGCATTAAGATAAAAAGCCTTCTGTGTTTAGCAGCCACCCCAGCATCCCCTAATACTTACCTGAGCTCCATCTCTGCCAAGCGATGTCCACGAGTCCCTTGGCCGCGCGGCACTCTCTCTCCTGATTGGCTGAGACACAGCCGCAGTGCCATTGGCTCCCACTGCTGTAAATCAAAGTCAGTTAGCCAATCAGGAGAGAGAGGGGGCAGGGCAGAGTGGCAGCTCCGTGTCTGAATGGACGCACTGAGCTGCAGCTCGGCTCGGGTGCCCCTATAGCAAGCTTCTTGCTGTGAGGGCACTCGACAGGAGGAGGGGGGGCCAGGAGCAGCAATGAAGGACCCAAGAAGCGGAACATACAAGTTGCCCTGTGCAAAACCACTTCACGGAGCAGGTAAGTATAACATGCCTGTTTTTTTTTTTAACTAGACTTTACAATCACTTTAAGCAATACAGATTGGCTATCAACTTGTGAAGGAACAATGGGGAATCAGCACATTGATGAAGCCAGCACTCTGTTCTCTCTATTGACTGTGCACTGTACAAAACAATACAGCTGTGATTAACTGTGTTTACACTAGCTCCATGTCAAAATACACCGATCAGCCATAACTTTATGACAAACTACCTAATATTGAGTAGCTCACCCTTTTGACATAGAAACAGCCCTGACCCATTAAGGTGTGGACTCCACTAGACCTCTGAAAGTATTCTGTTGTATCTAGCACCAAGCCATCAGTAGCAGATCCTTTAAAGTGTTACTAAATCCACAACAGTAAAAGCAGTCTGTATATGCAGTAAAGTCTTAAGGCTCCATTCACACCTATACAGGTGGGGCAGAGCGTGCATTTTTGCTTGGCACATTTAGGGAAGCCCATACATTTCCATAGGCTGCCCTATGTGCATAAAAACTGTGAGAAAAAAAAAATTGTACCACTTTGTGGAGTTTTGGCGCAGGCAAATGAGCAAATAGTGCATGTGTTAGCAAAGTGCATGGGGCTGCCATTGAGACTTAAAGGCTAAGCCCAGCCATACATGGGATGAATTTCGAAAGAATTTAATTTAGAAAATCTTATCTAAGAATTTTTGTTTGAATTTCGCACCATTAGGGGGCTGCAGCAAATTATTTTCTGTAGCAATATGAGTTGAAATTGAAGGCTTGGTTGGTCGAATTTCAAAATCAATGGTGGCACCATCGGATTAGGAAGCGCAAGAAATTTCTGATTTTCTAAGGACAATTAGTTCGGAATTCGACCCATGTGCATTAGTTCACCTTTTTTTTTTTTCTAAATTCCAGCTCCTCTATGTTCTAATATAGCAATAATGTACTTCTGCTGCAGAAAAGAAAAAGCTTTCTTTTTATGTTACACACCCATTACCTCAGTGTCCAGCTTGTAGTATAAAAAAAGACTTCATTACTTCTCCATTACTTCCTGGACAGGTCTTGGGACTAGTAATGAGCCAAACACCCCCCTGTTCGGTTCGCACCAGAACATCTCGAACAGGGGAAATGTTCTAGTGAACATGCAAACTCCATTAAAGTCTATGGGACACAAACATGAAAAATCAAAAGTCCTCATTTTAACCACTTGCCCACCGCTCACATTGAGCGTACTGCGGCAAAGTGGCTCGTTCCCGTCCAGCGACGTAGACCTACGTCGCTGGACTCCTCCCCCTGTAGGCGGCGCTCGCGCGCCGCCGGAGGCGCGCTCCGGCTGTTTTCATTCACAGCGGGAGTCGGGCCAGGGGAGGAGCAGCGGCGATCTGCCCTGATCGTCGGGGGAATCGAGTGAGGAGATCCGCCCGCCTGTGTAAACAGAGCGGGCGGATCTCCATAGTGACAGGGACTGACAGATCGGAGTGTTCAGCATAGCTGGACATCCGATCTGTCCCTGTGTCACACAGTCACCTCCCCCCCCACACGTCAGTAAGCACCAGGCATACGTTGACCCCTCCCTCTCCAATAAAATTAACCCCTTCACTGCCAGTGTCATTTTTACAGTAACAGTGCATATGTATAGCACTGATTACTGCAGTAATGTCACTGGTACCCCCAAAAGTGTAAAAAATGTCAGTCAAGGGTCCGATCTGTCCGCCGCAATGTCGCAGTCCCGCAAAAAAAAAATCGCAGATCACCGCCATTACGCGTTAAAAAAAACACCAAAAATGACAGAAATCTTTCCCTTAGTTAGTAAACGCAATAACTTTTGCGCAAACCAATCAAAATACGCTTATTGCGATTTTTTTTACCAAACATAGGTAGCAGAAAACAAATTGGCCAAAAATTTTAAAAAAATTTGATTTTTACATTTTTTTGGGGGGGGAATTTCATATAAAAAAATGTTAAAAATATTGTTATTTTTTCAAAATAAACGCTCTTTTTTTGTTTATAGCGCAAAAAGTAAAAATCGCACTGGTGATCAAATACCACCAAAAGAAAGCTCTGTTTGTGGGTAAAAAAGGACGTGAATTTCGTTTGGGTACGGCGTCGCACGACCGCGCAATTGTCAGTTAAAGTTGCACAGCGCCGAATCGCAAAAAGTGGCCTGGACGGAAGACAGCAAAATCCTCCGGTGGTAAAGTGGTTAAAGGCTTAAATGCAAGTTATTGGCCCATAAAAAGTGTATGGGGACCTGGGTACTGCCCTGGGGGACATGAATCAATGCAAACATTTTTTTTAAATATCATGCCTGGGGGGCCCCCTTAATGTGCCTGTAAAGTAGCGCATTTGTGCGATGTTTGTAGCCTGCTGCAGCATTACTTACATTGCTAAAGGAAAAAATGTAATTCAAACTTGTTCGGGGCTGTAATGTATTGTCGGCTCCTGGCACTATATGTGAAAAAAAATGAAAAGAAAGCCGCCCCACAATGCACTGCTCAGGTGCAGTGAATAAATTACTGATGTCAGTAATTTATTTACTGCTCCTGAACAGTGCATTGTGGGGCGGCTTGTGATGTCAGATTCCTATAAAAGAGCTGTCACAATCAAAAGCAGCTCAGAGCACGGGAAGCGTCAGGAGAAGCAGGAGCTTCTTCTTCTTTTTTTTTTTTTTTCAGGCGACTGATCATCAGGGGACACTATTTTTTTATTTTTTATAAAAGGACTTTTCCAAAACTTGCTTTTGTCTTCATTTTTTGTACACTTTCTTGTGAATGGGTAGGGGTACAATGTACCCGATATCCATTCACATGAGGGGGGGGCGGGATCTGGGGTCCCCTTATCAAAGGGGACTTCCAGATTCCTATAAGCCTCCCCCACAACCACAGCCCAGGGTTGTTGGGAAGAGACCCCTGTCCCCATGAACATGGGGGCAAGGTGCTTTGGGGTGGGGGGGCAAAGCCCCCCTGCCCCAAACCACCCAAGCCCCCCCATGTTAAGGGCATGTGGCCTGGTATGATTCAGGAGGGGGGGCTCACATGCCCCCACCCCCATCCTACCCAGCCTGGCTGTGTGCTCGGGTAAGGGTCTGGATTTAAGGGGAACCCCACACCATTTTTTTTTTTTACAGGCCAAGGGGCCTGGTATGGACTGGGGGGGACCCCACGCCATTTTTTTCAGCAATACTGACATAAACTAAAGTGCCTATATATATATATATATATATATATATATATATATATATATATATATATATATATATATAAATAAAACTTTGTGGCATACACTGCACTAATTGATCTCAACAAACTGTAAAAAGCAAAAGTCTCCCTCCCAGCAATGTATTTATTAACTATTGAATTCCACTTATAATCACCCGCTGGCCAAGGGATTTGAACCCACAACCCTGCAATTAGCAAGGCTGATCTTCTACCAGCTACACCACCATCAAGGACACTTAGGTTAAGCACACTTTCCCTGCCTAACTAACTAACTCCTATCTCACCCTACACACAATGGATGACATAAAAGTTAGGGAGAGTGTGTTCAGCTTAAGCAGGCTTAATGGTGGCGTAGAAGTTAGAATACCAGACTTGCAATGACATGGCTGTGGGTTTGAATCCTCCAGCCCAGAAGGTTATTTATTGAGGTCAGAGTCCATGATAATGCAGGAACTCGAAGTTCCCACAAAAAAGCCCATTTTTTTCGTCATTCGACGAACGAGCGAACAGCCAATGTTTAAGTCGAACTTACGTTCGACTCAAAGCTCATCCCTACTTGGGGCATGAAAACTGTTAAGACACTAGGTGACCTGATTAGCACACACCCTGCAGCTGCCTTCCCTCTCCAGGAGAATGCTCCCACACACCTCCTCAGGTGCATAGGTTTCCAATGCATTCACTGATCAAAGTTGTCAATATTACACAGCAATCATTTTTTTTCTACATTACCTTTATCATGCATAGATCATTCATTTGCCAGTGTGCAGGAGCTGAGCAATCAGACAACAGCCTATATAATTCAGAGCTGTGGTATTGAAAACAGGAGAAGTATGTCCTAGGTTCTGTAAAGCTCACCATACACTATACAATCTGATTGTGCAATCTCCTTTAGATTTACCATTTACTATGTAGTGCATTGGCCTGTCTGATTGCATACAGAATGATTTGATAGATGGGGTGCACTCCTATTGTATAGTTTTGGTGAATCTAAAGGATACCGTACAGAGATTGTACAATCAGATTGTATAGTGTATGTCCATCTTCATAAACCTAAAATTAACTAGTTGTGCTTTCGGTGCCATTAATTGTTAATGGCACCCTAAATGCAGAAGCAAACACTCATTTTGCCAAGTGAAAAAACAAGTGACAATTGCAGCAAAACGCACAGTTAAAACGGTGCAAACTGCAACACACCAAAATGTCCCATAAGGTACTTTGCCCCATGTAAGGCAGCCCATTGAAAAACTAGACAAAAAATGCACGCTCCTACTACACTAGGTGTGGATGGGACCTAAAAGTGACATTTGTGTGTTTACACAAGAACGATAAGGCTCCTTTCACATCTGTGCATTTTCGAATGCATGGAAAGCTGCACAGAGAACGCACGCTTTGCCATGCATTTGAGAAATGCAATGCAAATGCTCATTGTGCTTGCAATGTCATTACATGTTAAAGGCATCCCAAGTGAGGGTAGCAGGCAAGCGTTTGCCCTGCAACAAATGCACAGCAAATGCACAAACAAATGTGGTACAAAATGCAACAAGCTCTGTTCCAAAAAACGTTCTGGAGCTTCATTGGTGCAATTGTCGCAATTTCACATTCAATTGAATGGGCTGCCCTATGCGTGATGACTGAGCCAAAACGCTCCAAAACGCCCTAAAACGCATTCGGGAATGTTAGTTACCACTACATGGAGATGTGAACGGGACATGACAGCCGAATGTCTGTCCAGTCTGTCCTCCTATGTATTTGTATAAAGATGGACATACACTATGCAAACTTATTGAACAATCTCTGTACAATTTCCTTTAGATGTACCAGAACTATGGAATGGGGGGGGACCCACCTGAACAATCCATTCCATTTGCACCAAATCAGACACGCTCTGATAGTTGATGGGATATCTAAAGGAGTTTGTACAGACAGTGAGCGGAAAATAAAAGAGTTGGTATAGTAATGAGGGAGCTGTGGTCCAGACCAGACAGGTGAACACACCCTATCACGCTTCTGTGATGCAGTAAAGAAGTTCATAGTGGGATACAATCTACAGAAAGTTATGGAATCAAAAAGCATTTTTAAACACCCAAACACATAGAGGAAAGTTCAACACTTCTAAAGAGGAGGTAAGTGAGAGATAAGCACATTGAAAATCTGCCTGAAAAGGTGAACTTAAGGCCCGTACACACGTGCAGATTGTCGGCCGAAAAGATTCGGCAGGCGATCGATCGGCTGATTTTCGGCTTGTTAGTATGATGCTTCCGACAGCGCACTTTCGGCCGAAAAGAATCTGTCGTGCAAGCATTAAAATTTTTGTATGCCGACACCAGAGCGGCCGATTGTTCGCTAGTCAATACAGAATTCGGCCGACAGACAGCAGATTTGCAAGACTGGGCATGCTCAGAAAAGAAAAAACACAGGGAAAGTTAACCATCACATGACATCACTTCTGCAGTCGGCTGTAGTCGGCGGACAAAATTCTTGTGCAGTCTTTTGCACTTTTCAACAGACACAACAGCCCGGGGACAAAAGACGGCCGATCGTTCGGCCGACGATCTGCACGTGTGTACGGGGCATTAGTCTTTAATGGTACAGTTGCGCACATGCAAGTGTGCTGCAGGAACGCACACAATTTTGAGTTATCCCACTCTTTGGGCAATTACATGCAAACAGCTGCAGACAGAGTCATCCTGTCATTGATTTCTACAAGCTTCCCGTCAGCAGGTAATCACAAATACCTGGCCGTACCCGGCACTGAAATTTGCTGATCTAGGACTCATATTAGCTTAGTGGTGCAGCTCCAAGCAGAAATGCTCTGTCATGTTGGTGCTCAAGAATAGGGGTGCGGGCAATATAACTTATCCTTAGTCTATGACTAAACCCCCGATGGTTGGGGTGAAATGCATGGACTGTGGAACAGTGTTGGCTGAGGCTGTCACATATACACTATATTACCAAAATGATTGGGACACCTACCTTTATACGCACATGAACTTTAATGGCACCCCAGTCTTAGTCCATAGGGTTTGATAATGGGTTGGCCCACCCTTTGCAGCTATAAAAGCGTAAACTGTTCTGGGAAGGCTGTCCTCAAGGTTTAGGAGTGTGTCTATGGGAATGTTTGACCATTCTTCCAGTGCATTTGTGAAGTTAGGCACTGATGTGGACAAGAAGGCCGGGCTCACACTCCACTCTAGTTCATTCTGAAGGTGTTCTGTCAGGTTGAGGTCAGGACTCACTGCATGCCATTCAAATTCCTCCATTCCAAACTCGCTCATCCATGTCTTTATGGACCTTGCGATTATGGTGTGGGGTTGTTTTTCAGGGGTTGGGCTTGGCCCCTTAGTTCCAGGGAAGGGAACTTTTAAGGCGTCAGCATACCAGGACATTTTGGATGATTTCATGCTCTCAGCTTTGTGGGAACAGTGTAGGGATGGCCCCTCCCTGTTCCAATATGACTGCGCACACAACAAGGTCCATATGCTGATGCCTTAAAATTTCCCTTTACTCGAACTAAGGGGCCAAGCCCAACCCCTGAAAAACAACCCCACACCATAATCTCCCCTCCTCCATATGATTTGGACCAGTGCACAAAGCAAGGTCCATAAAGACATGGATGAGCGAGTTTGGGGTGGAGGAACTTGACCGGCCTGCATGGAGTCCTGACCTCAACCCGGCAGAAAAACTTTGGGATAAATTAGAGTGGAGACTGCGAGCCAGGCCTTCTCATCCATATCAGTACCTAACTTCACAAATGCTCTTCTAGTAGAATGGTCAAACATTCCCATAGACACACTCCTAAACCTTGTGGATAGCTTTCCCAGAAGAGTACACAATGCTGATCTGGGAGGTGTTTGGCCATCTGAATAAGCCCTAGGATAGTAAAAATTGTCAGCATGCAAGGCGGGACAGAAAAGTATTTTTTTTTTTTTTTTTTTACAGGCACTACTTTTGTCAAACTTTTATTGTGGTGACAAAGTCACTTTATTAATTATTTA
The DNA here is from genome assembly GCF_965119305.1 of Pelophylax lessonae. Classification (NCBI taxonomy): domain Eukaryota; kingdom Metazoa; phylum Chordata; class Amphibia; order Anura; family Ranidae; genus Pelophylax; species Pelophylax lessonae. The sequence goes on along the minus strand of NC_138772.1, from coordinate 187,100,778 downwards.
TTGCATTTATAAATCCTGTATAATAACAATATATTCATAATTGGATTAAACTGTGATTTACATTTATATGAAATTCATCTTCATTGTTGTGATACCGCTATCTATTTCTAACATGGGAGGCACTAAATGGTTTGGGGGGCTGACCATGTTCACAAAATTCTGAATTAACCCTTTGCACACTGTTTTAGACCATTACATATCCCATGCAAGCTTTTGTTTAAAACAAGGATTTTTGGTTCACATATATTGCAATACATGTTCAAGCTGGTCAACTGCATCAAAGTGATCTCTCTATGGCCAGTTCCTTTTGTAGTGTGCAAAATAAAAAAAAAAGCCTTCTTGCTAATAGCATATGGTAATGGACATAGTGCAATTGCTCCAGAGATTAGTAAATGAGTTAAGGCTTAACCCTTTGCACGCTGTTATAGACCATTACATATCCCATGCAAGCTTTTGTTTAAAACGAGGATTTTTGGTTCACATATATTGCAATACATGTTCAAGCTAGTCAACTGCATCAAAGTGATCTCTCTATGGCCAGTTCCTTTTGTAGTGTGCAAAATAAAAAAAAGCCTTCTTGCTAATAGCATATGGTAATGGACATAGTGCAATTGCTCCAGAGCTTAGTAAATGAGTTAAGGCTTTACTTTGCAAACAATACCCAATCATGTGAAAGGAAAATTAAATAAAAAAAAATAAAAAAAAAAACTGCATTTTTGCTTCCACATGATTGGATGATGAAATTTAGCAGTGCTTCTGCTCATTTACTAAGCTCAGGAGCATCTGCTCTTGCAGAGTGCAACTGCACTTTGCAAAGTGCCTTGAGTAAAGGCCTGTACACACGTACTGATTGTCAGCCGTAAATATTCGGCCAACGTCCGATCGGCCGATTGTCGGCTTGTTAGTATGATGCTTCCGACAACCGACTGCGACTTTTCGGCCGAACAAAATCTGGTGTGCATGCTACAAAATTTTTGCAGGCCAACAAAGAACGGCCGATTGTTCGCCAGTCAGTACAGATTTCGGCCGACAAAAAGCTGATGAGCAAGACTGGGCATGCTCAGAGAAGAAAAAACACACGGAAAGTTAACCATCACATGACATCACTTCTGCAGTCGGTTGTTGTTGGCCGACAAAATTTGTGTGCAGTCTTTAGCACTTTTCAACCTACACGACAGCACCGGGCAAAAGACGGCCGAACGGTCGGCCGACAATCGGTGCGTGTGTACGGGGCTTTAAACAACCTCATAGTGCAGGGGTGTCAAACTAGCAGCCCCCCAGCTGTTGTGGAACTACAAGTCCCATCATGCCTCTGCTTGTGCGAATCATGCTTGTTACTGTCACCCTTTCAATGCCTCATGGGACTTGTAGTTCCGCAACAGCTGGAGGGCCGCCAGTTTGACACCTGTGCCATAGTGTCAATATGGGGAAAACTTACACAGTCAGAGGAAAGTTGCAGATTGATGTCTCTTATATGTCTTTGTTTTATATATATTTATATAGATAGATATTGCCCAGTGAAAACACACTCCAACATGCCATAGTAATGCAAGCTTTAAATATATCAAGTTCACAGATCTTTGAAGCCTACATAGCAATATATATAAATGCATTCACGCATAACGCTAATTAGACACAGGCTATAGGTGCATACATCTGCCTGCTCAGATAAAATAATAAAAAATAATCAAGAGAGACATTATGTTAAATACTAGAATACACAATGCGATTGTAGGATTCACTTTTCTAGCATTCTATTGCCTGCATTAAGAAGATTCAGTAGCAAGTGTTAGCTTTGCCTTGACTCTCTGGTAAAAGGCCATCTACTGATTAAGGAGTGAACTGCAGGCTGTAACCTCAGCATCTCTTTGCTCCCTGATCAGCCTTTTAATACATCCCCTCCCCCTTTCCATCAGTCTGCAGAAGCTGCTGCAAAGATTAAAACAAACACGGACTTGTGCTCTAAGCCATCATCGTTCCCGTCCTTTGCTCTATTTCATCCTCCAAGCACATTCCAACAATGAGTACACTGGGCTGGGCAGGCTGATCCTGGAGTCTGGGCTGGTGCTGATGCTGCAGTAGTGAGGCAGTTCTTCCTCTCTGCTGAATAAATCTAGAAGTGTTGTGAATGTGTGTGCTGGGAGTGTCTTCTAGGACTGCCTGCCCTGCTGTGAGCATGCATATATAGAGCCGGTGACTGTGTGTATCTGAGCTCAGGCTTGCACTGGGAGAGGAAGGACTCAGCTGCAGCATCCTCATCACACTTCTCCCATCCCTGGCTCTGCCCTAACCTGCCTGCACATGGCCATTTTGGGATTTTCCTGTTAAGCAACGCATCATCCCTCCTTCTCAGACCTCTCTGTTTTCGCTCAGTCTCCTCCCCAATCTCTAAGCATGATCTTCAGCAAAGCAAGTTTGTTTCTTGGACGTTGAAGGAGAAGAAGTCAGGGGTCTTTGCAGAACAAGGGGGGGGTGGGTTTTGTTGTTCTTTAAAGGGAAAGCCCTGTGTCAACCTCCTCCTGCCCTCTCCTTCAAGAGCCCACCACCTCCTTTCTCCCTGGACACCCTTAGCTGTCAAAGCAACAGAAGAGGACACAGAGGGAGAAGTTGCTGGGCTAACCCCCCTGTGGGATCTGGAGTTAAAGCTGGGAACACTGAGAAGCCATGCTTTGGATTTGCAGAGGCTCTGCTCTGGTCCTGGGGATTTTCAGCTGCCTGTACTGCAGCGCCTGGAGTGCCAGCCCTGAATCCCGTAAGTCAGCACTGCCTTTTTTTTATCCATCCTGCTCACTTGTTTTAAAATAGTTCTTTGGCCATCCCTGTTGTGAATATTTCTTAAAGTGGAACAGGGATGTGCTTCCCACTGCATCAGATCACATGCAAACTGCAGCTATTAAGTTGGCTGTTCCTAAAAGTTCTGAATCATTTTGCCCCCCTCCCTCCTTTGAGTGCTTGTCATTTCTTATTTGCTGTCAGTGTCGGTACTTGATGATGGTTATTGGCCAAGAAAATATTTGCTTATAGGACATCCGAATGAAAAATTGCATGCAGCCTAATGCTGCATATCTTTATTAAGAATTAGATTTGAGATGGATTTAGGTATAAGATAAGGAGTTGAATGCATTGCCCCGATATGAGTCATTGGAAATAAAACATTGGTTGGCTCAGTAGCTAAAAGTGCACGATGCTGCATACTGTCTTTGCTTTATAGTGGACATACATCATCGGCTAGTAGAAAAAAAAAGTTCATTGTGCATTGTGTTTCCAGCTCTGATTAGGTTCAAGTTGTTTTGCTGTGTATTTTTAAAAAAAAATATTTAAAGAATACTTGGAAAAAAAAGCAGTTACTTATTTTATATTTCTTTTATTTTTATTATGATGTTTTTTGCGTTGCGCTGTATAGTAATGCTTGGTGCAGTGGCAATTATTTGCATAAAGAATACAGAATGATACATGCAGTGCAACCTCATTATAAATGCATTAGGGTGATGCTTCTTTGAACTGTATATAAAGTTTGATTCTCTGGTCTGTTTGTAAAGGACGGTTGAAATAACACTCATTCTCTTTTTTTGCACACCATTGTGATTTTTGACAGATACATTCTGAAGCCCATGTCGTTAATAGATCAGGTATAATGGACATCAGAGTTAGACCTGTCATCAGAAATTTTTGTTAAATGACTGCTAATCTCCAGTGTACTTCCCTCTGACCATCAATTATTACTGTGGTCTAGTGATGAGTTTCTAGCAGCTAGAGGTTCATGCTGGGGGAGTTTATATACCACTGCATTATCTCAGACTTTAATTTCTCTTTTACTGTAGGTGTCAGTACAGTAAAATGTGACTGGCACAAGTTTTTTTTTTCACTAAGCCCACTTGTGACTTGGAGAAGTAGCAATATCAGACAATTATTTTTTTTTTGTGACAGTAGCAGTATTCTATTGATTTTTCTAATGGAAATTTTTAGCTGTTGTGTTAGTGCTTTCTAGACAGCATAAGGGAAGCGCACATTATTACATATTAAATATGCAGTAGAAAGTATTGTAGTAATTTCAAGCCATATGGTACTCTATAAAGGATAAGCTTAGGAGGACTGATGTTCAGTGGTTTAAGCGTGTTTTTTTGCCATAAATGCACTAAAATGAACACTCATTTTTTTAAATTTTTTGTTTTAAACTTTGCATAGAATAGATTGTTTTGAAAGTACCATCATACAGTATTCTCTAATTTGCGATTTACATACCAGACCACATAGGTGACTTTGCTGATGACTCCGGATACAACTTTTACCCATGATGTATACTTTTCAAACAAGTTAGGGTATTACCAGTTGATCCATCGAAGGTATATATTCATTTTTGTCAATAGATACCCAGCTAAACTTAGCAAAACAAATGAGTTTGACTGTAATATATACCCCTGATGTGGCTTTTTAATATCTCTTGCTTGTTTGACTTGGCAGCAAATGAAAAAAAAAATGCAAGTTTACCCTTGTAATATGTTAAAATATGTGTTCAATCCTACCAATTCACCCACTGGAGATCTTTAGCCATGGAGATTGTGGGTGCATACTAAAATTTGCATTTCCTTCTTGTTGTAATATAATCATCTTATATAAAGATAGCATTAAAAGAGCAAAATACTTAATTTACATAACAGGTTATACAGGAATTAAAATAATGTACTATTCATTGGTTTTGTACAGTTTACAGTCATTCAGTTTTTCTACTTTGTGTCCTTCTAAGTAGTATTTTTGGAATAAATATCTATAATGAGCAACTCAACCAGGAGAGGTCATCACTAGACAAAGTAAGAAGAATGTTCATTAAATAGATTTCTTTTTCCTACATAACATTCCACACTACATTTTTTAAATGTAATCTCTTCCAAATCAGAATATTATTATTGAAGCAAAACAATTAACTCAGCGGGAAAAAGTGCAGTATCTGCATGATGATAGAAGAAATCCATTTCTCTGAGCAGGCTGCAGTCTGTATGATATCCAGATCTCAGCAGTATTTCTTCTGTAATGTGGTAGTCAGTGAGGTACAGCACTTTGTATAGATAAAAACCCAGACAGCTAGCGCTGCACTGGTTACGGATCGCCACAGCAAGTCTCCGCTGTAAGTGCTGACACATCACATTGTACCCTTTCTGTTCTCAGTAAGTGCCTTCAACTTGTGATGTGAGCAGAGCACACTCTGAAAGATGAGGTGTTTAACAGCATTGCTTATGATTTAATCTGAAGTTCATGACACCCTTGCTGCCTTCAAGCAATATTCCCATAACTCTCAGACAACAAGCGTTCTTCCATGTGTTTCATTTGTGAAGTCAAAGACCTTAGCCAGGCAAAATAAAATGTGTGCCCGGTGGCAAATATTGATATCTAAAAGCAGGTAAAGAGTGGCATGCAAAGCTTCATAACTCATAGCTAACTGACAGATTTCATTTTCGACCTTTCTGATTTCAGTAAACTTAAATTTGATTGTTTTGCCTTGGGTAAATCCACTTTAAACATCACATTTACTTTTTCTTCTGGCCAAGCTGATAAAATCAGATTGGCTGCTATGCAGCCCATTATTGATCTATGAATAAGTCCATTAGTGAGCACTATGTGTGAACTGGGCTGACCGGAATACTCTATGCTACGTTATATAAATCTGTAACATTCAAGTGATCTGTCCAGAAATACTCTGATATAGACAGGAAACTTTTTGGTTGAGAAGGAGCCTTTTATTGAACCATTACAAGTGCAGTTTTGTGTAATTGCTTCATTAGAGTCATTAGTAAAAATTAATCAGCATAAAAAATAAATCTACATAGTGTGTGAATGATCATAATGGAAAAACAAGAGAATAATATGAAAACAAGGTTTGTTTGATGCACTTGGTTATGACCTTTGCAGCAGTGTGTAAACCAGCTTGCATCATTAGCATCTGCCATGTTCTCATCATCCAACACTGAAAGGAACATAATCTACACTGAGTCATTATTTAAGAAAACTCTTGCATTTGGCTATATTGTTGGGCTATATTTTATCCATGATAGACCAGCACTTTCTGTTTACCACGCCAAACTATGCTTCACTTTTATAAAAGTCATGGATTCACTTCTCCTGGGAGACCTACGAATAACAACAACTCTAAGGGGTCCATTTATCAATATTTTTGTCCAAGATTCAAACAACTTTCGCCTCAAAATCACATTTCTCTAGTTGAATGGTATATGAAAATGTGTTACTCTTGGATGAATGTTGTGCGAGTCTTGGATGAAAAGATTGCTACATCTTTGAGCATAAGCTGCTGTAAAGTCCTAACTATTACCATTATTCATTCTCTTTCTTCAAATACCCCCAACATATTCTGAAACAAGTAACAGACTGATAAAATATTAAAGCAGGCATAGAAGGATAAACATCATGTAATAATTAATAGTAAAAAAAATGTGACAGGGCAGGTTTTAAGGACTTGCAATTCAAAGTAAAATATTTGTTCTATGAGCTGGTCAGCTATGTAGACTTTGAAAAAGGAAAGAAATAAAGTGACGCTGGTGGAAAAGGTTGGTAAGAAGGCAGGGCACTGCCATGAATAATATGGTTCCTGAGCAAAAAAGATAGTAATAACAAGTAAGATTTGACCGACATGGAGATGGCTGAGATACTTCAGGATAACTACTAGACGTTAAAAAATTGATGATGCATGTGATAAATCCTGGAGATAAAAGAGAAGAGGTTATTATAAGGGAGCTTGAGTGATCCAGATGAGTGACAGATAGGTAGGGCATAGTTAAGCGTTGGATGGGAATAAAGAAAGGGGATAACAATATGCGGCAATTGTGAGTAACATTCCAAATTTGGCTTCTTATTCTATTCAAAATGTGCAGCAATTACAGTGATTAGTAAAAAAGCATCCACTAGGGAAATGGTTACAAAGAAATTTTAGGGCAAAAAAAGACAAATGTCCATCAAGTTTAATTAAAGACAAAATAATTAAAAAAAAATGCATCCTCAAAACCCTACACCAACAGTTTATCCAGTGGGGAAAAAAAAAAAGGAAAAAAAAAACTTTTATAAAAAGGATCAATGTTCTCTTATGGGAAAAAAATATATTTCCTGATGGTGATGGTGTTAGAGAAGTTAAACTAGGAAATAAATAAAGAATAAACTAATGCTTTGTGGAGCTAGTTGTAGTCCCCTGAGAAAAAACAATGCGTAAATGATGAGATGAAACTGAATGATTTTTTAAAGATCCCAATGGGTGGTCCAAAGTAGGTATGTGACAAGTATGTGCTGGAGGCATCAGGCTTGCAAATAAAGATATACAGTTTACAGTATATATTAGTATTGATGTTAGGGGATATATCACTATTCTTTGATTGCTGTGTTTATCACCTCTAGAAATGTATAGGTAAAATCAATAAATGGAAAGAAATAGTCCAGCATATCAACATCAGCAAATCATAAAAAACAAACAAAAAAAAAAAAAAAAACGCTATTCTTCCAAAGAATGTTAAAAAAAAACATAGATTATTGGACTAATGATATATTCCAGTAGCTAAAAGTATCAATAACAACATACTGTATATGAAAATACAGTGACATCAACAGGCATGTCATCTTCCAATGTGTTTCTCGTGTTTAATCCACTTCTTTAGGACTATTAGTTACTTTGTATCACAAAAATCATCAAAATATGGTTGTATACAGGAGTACAAGCAGTATCCATATTAGTCTAGGATGATATATATACAATTGCAAACTCCAGCACAAACAGCTGGACTACCTCATTTTTTTATCGGCTTTGTTGTGTAAATAAAAACAGTACCATGGCCACCCAAAGACATTTTCGGGGTAGGAGTTAGGAAATACAATCTCATCCAGGACCCACTCTACATAGCTAATTGGGCAATAGGCAAGCCACACTATACTGATGAGTTAATTCCTATGCTTTTTTATCTGTATGCACATTCACAAAATTGGATCAAGAGCATTGCACAAAACAATATAGCAGGAAATGGATCAAATCCTGGATTCCCTTTTCTACTGTAAGCTCTGCTGTGCAGTGTTACTGAACCCTAAAACCAATGAAATGTTCAGGTAATTCTAAAGTTTGTATTTAAATCTACTGTATATTAAAATAGATTTTTTATGTCTGTCTGGATTTCAACTTTTTGTTTAAATAGAAAAAGAACATCACAAAAGACATGGCAAAGGGGTGGGCATTCTTTGCAGTCAGAACAGCAGGGGTGAATTCTATGTAAGAGGTTAAAGATAGTAAACCAGACAAAGTTGACTGATTACCAAGCGCAGTTGCATATGCTACCATGTTCCCTGAAAATAAGACCTACCCCAAATATAAGACCATGCATGATTTTCGGGGAGGGCTGCAATATAAGCCCTACCCCGAAAATAAGCCCTAGTGAGTCCTTGTAAAAATATATAATCTGGTTTGTAAAAAAAATATAATGTCTAAGTGTTTATATTTGTAAGTTTATTATCTAGAACACAATATATACAGAGCCGCTGGGCGCTCACATAACCCGCCGGAGATCTTAGGAAAAAAATAGAAAAGTGTATAGGACTTTAAAGGTAGCCACCACAAATCCCATGCAGAAAAACAGTACTCAGACTTATATTAAAAGTAGAAAATGTATTACAACATAATAAAAATATTTAAAACAAAAACATGGAAAATATATTGGTAAGTACTATGTAACATCTTCCTAGAGCACAGGAACCTATAACATGCCCTAGTGTGCCAGGATCTGGTAAGTAGATAGCACAGAACCGGCGACAATATCACGTATTCTGGCTGAACAGGAATCTAGTGCATCAAATGCCAATGGATCACTACGCTTTTCGCTTACAGCTTCCTCAGGAGATCCTATTGGTGCTAAACCCAAAGGTGAAAACATAGAGCACCCAAATCGGCAGAGTGGAATGGAGGGAGGTCACCCATGAAAGCAGCTACCGAGAGGGATGCACACCAGGCACTAAACAGCCATAACAAAGAAGCCTTGCCCGGTGGGCCACACAATTTTGGGGTACTGTCCGCCAATAGGCAAATATCTTCCAATTTTCTATGCAAAGAGAGGGATGGAAGTGGCAACAAGGTTATCCCTACACTCGGAGGGTCCACCAAACAGCAACTTCTTTCTTCTTATTAAGGAGCCTCAGCTCCTCTCTGTGCCGATCCACTTGGTAAGATAGCCCCTCCAAAAGGGGAGACTTGGGAGATGTCCACCGAAGATATTCTCCTCTCCTCCCGGCTAATGTCAGTGGGAATCTCGGCCCCTCCCTCGGCAGCACTTAGAGCGGGAAAGAAGAGCTCCGGCGGATCACGTGAGCGCCCAGCGGCGCTGTAAATAAGATATTTTCGACAATAAATTTACAAAAGGAGACAATTGGACATTATATAATCTTTTTAGAGATTTACTGGACATTATAGAATGTAGATTATTGTACATACAGTAAATAAATAAGACATCCCCTGAAAATAAGCCCTAGTGTGTTTTTTGTAGCCAAAATGAATATAAGACCCGCCTTTATTTTCGGGGAAACACGGTATAAGACTATAAGAGACCACAGGAGAGCAAGCAAGTTAAACCAAACCTTGCTACACAAAGTGAACTTCCTCTCATCGTCTTCCTCCCCCTATTACACAGTCACAGAAAATGTTATCATTTTGTCAAAGTAAATACCTTTTTTTAAATACCTTTTTTTTTCGCCTGTAAGAGAGTACAGAAAATTCTGATTCCTTGCCTAGGTAAAAGGTGATGTCGTGATCCACCACCTGCCGCCCCCTGTGATATCCACATACTGTAGCCCATAGCAGGGGGCTGTGATTTGGTATTAATTGAAGGATGACATTGTTTTGATCCCAAGTGCAAATCAACATCTGTGGCACATTTGTGCATGCGCAAGGTCAAGCATTATACGGCTGGCTTTGAAAATGAGATACAGACAACTGGCTCCTGATCTGGGTGATTCAAGATGGCGATGCAGAAACAGAACAGCACAAGTAGAACTTCAGCTGCTGTTTTTTCATATTAAACAAGGTCGCATTTAGTTTTAAATCATTAGGTGGAAGTTCCTCTTTACGGAATAATTTTTTTTTTTTTAATCCTGCTGTGCATTGGCTGGTGAAACGTGCCTAGTGGTGGAGCCAGCATATCACTGCAGTAAAGCCCATAGCAACAGGGATTGACATGTTTCTTCATGGCTAATTGAGCTTATACACACAGGCTCAATGTGAACACTATAAAACTGTAAATCAGATGGTGTTGATGGGTTACTTATCATTGCAGTTCAGATCCCATTGTACAGTGCAGGATTCTACTCTGAGCAAATTTCATACTATTTATTGCACCTGTATAAGTGGATAATGCAGTACATAATACAATGAGGAACACAGCAAATTGGCTGTCCTCACTGAGAAACACAGTATTCACACTAAGGCTCCATTCACATTTGTGCAACTTTCTTTATTGTACATCACGGGACACAGAGCCCTAAATCATAACATATGGGTTATATAGGCACCTTCAGGTGAAGGACACTGGTAACCAATCAGAAAGGTTGTCCCCCTATGTGACGGTATTCACCATCACTGGAATTTAAAGACAGATAAGTAATGGTTTGGATTGCTTCATATTTGCAAGCAATATCTCCATATAGGAATATTAAGATTTATTCCCATTTGCCATGAAATCTGTAATTCCTAAATGCTGTGTATATTACATATCTTTCAATGTCAGCAAGGTTTTCCTTTTTGTTTGTGTATTGGGAATGTGGATTGCCTTGTCTCATTGTAAGTGCTAATGACCTCCCATTGTTCTGTGTCTGGCTACTGTGTACATTGATTGTCCCCTGGGGGCTTCTGTCTCCTTGCACATGGCAGTCCTTCTGGTCAAGCTATCTGACCAATCACTGCTGACTCATTTTCAATTCCTCATTTGCATGGCTAAGGAGGACCAGAAGGGGAACTGCAGGTACTTTACAATTGACCAATAGGAAAGCGGTTGTTGGGGGCGGGATATTCCAAATTCTATATATATAAGTCTTGTTCAATAAAGTTGTTGAGAGTTCCTTCACCTCAATCTAGAGTCCTGTCTCTTATTGGGGGAATCTGCTGCAGGGATTGCTATGGTCTTCCATACTCCCTTAGAGAATCACTAAGCTTTTGTAAGAGCTTGTGTAAGAGCTTGTTCGTGCTGCACTCTCTGGGGAAAGAGAGGTTCACCCACAGGAACTTGGAGCCTTGTTGTAGGTCCAGGGTGGGTAGGTGATGCCAAGACCCTAACCAAGCTGTGGTGGTTCGTGGAGTCTGAAGTGCTTATGGTGTCTAGTGGAGTGCTTGGAGCCCTCGGGAAGCACTAGGAGCATCTGTCAACGGAGGTACCCCGTCCGGGGTGCCCTGTTCCATTACATTGGTGGCAAGCGGTGGGATGGCGTCCTAGTGTGAGGAGAAGCAGCTCGGAGACACCGGTAAAGTTATGGAGCGAGCTAACACTGTGCAGCGTCCCCATATGAGGAGGAGTTTCTCTGGAGGTTACAGCAACACTTGGTCCAACAGGATGGGCCTGTATCAGAGGAAGCCATATTGGACTGGAGAGATGCCACTCGAAAGGAAATGTGGTATGAGGCCTTAGAGGATGTGCAGTGGAGGCGGAGAGAGAACCTTCCCAGCGGTTCCAGGTATACGTTGCCCTGCGGTTACCTTTCCTAGGACAGCAACCCCTGGATGAGTGGGTGACGGAGCTGTGGAACCTGATTTGGAAGGAGTTGTGGCTGGATGAAGCTTACCGGGCACTAAAGTGGTACTCCACCCGGCACGACCACTGGATGGCTGACAACAATATGCCGGAAGGTGAGGACTATAGTGGGCCGGGCTTGCTGTGGGAGGCCTTTGAAGAGAGGGACTTTGGATGTCCAGCAGAGTTTCGGTGCTGGGAAATCCAGGACACCAGGGAAGCCCTACTGGATCTCCCCAGAGTGGATGACCTGGTGTTAGACTTGATTCATCTGGTTAGAATGGAGTGGGAACCGGAGCAGGACTACCAACGCCTGCTCTGCTCCATTCCACCCCAATCTACCCTGCAAGCAGAGCCAGAGTCCTGGGTGGCAGATCCAGACCCACAACCCGTGAGTTGGAGAGACAGTACAGACTGGTGATACTTGGAAGACCCACCGATGGCAGGTGGAGATGGGACCGAGGTCTCTCTACCGGCCCTACAGGGAGGCTGGGCAGCCGGCCCAGATCCCCAGCTACAGCAGGAGTTACAGGGAGCCGAAGGTGTCGTCCTTCCTTCCAAGCAGCAGTGTACCTTACAGGGAGAGAAGACAACTAATCCTTCACCCCAACCACAGGGAGATAACAGCGCTGACCCCAATGGTACAGATGGGACCGCGGTCTCTGCGCCAGACCTACAGGGATGCTGGACGGTCGTTCCAGATACCCAACCAGCCCCGCAGGAATACCAGGAGGAGGAGGTAGGCGATCCCTCCTCTCTACATCAGACCCCTAACCAAGTTCTGGGGGTAGTATTCACCAATCCCAACCCAGCAGAAGAGCTGGCAACAGGGCAGAGTGCTACCAACCTCTGCCCAGCACCTGCAAAAGCTACAGTCCTCATTTTTACACCCCAGGGATGCTGGACAGTCGGCTCAGATCCCCAACAGCCTGACGAAGTGAGCCCCACCACCCTGTCTTCTCTCCAGCGGCTGAAAGGACTCCCAGGGGAAGGGCCAGTCCACACTTATCCCCAGCAGCGGGTATGTTCTGCGAGAGAGGCAGAGGTTGGCTGGGTGAGTAACACTGTTTTCCCGACAATTTGTTTGGGGTACTGGGTGGGTGCAGACATTGGGAGGGCCCGTGGAACACAGCCTACCTTAGAGAGGTTGGAAAGTTCTTCTCTCAGCCTACTAGGCTCCTCTTATGTCTAAATCACCCTGTGTCTTTTAGGGACACAGGGTGCCCAAGAAGCCCAGTCTGGCCTGCCCAAACCAGACTTTCACAGACTGATCGGCTATGAGAGCTCCATGCGCCTTGCCAAGACAAACTTACAAACTATGTGGAACTTTGTCAAGGAAGCTGCCATGATGGATGGACTCTTTGGGACTTGTTACCCGACTAACTCACGCACAGACCGATTGGAGGTCTGGTACCTGGATTAGTCTACCTTTGGGGGGAAGATATGTGACAGTATTCACCATCACTGGAATTTAAAGACAGATAAGTAATGGTTTGGATTGCTTCATATTTGCCAGCAATATCTCCATATAGGAATATTAAGATTTATTCCCATTAGCCATGAAATCTGTAATTCCTAAATGCTGTGTATATTACATATCTTTCAATGTCAGCAAGGTTTTCCTTTTGTTTGTGTATTGGGAATGTGGATTGCCTTGTCTCATTGTAAGTGCTAATGACCTCCCATTGTTCTGTGTTTGGCTATTGTGTACATTGATTGTCCCCTGGGGGCTTCTGTCTCCTTGCACATGGCAGTCCTTCTGGTCAAGCTATCTGACCAATCACTGCTGACTCATTTTCAATTCCCCATTTGCATGGCTAAGGAGGACCAGAAGGGGAACTGCAGGTACTTTACAATTGACCAATAGGAAAGCGGTTGTTGGTGTCGGGATGTTCCAAATTCTGTATATATAAGTCTTGTTCAATAAAGTTGTTGAGAGTTCCTTCACCTCAATCTAGAGTCCTGTCTCTTATTGGGGGAATCTGCTGCAGGGATTGCTATGGTCTTCCATACTCCCTTAGAGAATCACTAAGCTCTTGTAAGAGCTTGTTCGTGCTGCACTCTCTGGGGAAAGAGAGGTTCACCCACAGGAACCTGGAGCCTTGTCGTAGGTCCAGGGTGGGTAGGAGATGCCAAGACCCTAACCAAGCTGCGGTGGTTCGTGGAGTCTGAAGTGCTTACGGTGTCTGGTGGAGTGCTTGGAGCATCTGTCAACGGAGGCACCCGGTCCGGGGTGCCCTGTTCCGTTACACCCTATATAACCCCTCCCACACAGGAAGTGCCTCCGTTTTTAGCCAGTGTCTAAAGGTGAAGGTCGCTATGGGGAGTCGCGCCACATATTTTGTATGTTTTAAAGAAGAAGAAAGAAGATTATGCTACATACCAAGATCAAAGATCACTAAATCTAAGGGGTTAGCTATCAGATCCATCCTAAACAGTCAATAAACTAAAAGATGGTACCTGAGCCTCTGGGAGCAGATATGAGGTTTTGCCTGTAATTCTGTCCTTTTTAGGCGCTGGACCCTGGGATCAGGACCCTTGGAATACCAAACCCCAAAGGCGCTCCGTGCAGGGTGCTCTACAGGTCCAAGGCTGTGGCCCCTTGAAAACAAGGGGACCCAGTCCATGAAGGTCTCCAAGACAAAGCTAGCTGGGTGAAGATTGGATTCCTGTTTCCTGTTGCTACCTGTGAAAAGGAAGAGCAAGCGTCCTTCTTTTAAGATCCCCAGCATTCATACTACCAGTGCTTCTAATTCCAGTTGGGGGCGACGCTCTCAACCTTCTGGGTTCCCTAAAAAGGTCTCTATTTCTGGCATTGGATCTCAAAGCTCTAAATCAGTTTCTGAACATTCGTACTCTCAGTATGGAGTAAATTCATTCAGTCATAGCCTCCCTGCAGAAAGAGGAATTTCTAGCTTCCATAGTCATCAAGGATACATATCTTCACGTGCCTATAATTCAGGTCCATCAAAGGTTTCTACGCTATGCAATAGGAAACCGTCATTTTCAGGTTGTGGCCTGCCCTTTGGTATAGCCACAGCTCCAAGAGTGTTCACAAACATCCTAGCTCCAGTATTGGGAGGGATATCTGTAATAGGATATCTGGACGATCTATTACTAATAAGATCGATCGGCTTCGGCTCTAAGTCGAAATGTCTTCCAGACAGTACAATTTCTAGAATGTCTGGGTTGGATACTGAACTTAGTAAAATCAGCATTACAGCCGGTCCAGCATCTGGAATGCCTGGGTCTTCTTGTGGGAATGGTACAGGCAAAGATATTCTTGCAAGCAAGAAAGGTCTCAGACCTAAAGGATCTGGCTTGGTACATAGTAAGGCGGAGATGTCCTTCTATACGTCTTTGCATGATGTTACTAGGAAAGATGGTGTCTGCATTTAAGGCAATTCCCTATGCTCATTTCCATGCCAGACCCTTACAGAACAACATTCTGTCTACATGGACTGGAAAGGTTCAGTCTCTGGACTGGCCCATGTCTCTGGTACCAAGAGTACATCAGAGTCTGAATTGGTGGTTGTTGACCAGTAATCTGGAGAAGGGGAAATCCTTTCTTAAAGGGGCCTGGAAAGTGGTGACTACAGAGGCCAGTCTCTCTGGCTGGGGAGTGGTTCTGGAGGAAGCCACTGTCCAGGGAAAATGGTATTGGGTAGAGCGATGTCTCCCCATCAACATTCTGGAAATCCGAGCAGTCGGGCTTTAAAATACTGGACGCCCAGACTTCGGGGTCACTTCGGTGTGCAATCCGACAATGCCACGGCATGGCTTATGTCAACCATCAAGGAGGCACAAGGAGTCGGTCAGCCCAGAAAGAGGTGGATATCATTCTGTGCCGGGCAGATGAGTTTGTGCCATGGCTGACAGCAGTGTTTATTCCAGGAATAGAGAACTAGCAGGCAGATTTTTTTGAGCCGTCAACAGATGTTTCTAGGGGAATAGTCCCTACATCCCAAGATTTTTCAACCAATCTGCCTATGCTCCCAGACGTAGATCTGTTGGCATCCAGGTTCAACAACAAGTTGAAGAGATTTGTGTCCAGGACCAGGGATCCACTTGCAGTCGGAGTGGATGCTTTGGTGACTCCTTGGGAGGAGTATTCCCTGATTTATGCCTTTCCTCCGGTACAGCTGATACCGTGTTTATTGCGCTGGATCCAGCTATGGGGAAACCAGTAATTCTGGTAACTTCTGCATGGCCAAGGGGGGTTTGGTATGCACACATCCAAATGTTGGCAGTGATGAGGCCTTGGGTTCTTCCACTGCATCCGAAACTACTCTCTCAAGGTCTGATATTCCACCCTGCTGTACAGTCTAGCTTCCTTCAAGCAGGGATAGATATGGAATTAACCTTGAGCACTAGTAAAGGGCAAATTTCAGCCTTATCGGTTTTCTTTCAAGAGCCAATCGTTTCCCATTTGTTGGTTCAGACCTTCATCCAGGGAATGTTATGTTTGCTTCCACCTGTGAAGCCACCATTGTGTCTTTGGGGCCTAAATTTGGTGTTGGCAGTTTTACAAAAACAGCCTTTTGAACCTCTGGGGCAGGTTCCCCTGGTTTGTTTGACCAGAAAACTGGTCTTTTTCTTTGCAATAACCTCAGCTAGAAGGGTATCGGAACTAGCAGCTCATTCTTGTAAAGAGCCATTCTTGATTTTTCATCAAGATAGGGTGAATCTACATCCGCACCCAGGTTTTTTGCCCAAGGTGGTGTACGCCTTTCATTTAAATCAGGACATTATACTACCTTCCTGTTTTCCAGATCCTCACTCAGAGGAGGAAAAGTTTTTGCATTCTCTTGATGTAATACGTGCACTTAAGTTTTACTTAGAGAAATCAGCTCAGATTTGTAAAATCGAGAGCTTGTCTGTGCTGCCAGAAGGGCCTAAGAAAGGGTTGGCAGCATCTAAGTCTGAGATTTCTCATTTGGATTTGTCAGGTCATTACCCAGGCGTATGAGTTAGTAGGGAAGGTTCCACCTTTTCCTGTAAAGGAACATTCTACCAGAGGAGTAGGTGCCTCTTGGGCACATCGCCATCAAGCCTCTATGGCTCAGATTTGTAAGACCGCGACCTGGTCATTGGTGCATATGTTTACTTGTTTCTATAGAGTGAATGTTAGTTCCCAGGAGGAATCTGCATTTGGCCGCAGTGTTCTGCAGGCAGTGATCCTTTTGGTGATCACATGGAGGTATTTTATGGTGTCCCCCTCCCCTCAGATGCATTGCTTTAGGACATTCCATATGTTATGATTTAGGGCTCTGTGTCCCATGATGTACGACAAAGAAAATATGATTTTTCCTACAGCTTACCTGTAAAATACATTTCTTTGAGTACATCACGGGACACAGAGGTCCCTCCCCTCTTCTATGGGGTCTTTATTGCTTGCTACAAAACTAAGGCATTTCCTGTGTGGGAGTGGTTATATAGGGGGGGGCATCCTTCCTGACTGGTTACCAGTTTTCTTCACCTGAAGGTGGCTATAAAACCCATATGTTATGATTTAAGGCTCTGAGTCCCGTGAGGTACTCCAAGAAAAGGATTTTACAGGTAAGCTGTAGGAAAAATCCTATTTTTCATGCAACTTTGGACATTCCCCATGTTTTCTATTGATAACCGTTCATATACTGTATACGCAACCTAAAGTTTCAGCAACTTGAAAGTAGTTCTTGCACTATTTTGGTCCGACTTTCATGCAACTTGAGGGTCATAGACTTCAATGTTAACCCTCAAAAGTGTCATGAAAGTTGTACCTGGATGTTATACAATGCAACAGTTGTGCAACAGTTGTCTGTTATGACTGGTCAAAGCCAAAGTTGTATCCAAGCTGTGCAACTTTGAAGTCATACAAGTGTAAATAGAGCCCTATAGAGCATTAACATACAGTAAATTCATCTGAGGAGGAGTTTGTGAACCTGCCACTAGTGTTCTCAGGAACGGTGCTCTCATACAGATACAGATAACAAGATACAACCATATTCTATTAAATGTGCTTGTAGTCTCTCTCACATTTCTAAAACACTCCTCTAAGTAACATTCTAACTGCTTAGATAAATTCCTGTGTCCTGGGAAAAGGTTTACACAGGGATTGGATGGGCTCTATAAGTAACCCATTCTCATCCAGATGAAGCTTGCTCTGTGGAAATTGGATGCACAACAGCAGGTGTAGTGGCTTTTGTCAACCCCCCCCCCCCTGTGGCCCAAGGAGCCTGTCTACGTTGCTCATTCAAAGGCACAAAATGGGGAGGGGGAGAATATAAAGAGTAGCACCTTTTTTAATAAAGCAGCAGAGGCAGGTGTAGATGAGGCAAAAAAAATGTAAGGCTGTGGTTCTGCTTTAAGTAATGCTGATCCACTAAGATAGGTATTATGGTTACTTATGTGCATCAGTTCCGTGCTGTTCATAACAACCAAGCAGACAATTTCTTTGTTTTCAAACTTTCTAATAATATAAAATGTGCTGTTTATTGTTTTTTTTTATAGCTTTAGGGAGAATCTTGTATGTATACATGTTCATAACTCCTTGGTATTATATTAAATCTGTTAGCAATGATTAAACTATTCTTTCCTAACTAAAGCCTTGCCAATTTTTAATGTCAAATATCCCTTTTCCAATACAATTTTCAAAGTATTAGCAAAGCATTACTTATTCACACTACTCGCATTGCGGCAACACACAGAAAGACATGCATTACCATAGTATGGTGCACTGTGGTGTCATTCATTTTAAATTAATATTAAAGGTTTGTTTTTTATTTTAATAACAAAGATGTCATACTTACCTGGTCTGTGCAGTGGTTTTGCACAGAGTAGCCCCAAACCTCTTTTCTGTGGTCCCCCTGTCGGTGCTCCTGGCTCCTCCTCCTTGACCAATGCTGCCAAAAACAAGTGGCTTGCTATGGGTGCACTAGTGCGTGCTTGCTCCTGAACCCTGCTTTCCCTCATTGCTCACTGGCTGTGATTGACAGCAGTGGGAGACAATGGCCCCGCTGCTTTCTCCCAGCCAATAAGGAGAAAAAGACCCAGGACAGCCAAGGCTCCCATGCACATGGAAGGATTGGGAGAGGGCTTAGGTGAGTATAAAGTGGAGCTGGGGGAAAGCAACACACAGAAGGTTTTTTACCTTCATGCATGGAAAAAAATAGATCTGCAGCTGCAAAACTGATCCCTCATCTTCTCAAATATCCTTGTTTCTTTCCCAGAGAAGGGTTCTGCAGAGTCTCAGCGGCTGCTATCTCTCTTTTTTTTCCACTTTGTCCTCACTGGATCGCTTTGAGGCAGAGATTCTGATTCTCAATCTGTTTATTTAGGGCATATATTCCATTCCACACAGAGCAGGAGTCTGTTCCTCAACTAACATGCAGAAGAGAAGGTGGAGGTAAACTCAATAGGGCTCTAGAATAGAGGTTATAGCGGTATTTGCTTGGGTGCAGTGGGGGCAATTTTTGGATCAGTAGCTTCAACCAAGATCAATGTACACAAGGTTTTTTTTTAACAGTAGATGCATTTTCTTTCTTTTTTTTTTTTTTTATGAATGCAATGCAATTATGTACATAGTCAAGTTTTAATCTCTATTTCATATATATTTATGTAATCTAATAAACACGGTAATTAAGCATCAGGTCTAAAGTACAGCAATCCACTTTTAATAGCAAATCATTATAAGGACAACCAAACTGTCCTGATTCAGGGTTTGTGGTTGTGTTTACTTTCCAAAATGCCTAACTTCCTACTGTAAAGCCACCTCCACAATTCACAAACCTTCTTTCCAGAGATACTAACTTGCCTGGCTCCACCTCTGAATCATTTCTGAAAGGAACATGTTTCTTTTGACAGGCTGATTGGGAACACATGAGATTTTGTGGTGTTCATTCCCAATGTTTATCTCATCTGGTGAGGCTCATTCAGTTCTATACCAGGAGTACTCAATACTGTATGTAAGCAGGTGCAGTTAACTAGTCTGCCTCTAGATGGATCTGTCCCAGAATAGTGTTTGTAACAGAGAATGGTGTAATTAGGTGATAGGGCCCTTTTAGTTAGAGCCCTCCCGATATCATAGGTTTTGTAGAGACCATATATTTAAGCAGGTTGAGAGAAGACCTAGTGCAATTAGGGAGTGGGAGCCATCAGGCAGATTTAATCAGTAGGTGGAGGCTGTGGACAGGTAGAAATAGACCTGCACCCAGAAGGGTCGGTTGTAGACAGCTTGACTCTTTTGGTGGAGGAGGCCAGTGAAGATTGCAAAAGACCTTCTAGGCCAGGCCAAGTATTTCCTGGAGTGAGAATATCCCCCTGGGGGACCTTGGATAAGTGTATCCAATCCAAAGGTGACTGTAGTGATCCTGTCTCAGGGAGGCTACCTGTAAAGAGCAGTGAGCTGGATACAACACCTAAGGCAAACCAAGAACCACTGAGTGAGTACTGATGACTCTGGGAGAAGAGAGACTAAGTAGGGAACATGGCTTACTAAAATGTACTGTGTGCTGCTTTCACACGTGACTGCTCCGTTTTTACATTATATGTGATTGACAAGATTCTGTCAAGTGACCCCCACATAGTATGTCTATGTGTTGTGTATTGCCATCTTAAAGTAATATGAGCAAAGTGCAGCAATCCAGATTTTTTGGGTGGACATTCCTTCCTTGGGATATAAAGGTTAATGGACAGGACTGTGGTGGGAAGGCCTCTTGCAAGGAAATGTACATAAGATGGTAGAGGGTTAAAACCTCAAGCAGGAGGGTTCTGGTAGCAAGGAGAAGGGGAGGAGGAACTTGTGCTCTTGGCACCACTGCACAGCCAATCACAGACCCCCATACAAATAGTCCCCTCATTAAAGATCTGGTCAGTGGTCACTATTCAACTATTCCTTTCATGATCTTTCTTATGCCATAAGTGACTATGCATTTAGTGGTTAACAGTTGCAGAGAAGGCAAGTTTAAGCACTAAAGAAATAAGTGTGTGCAGTGCGGGTTGTTGAACATGACTAGTGTTGAGCGAACACGGACTGTATTATTCGTGTTCGTACCGAATAATTGGATTTTTTGTACCCGAACACGGACACGGACACTTTACTGTATGTTCGGGTAAAAATCCGTGTTCGGTCGTTTTATTTCCGGGTTTTGCATGCTTTGGCGCTCTTTTCATGGCGGGCTTTCAACAGCCAATCAACAATCGTTTAACTGGTGTGCCTTAAGCCATCCCAGCCATGCCTGCAAATGTCTCAGTAGCTGTGATTGGCCGTCTGAAGCATGTGACCAAGTCTTTATAAGTTCGAGGCAGCCGCAGCGGCGTCATTATGCTGCTTAGATTCAGGGACAGAGAGCACACATCAACGTGCTGGCTGCTGATTAGGGAAAGATAGGTAGGAAAAAACCATTTGTGTCCGGATAGAATTGAGGGACAGGTCGGAGTGTTTAGGCAGGGCGAGTTGTAGGCATTTTAGGGATAGAGTCTGCTGAATTATATAGGGTCAGTGTCTTCTACAAACTACAATCGATATTGCTGTGTGGGGGGTGGGGTGAATCTGCACTCAATCCTGATCTACGATCTCTTCTCAATCCTGTTAGGGACAGAGTCTGCTGAATTTTAGGGAAACTGTGTTCTACAAACTACAATCGATATTGCTGTGTGGGGGGTGGGGTGAATCTGCACTCAATCCTGATCTACGATCTCTTCTCAATCCTGTTAGGGACAGAGTCTGCTGAATTTTAGGGAAACTGTGTTCTACAAACTACAATCGATATTGCTGTGTGGGGGGTGGGGTGAATCTGCACTCAATCCTGATCTACGATCTCTTCTCAATCCTGTTAGGGACAGAGTCTGCTGAATTTTAGGGAAACTGTGTTCTACAAACTACAATCGATATTGCTGTGTGGTGTGGGATTGGAGATAGGCAGGTGTCAGTGATCCACATCCATTTTTCTGTGTGTGAGCTGCAGTGAACACAATCTTTTTGGGCTGCAGTGAACACAATCTTTTTGGGCTGCAGTGAACACAATCTTTTTGGGCTGCAGTGAACACAATCTTTTTGGGCTGCAGTGAACACAATCTTTTTGGGGTGCAGTGAACAAAATCTTTTTGGGGTGCAGTGAACACAATCCTTTTTGGTGTGCAGTGAACACAATCTTTGTGGGGTGCAGTGAACAAAATCCTTTGTGGGGTGCAGTGAACACAATCTTTTTGGGGTGCAGTGAACAAAATCCTTTTTGGGGTGCAGTGAACAACATCCTTTTTGGGGTGCAGTGAACACAATCTTTTTGGGGTGCAGTGAACAAAATCCTTTGTGGGGTGCAGTGAACACAATCTTTTTGGGGTGCAGTGAACACAATCTTTTTGGGGTGGAGTGAACAACATCCTTTTTGGGGTGCAGTGAACAAAATCCTTTTTGGGGTGCAGTGAACAAAATCATTTTTGGGGTGCAGTGAACACAATCTTTTTGGGGTGCAGTGAACACAATCTTTGTGGGGTGCAGTGAACACAATCTTTTTGGGGTGGAGTGAACAACATCCTTTTTGGGGTGCAGTGAACAACATCCTTTTTGGGGTGCAGTGAACACAATCTTTTTGGGGTGCAGTGAACACAATCTTTGTGGGGTACAGTGAACAGAATCTTTGTGGGGTGCAGTGAACAAAATCTTTGGGGGGTACAGTGAACACAATCTTTGTGAGGTGCAGTGAACACAATCTTTGTGGGGTGCAGTGAACACAATCATTGTGGGGTGCAGTGAACTCAATCTTTGTGGGGTACAGTGAACACAATCTCATACTGAAGGTTTGAGGGTGCTGCCTGTTCCATACTCCCCCTACTCCTCATCTAGCCTTTTAGGGGTACAAACAATAGTAATTGGGGCCTAGTGTGGTTGTGTACGTGTGATATACATACACTTTTTTGGGATCATATTTTCTATTCCGCTATTTAATCAAAAACCTTTGGGGATCAGTTAAATTGGGGGATAGTCTGTGTTGGTACGTGTGAGAGAGATCCACCTTTCCAAGTTGTTGGGGTTCATCTCATACTTCTGAAGGTTTGAGGGTGCTGCCTGTTCCATACTCCCCCCTACTCCTAGCCTTTTAGGGGTACAAACAATAGTAATTGGGGCCTAGTGTGGTTGTGTACGTGTGATAT
This sequence comes from Pelophylax lessonae, assembly GCF_965119305.1. Classification (NCBI taxonomy): domain Eukaryota; kingdom Metazoa; phylum Chordata; class Amphibia; order Anura; family Ranidae; genus Pelophylax; species Pelophylax lessonae. The sequence goes on along the minus strand of NC_138772.1, from coordinate 187,077,895 downwards.
ACATACACTTTTTTGGGATCATATTTTCTATTCCGCTATTTAATCAAAAACCTCTGGGGATCAGTTAAATTGGGGGATAGTCTGTGTTGGTACGTGTGAGAGAGATCCACCTTTCCAAGTTGTTGGGGTTCATCTCATACTTCTGAAGGTTTGAGGGTGCTGCCTGTTCCATACTCCCCCTACTCCTAGCCTTTTAGGGGTACAAACAATAGTAATTGGGGCCTAGTGTGGTTGTGTACGTGTGATATACATACACTTTTTTGGGATCATATTTTCTATTCCGCTATTTAATCAAAAACCTCTGGGGATCAGTTAAATTGGGGGATAGTCTGTGTTGGTACGTGTGAGAGAGATCCACCTTTCCAAGTTGTTGGGGTTCATCTCATACTTCTGAAGGTTTGAGGGTGCTGCCTGTTCCATACTCCCCCTACTCCTAGCCTTTTAGGGGTACAAACAATAGTAATTGGGGCCTAGTGTGGTTGTGTACGTGTGATATACATACACTTTTTTGGGATCATATTTTCTATTCCGCTATTTAATCAAAAACCTCTGGGGATCAGTTAAATTGGGGGATAGTCTGTGTTGGTACGTGTGAGAGAGATCCACCTTTCCAAGTTGTTGGGGTTCATCTCATACTTCTGAAGGTTTGAGGGTGCTGCCTGTTCCATACTCCCCCCTACTCCTAGCCTTTTAGGGGTACAAACAATAGTAATTGGGGCCTAGTGTGGTTGTGTACGTGTGATATACATACACTTTTTTGGGATCATATTTTCTATTCCGCTATTTAATCAAAAACCTTTGGGGATCAGTTAAATTGGGGGATAGTCTGTGTTGGTACGTGTGAGAGAGATCCACCTTTCCAAGTTGTTGGGGTTCATCTCATACTTCTGAAGGTTTGAGGGTGCTGCCTGTTCCATACTCCCCCTACTCCTAGCCTTTTAGGGGTACAAACAATAGTAATTGGGGCCTAGTGTGGTTGTGTACGTGTGATATACATACACTTTTTTGGGATCATATTTTCTATTCCGCTATTTAATCAAAAACCTTTGGGGATCAGTTAAATTGGGGGATAGTCTGTGTTGGTACGTGTGAGAGAGATCCACCTTTCCAAGTTGTTGGGGTTCATCTCATACTTCTGAAGGTTTGAGGGTGCTGCCTGTTCCATACTCCCCCTACTCCTAGCCTTTTAGGGGTACAAACAATAGTAATTGGGGCCTAGTGTGGTTGTGTACGTGTGATATACATACACTTTTTTGGGATCATATTTTCTATTCCGCTATTTAATCAAAAACCTCTGGGGATCAGTTAAATTGGGGGATAGTCTGTGTTGGTACGTGTGAGAGAGATCCACCTTTCCAAGTTGTTGGGGTTCATCTCATACTTCTGAAGGTTTGAGGGTGCTGCCTGTTCCATACTCCCCCTACTCCTAGCCTTTTAGGGGTACAAACAATAGTAATTGGGGCCTAGTGTGGTTGTGTACGTGTGATATACATACACTTTTTTGGGATCATATTTTCTATTCCGCTATTTAATCAAAAACCTTTGGGGATCAGTTAAATTGGGGGATAGTCTGTGTTGGTACGTGTGAGAGAGATCCACCTTTCCAAGTTGTTGGGGTTCATCTCATACTTCTGAAGGTTTGAGGGTGCTGCCTGTTCCATACTCCCCCTACTCCTAGCCTTTTAGGGGTACAAACAATAGTAATTGGGGCCTAGTGTGGTTGTGTACGTGTGATATACATACACTTTTTTGGGATCATATTTTCTATTCCGCTATTTAATCAAAAACCTCTGGGGATCAGTTAAATTGGGGGATAGTCTGTGTTGGTACGTGTGAGAGAGATCCACCTTTCCAAGTTGTTGGGGTTCATCTCATACTTCTGAAGGTTTGAGGGTGCTGCCTGTTCCATACTCCTCCTCCTCCTCATCCATCCTTTTAGGTGTACAAACAATAGTAATTGGGGCCTAGTGTGCTTCTGTACGTGTGAGATACATACACATTTTTTGATCATATTTCCTATTCCGCTATTCAATAAAAACCTTTGGGGATCAATTAAATTGCGGAATAGTCTGTGTCGGTACGTGTGAGATCCACCTTTCCAAGTTTTTGGGGTTCATCTCATACTTCTGAAGCTTTGAGGGTGCTGCCTGTTCCATACTCCTCCTCCTCCTCATCCATCCTTTTAGGTGTACAAACAATAGTAATTGGGGCCTAGTGTGCTTCTGTACGTGTGAGATACATACACATTTTTTGATCATATTTCCTATTCCGCTATTCAATAAAAACCTTTGGGGATCAATTAAATTGCGGAATAGTCTGTGTCGGTACGTGTGAGATCCACCTTTCCAAGTTTTTGGGGTTCATCTCATACTTCTGAAGCTTTGAGGGTGCTGCCTGTTCCATACTCCTCCTCCTCCTCATCCATCCTTTTAGGTGTACAAACAATAGTAATTGGGGCCTAGTGTGCTTCTGTACGTGTGAGATACATACACATTTTTTGATCATATTTCCTATTCCGCTATTCAATAAAAACCTTTGGGGATCAATTAAATTGCGGAATAGTCTGTGTCGGTACGTGTGAGATCCACCTTTCCAAGTTTTTGGGGTTCATCTCATACTTCTGAAGCTTTGAGGGTGCTGCCTGTTCCATACTCCTCCTCCTCCTCATCCATCCTTTTAGGTGTACAAACAACAGTAATTGGGGCCTAGTGTGTTTCTGTACGTGCGAGATACATACACTTTTTTTGATCATATTTCCTATTCCGCTATTCAATAAAAACCTTTGGGGATCAATTAAATTGCGGGATAGTCTGTGTCGGTACGTGTGAGATCCACCTTTCCAAGTTTTTGGGGTTCATCTCATACTTCTGAAGCTTTGAGGGTGCTGCCTGTTCCATACTCCTCCTCCTCCTCATCCATCCTTTTAGGTGTACAAACAATAGTAATTGGGGCCTAGTGTGCTTCTGTACGTGTGAGATACATACACATTTTTTGATCATATTTCCTATTCCGCTATTCAATAAAAACCTTTGGGGATCAATTAAATTGCGGAATAGTCTGTGTCGGTACGTGTGAGATCCACCTTTCCAAGTTTTTGGGGTTCATCTCATACTTCTGAAGCTTTGAGGGTGCTGCCTGTTCCATACTCCTCCTCCTCCTCATCCATCCTTTTAGGTGTACAAACAATAGTAATTGGGGCCTAGTGTGTTTCTGTACGTGCGAGATACATACACTTTTTTTGATCATATTTCCTATTCCGCTATTCAATAAAAACCTTTGGGGATCAATTAAATTGCGGGATAGTCTGTGTCGGTACGTGTGAGATCCACCTTTCCAAGTTTTTGGGGTTCATCTCATACTTCTGAAGCTTTGAGGGTGCTGCCTGTTCCATACTCCTCCTCCTCCTCATCCATCCTTTTAGGTGTACAAACAATAGTAATTGGGGCCTAGTGTGCTTCTGTACGTGTGAGATACATACACATTTTTTGATCATATTTCCTATTCCGCTATTCAATAAAAACCTTTGGGGATTAATTAAATTGCGGGATAGTCTGTGTCGGTACGTGTGAGATCCACCTTTCCAAGTTTTTGGGGTTCATCTCATACTTCTGAAGCTTTGAGGGTGCTGCCTGTTCCATACTCCTCCTCCTCCTCATCCATCCTTTTAGGTGTACAAACAATAGTAATTGGGGCCTAGTGTGTTTCTGTACGTGTGAGATACATACACTTTTTTTGATCATATTTCCTATTCCGCTATTCAATAAAAACCTTTGGGGATCAATTGAATTGCGGGATAGTCTGTGTCGGTACGTGTGAGAGAGATCCACCTTTCCAAGTTGTTGGGGTTCATCTCATACTTCTGAAGGTTTGAGGGTGCTGCCTGTTCCATACCCCCCCTACTCCTCATCTAGCCTTTTAGGGGTACAAACAATAGTAATTGGGGCCTAGTGTGGTTGTGTACGTGCGAGATACATACACTTTTTTTGATCATATTTCCTATTCCGCTATTCAATAAAAACCTTTGAGGATCAATTGAATTGCGGGATAGTCTGTGTCGGTACGTGTGAGAGAGATCCACCTTTCCAAGTTGTTGGGGTTCATCTCATACTTCTGAAGGTTTGAGGGTGCTGCCTGTTCCATACTCCCCCTACTCCTCATCTAGCCTTTTAGGGGTACAAACAATAGTAATTGGGGCCTAGTGTGGTTGTGTACGTGTGATATACATACACTTTTTTTGGATCATATTTTCTATTCCGCTATTCAATAAAAACCTTTCTAGGGCAAGATCTTAAATTACAGAAATATGAGGAGACCGTCAAATAAGGGCCGTGGCCTGGGTCGTGGTGCTGCTGGTAGAGCTCCTGTTGCAAGGAGAGGACATGGTCGATCTGTGCCAGCTACACGCACAAGTGAAACACCTTCCTCAAGTGTGAGTAGGCGACAGAACCTGCATCAGTATTTGGTAGGGCATCAAACGCCCCTAGAAGTGATGAGGCCAGAACAAGTTGAGGCGATAGTAGATTGGTTTGCTGCTGACAGTGCCTCCAGTTCCTTCACATTGTCTCCCACCCAGTCTACTGCAGAAAGGTCAGAGTTGGCACCTGCAGCCAATGTCCAACCGTCTTTCACCTCACCCCCTTGCAAATCAGGCCAGCAGTCTGAGCCCCAAGCCATACAGCAGTCTCTTATTCTTTTTGAGGACTCTGTCAGCAGGGTTTCCCAGGGCCATCCACCTAGCCCTGCCCCAGAAGTGGAAGAGATTGAGTGCAGCGATGCCCAACCACTTATTCCTCAAGATGAGTACATGCAAGGATCATCGCAGCACGTCTCCGATGATGACGAAACGCAGGTGCCAACTGCTGCGGCGTTCAGCATTGTGGAGACCGACAAGGAGGGCAGGGGTGAAGACTGGGTGGAAGATGATGTGGAGGACGATGAGGTCCTCGACCCCACATGGAATGAACGTCATGCAGGTGAACTGAGTAGTTTGGAGGAAGAGGCGGTGGTCGCACAGAGCCACCAGCACAGCAGAAGAGGGAGCAGGGTGCAGAAGCGGAGCGGCCGTGCCCTAGACACTACGCCCGCTACTGCCCAACGCAGCAAGGGAACGAGCGCACCAAAGTCAGCTCAAAGGAGTTCTCTAGCGTGGAAGTTCTTTAGAAAATGTGCTGATGACAGGACACGAGTGGTTTGCACCCTGTGCAATCAGAGCTTGAAGCGAGGCATGAACCTTCTCAACCTGAGCACAACCTGCATGATCAGGCATCTAAGTGCAAAGCACGAGCTGCAGTGGAGTACACACCTTCAAAACCAAGAAACGTCTCTGGCTCATCCTGCTTCCTCTTCTGCTGCAGTCTCGGCCGCTCCAGCCACATCTGTAGTGATACCGGCACCTGCCACCCCGCAAACAGACGATCTGTCAGCAACACCACCACCTGGGTCACCAACAACCATCTCCACAATGTCCCGTGGAAGCGTTCAGCTTTCCATCTCCCAAACACTTGAGAGGAAGAGGAAGTACCCCCCTACCCACCCGCGATCCCTGGCCCTGAATGCCAGCATTTCAAAATTATTGGCCTTTGAAATGCTGTCATTCCGTCTGGTGGAGACGCACAGTTTTAAAAACCTTATGTCGGTGGCTGTCCCACAGTACGTCGTGCCCAGCCGCCACTACTTTTCCAGGCAAGCCATCCCTTCCCTGCACAACCAAGTGGGGGAAAAAATCAGGTGTGCACTGCGCAACGCCATCTGTGCCAAGGTCCACCTAACTACGGATACGTGGACCAGTAAGCACGGTCAGGGGCGTTATATCTCCCTAACGGCACACTGGGTAAATGCAGTGGCGGATGGGCCTGAGGCGGATAGCAATTTGGCGCATGTCCTTCCACCACCGAGGATTGCAGGGCGCTTCAGTTTGCCTCCTGTTCCTAACTCCTCCTACTCCGCTTCCTCATCCTCTACCGCCTCCTCATCCGGACAGCGTAACACCTTCACCACCAACTTCAGCACGGCCAGGGGTAAACGACAGCAGGCAGTTTTACAACTTGCCTGTTTGGGGGACAAACCACACACCGCGCAGGAGTTGTGGAGGAGCATGGAACAGCAGACAAATGAGTGGTTGCTGCCAGCGAGCCTCAAGCCCGGCCTGGTGGTGTGCGATAACGGGCGAAATCTCATAGCAGCTCTGGGCCTAGCCGGTTTGACGCACATCCCTTGCCTGGCGCATGTGCTGAATTTGGTGGTGCAGAGGTTCCTTAAAAACTACCCCGATATGTCAGAGCTGCTGCAGAAAGTGCGGGCCGTTTGTGCGCACTTTCGGCGTTCTCACCCTGCTGCTGCTCGCCTGGCAGCGCTGCAGCGTAACTTCGGCCTTCCCGCTCACCGCCTCATATGTGACGTGCCCACAAGGTGGAACTCCACCTTGCACATGCTGGAAAGACTGTGCGAGCAGCAGCAGGCCATAGTGGAGTTTCAGCTGCAGCACGCACGCGTGAGTCGCTCTGCGGAACAGCACCACTTCACCACCAATAACTGGGCCTCCATGCGAGACCTGTGTGCCTTGTTGCGCTGTTTTGAGTACTCCACCAACATGGCCAGTGGCAATGACGCCGTTCTCAGCTTAACTATCCCACTTCTATGCCTCCTTGAAAAAACAATTCGGGCGATGATGGAAGAGGATGTGGCACAGGATGAGGAGGAGGAGGAGGATGAAGAGGTAACATTTCCAAGGCTTTCAGGGCAGTCATTCGCAAGGGGCTCCGAGGGTGGGTTCCTGCACACGCAAACGCCAGGGACGCAATTGTCCAGCAGGGGCACAGTTCTGGAGGATGAGGAGGATGAGGAGGAGGAGGAGCTGGAGGAGGAGATGGAACCATGTTCACAGCAGGGTGGCACCCAGGCCAGCTCATGGCCATCACTGGTGCGTGGCTGGGGGGATACAGAGGACACGGACCATACACCTCCCACAGAGGACAGCCTTTCGTCGCCTCTGGGCAGCCTGGCACACATGAGCGATTACATGCTGCAGTGTCTCCACAACGACCGCCGAGTTGCCCACATTCTAACTTGTACTGATTACTGGGTGGCCACGCTGCTGGATCCCCGTTACAAGGACAACGTACCGTCCTTAATTCACTCACTGGAGCGCGATCGCAAGATGCGCGAGTACAAGCGCACGCTGGTAGACGCCATGCTGCTGGCATTCCCATCTGACAGCGGGGCCACAGTGGAAGCACAAGGCAGAGGAGGAGGAGGAGGAGGTCGCCAACGCAACCAGGGCACCGCCAGCACCTCAGAAGGCAGGGTTAGCATGCCCGAAATGTGGAAAAGCTTTGTCAGCACGCCACAACAAACAGCAGCACCAGCAGCTCAGATGGAACGTCTTAGCAGGAGGCAGCATTTTACCAACATGGTGGAGCAGTATGTGTGCACACGCCTACATGTAGTGAATGACGGGTCTGCCCCCTTCAACTTCTGGGTCTCCAAATTGGGCACATGGCCTGAGCTTGCCCTTTACGCCTTGGAGGTGCTGGCGTGCCCTGCAGCCAGTGTATTATCTGAACGGGTATTTAGCACGGCTGGGGGCGTTATAACAGACAAGCGCAGCCGCCTGTCCAGAGACAATGTGGACAAGCTCACGTTCATTAAAATGAACCAGGCATGGATCCCACGGGACTTTTCCGTACCTTATGCAGAATAGCAATGGATACCGACCTTACCCACCCATTGTTCCATTTTTGCTCTTTCTCACTCTTTTGGGGTGTACCCTCATTTAAAATTTGTGAAAAGAAGCAGTGTTGGCTACCTCGTCCTCCTCCTCAGGGCCAGATTAATGTAGGGTCTATTGGAGCTGCAGCTCCAGGCCCCTACCTTTTTATATAGGCCCCGGGTTGGCCATATTCACTGTTACCGCTCTTCTGTCACTTGTAAACACAGAAGTCTGGCTTCTATGCTCGCTTCCCCAGGCAGCACCCTCAGAACCTCCCCACACAGCGTGAAGGCCGGACAAGGAGGGACAGTTGGCGATGCATGGATGTGTTTATGGGCTTCAGAGACAGCATCCCATGTTGAATTAGGCATGCATGGCTGCACCCTTCCTCCTCTGGGTGCATGGCAAGGCACGGCCCTAAGGCCCTTCAAAATCCTCAGCACCAAGCCCATGATGCTGTTAATCCGGCCCTGGTCCTCCTCCACCGCCGCTTCCACCTACACCGCCCATAGGTGTGCGCAGCCTATTGCATTAAGGTGTGCACCCCAAAGTTGAAATACACATGCATGTGTTTGCCAGCAGGGAGAGTAATGTATCGGGGCCATGTACCTGTAGGCAAGGAGAAATAGAGCAGAGCAGGTCCCAGGGAGATCTTTCCCATCTCCTCACTGGCAATGCTATGTGCCCTAGGTGATTAGGGTGTGCCCAGGCACACCCAGCACACCCTGTGCGCACGCCTATGTCACCGCCACATCCACCACCACCTCAACCTCCCTCCTACTCCATATGGGCCTCGTCCTTCAGAGATGAAGAAGAACATTGTTTTATTTTTCTGTTTTTTTTTGTTGTTTTAAGTTATTTCCCTATCCACATTTGTTTGCAGAGCACTTGCCATGCTCTTAATTACGTTTTGCTGCCATTTGCAGCACTCTAGCCCTTTCCTTTGGTGTTTTAGAGCCATTTTAGTGCCTTAAAGTTCGGGTCCCCATTGACTTCAATGGGGTTCGGTGTCCGGGAAAAGTTCGGTAAAAGTCCGGGACACGGACCCGGACTTTTTTTTAAAGTTCGGCCGAACCCGTCGAACACGGACATCTAGGTGTCCGCTCAACCCTAAACATGACATATGGTAGCAGACAGAATCCTGGTCTTCTTTCTAGGGCCTGTTTTTCTTGCAATTGTTGCGACCCCCAGGTCTTATGGCAGGTTTAATTAGAGCCATATTTTCAAATCTAGCATCAGCATAAGTCAATTATTATTAACATTTTCCCTCACAATTATAAAAGAAATACAACCATGAAGAACTACAACCATGCTATAACATCTATAGCAGTATATTATCATCCACCTAAAATATGCATGCTTCATAGTATCTCTATGCATATTCTCTTTGTCCCACACACTGCAGCAACACATAGCTTGATCCTTTCTCAGATGCCAGTACTCTTTTGTTAGCTTTTTTGCTGGTATGGTAGCTTGCAATTTATAAGAAATACTGCAACTGGGTGACTTGCAGCACTGTCTGTTCTCATCCTGATGGTGGTAGTGGAATGCCACCCTGGCATTAGGTATTCCCTATTCTGGTACCGAGTTGCAGTGAGCAAGCTCGATAAAATTACCCCATTAAGAAAAATGAATTAATAGCATGTAATGTAGATTTTTCACAGAAAAAAAAAAGAATTCTGTAAATGCCATTTGTAATTTTCATTTCCTACATTTGATGTTTGTCTGAACAAGTTATGTTATGCCACTGGTATTTTAAACATCCTACGCTTAATAGAAAATATGTCTGTTTTATATTGATTTGAAAAATGTAACTTAAAATTGTTTTATCGGCTATGGAAAAATGGTTCAAAGCCTCTAATGTTATGTAATAATTTAAAATAGTTGATAAAATTCTTGCACTATCAATAGAACAACTTATCTGTGTTGGGGAGAGGAAGTGAAAAACTCATTATGTTCTTTGTATCCAGTTACTTTACCTAGTCATACCTACAGTTCCTGAAGCCTTGAATTCACAAAAGTAGAGCAGTACAGGAGAGCTAGTGAATTAAGAGCTGAGATGTATGAATGCTCCACTTATCTCTCTTCCAGATAACAATAATCCTTATCTTATAGCACATGCAATTTTATGTAGCAAAAGCACTTTAAACCAATTCCATTCTACTTAAGCCTAACATCTAATTTTATAGTGACTGGTGGAATGCATACTAAAACCTTCAGCTAGGTTGTCAATGCCATTGTCTAAGCATGGCCTTACAAAACCCAATATTTGCCAGCAATGTCAATGTTTTGGGAATCTAGGAATTCACAGCTGTGTAATAATAAGCACGACTATTGACAAAATGTTTTTTGCACATATATATATTTGAACATCATCTGTGATTATTCAGTGACATTTCCCATTTCATAATAAAAAAGGGAATGATGCTACTACTGCATGTGATGTGTTAATTAATGCTGGGTGAGGTAAAGTGTATGTCTGTGCAAAAACGATATATATAAATTAATATTAATAAAAAAAAATATACACACTATATTGTCAAAAGTATTGGGACGCCTGCCTTTACACGCACATGAACTATAATGGCATCCCAGTCTTAGTCTGTAAGGTTCAATATTGCGTTGGCCCACCCTTTGAAGCTATAAGAGCTTCAACTCTTCTGGGAAGGCTGTCCACAAGGTTTAGGAGTGTGTCTATGGGAATGTTTGACCATTCTTTCAGAAGCGCATTTGTAAGGTCAGACACTGTTGTTGGACGCGAGGCCAGGCTCATAGTCTCTGCTCTAATTTATCCCAAAGTCGCTCATCCATGTCTTTATGGAACTAGCTTTGTGCACTGGTGCACAGTCATGTTGGAACGGGAAGGGGCCATCCCCAAACTGTTCCCACAAAGTTGGGAGCATGAAACTTTCAAATATGTCTTGATATGCTGACACCTTTAGAGTTCCTTTCACTGAAACTAAGGGCCCAACCATAGAAAAACAACCCCACACCATAATCCCACCTCCACCAAATTATTTGGAACAGTGCACAAAGCAAGGTCCATAAAGACATGGATGAGCGAGTTTGGGGTGGAGGAACTTGACTGGCATGCACAGAGTCCTGACCTCAAACCCATAGAACACCTTTGGGATGAATTAGAGTGGAGATTGTGAGCCAGGCCTCTCGTCTAACATCAGTGCCTGACCTCACAGATGCGCTTCTGGAAGAATGGTCAAACATTCCCATCAACACACCTCTAAACCCTGTAGACAGCCTTCCCAGAAGAGTTGAAGCTGGTATAGCTGCAAAAGGATGGGCCAACTCAAAATTGAACCCTATGCACTAGGACTGGGAAGCCATTAAAGTTCATGTGCATGTAAAGGCAGTCTGGATCTCCAGCTAGCCATGTTAGTCATTATTTTTTAAAAAGTAAATGAAAATAAGCATGAAAAAAAATCAGAACAGCTCATCAACCTCAATAATAAAGCAAAACTTTGACTCACTGCCAGCGAAACCTTGTCATATAACAGGGTTTAAAGTCCCTGCCTGCTCCAGGGGTCCAAAGAAAGGCCCACCTAAGTCTCAGTTGTCCAAACAGTATGCAACAGTACAAAAATGGCCAGCTCCACACCTAACTGCATAGACACCTGCTGATTGCTCCCTGTCCTTTTTAGCCCTCTCTCACAGGGGGTTAACGCCTTCAGGACAACAGAACCTATATCCAGAGTTGGAAGCTCTTTCCCACCCAAAATCTCTCTGAGTCTCTGAATTCTGGGACCCATTGAGGACTTAATATTCTTGGAAAAGCTGCAAAACCAGTATTCCATCTCCATTGGATCACCCCAGAAATGTGGGTGAAAATCCCTTAACTTCTGCTGCTCTTGTTGCCCCCTCAAGGAACCAAAACCCAAATACCCAATCAATACAAACACATACCTCTGATCCAGGACCCATCCCTGTCATCCTGTAGCACATTTCTATTAATTCTACAATACATGTATATTTTCCCATATTTTATCTATTACAAAATGTTGCAAGTACAGAAGAAAGCCAGTCGGTCCTGCAAGAAATTCAGTGAGCTTCTAACCTCCTATAAGGGATTGGTGACCCAAAGTAGTCTTCTCAGCCCTTCCTAAGTTCTCCCCTGTTGGTCTACAGAACACCAATCCCTTATATCATTAGTATAAGGATAGAGAGGATGTTCTGTAGTCCAGTGGGGGAGAACTGGGCATGGGCAAGGCTGACAACACTGCTTAGGCTTTTAGTGCAGCAGAGTTTGCATTGTCAGCTCATTACAAGAGGCGAGAAACTTACTAGATTCCTGGCAGATCAACAGGCATTTCTGTACTTACTAGTATCTAAAAATTTAAAACACAGAGAAATGTGTTTACGCTTCAAGAAAGTTATACTTATTGTTCCCTTAAAGCGGTTGTATCCCGCTTTTTTTCACTTTTACCTACAGGTAAGCCTATAATAAGGCTTACCTGTAGGTACAAATAATATCTCCTAAACCGGCACGGTTTAGGAGATATTTACAGTGCATGCAGCCGCTCGCGCGAGCGGCGCATGAGCTCTGAAGGTCCGGGGGGACCTTCAATTAACTTGCCGGGAGCTTGCCGGAAAAATCACTCCCGCGCGCATGCGCGGGAGTGACGTCATCGCGGCTCCGGCCAATCAGCGCGCTGGAGCCGTCTCTTCCGGCCAATCAGCGCGCCGGAGCCGCCGAACCCGGAAGAGATGACAAGGGATCATGGCAGCGCCCGCATCGATGTCCGGGGGTCCGTGTCGGGGCTTCGTTTTAAGGTAAGTTAAACATAATGGGCTAGTATGCGATGCATACTAGCTCATTATGCCTTTGTCTTGCAGGTTTTTTTTTTTTATTTTTTTTTTCATAGGGTTTACAACCGCTTTAATTGTTTGGCCCACACTTTAAGAAAAGTAACACTGATTCCCGCAGGCTTGTGATCCAATAGTCCAATAGTCTTATAATTGGTTAAAAGATCTTGTAATCTGAGACCTATAAGAACATTGAATAAGAACACTTAAAATAACAAAGATGAACATGCAGATTCACAGATCGGCCTTAGCTCTGACATCCCATGTCACTCCTATATTTCTATACTTCATTATATGTCCCCTCCTGCTGTAGGACACATCTGTCCATAGGGGCAGCATTATTTTAGGCTGTGAAAGGATATACCTGGTACCAGTCAGTAATTGTAATAAAAAGTGGACCAACACTCCATTAAGACCCATTTTAAAGAAGAAGAGGTAGAATTATGGGCCAGGCCCTTGTTAAGTTTTTTTTTTTTTTTGCTTTCTATGCCCCCATTGGTTGGGACAGGGTGCTAAAGACAGGAAACAATATATTTCACTGATGGGGACAGAGGCAGCCACAAAGGCACATTTTTTAGTAGAGTGCAGGTAGAACTTCTTATTTTTATTGCTGTTGGAGTCTTCTTGTTATGGTGACACCCACACCCCCTCATTTGTTCTCCAGATGTCACTAGGACAGGAAGTCAGGTGAAATTGCCCAGTGAAGACACAGATGAAAATGAAAAGCTGAGTGAGGGTCAGAGTCAGAGTCTTACCCACTCTATTGAGAACTAGAATGAAAACAAGTTTTGACTACAGTTAGGTTTTAACTAACATAAAAATATATTGCACCAGCTGTACTTGAAGAGAATTATTCATCAGCATGACATACTAAAAATGCCTCTTTAGAATTTTTCTTTTTCATCAATAATTATTTGTGTGTTATATTATTTTTAGCTTTATCATTGTCTTTGGAAATGTTTGCGTTTTCTATAGCTGTTCTTGTAAGCAGTGTGGATTTTATATACGATGAAACGTCATAAGGCTATAAGCCAACCTGAGCCAAGCTTCCTTCACCACAGTATTGTGTGTGCTACACATAAATCCAAGGTGAAACAGTAACTAATGTACTTCTATTATAAGTCTTTTAAAAAGAAATAAATTATATACTGGTTTATTTCTGCGAAGAAGCCTTGCTAGAACCTTGAAGTTTGCCAAAATGTAACAACAAAGAGCACGGACTGTTCTGTGGAACAATAAATTTAAGAAAATGTATTTATGCTGGGTAATGAAGAACACATTTGCAAGAAGTCATCTTTAGACAAACGTATACAAGATTAATATACAGAATACATACATATACAAGTTTAAATCATACATGTGGGAGACTTTAGAAAAATCCATTACCACTGAGTCTTATTTTAAAAAACAGGTAAAACAAGACAAATATGTTTGAGTTTGATTCCTACCCATTGTACACTGTGTCCCTTATAAAATCCAAGCACATATCTGTAGGTTAATTACCATCTGTCCAAACTGTACCTAGCATGTGTGATTCTGTTTTCCTGATTTAGGTCAATTAGAGTGTAAGCTCCTCTGGGATAGGGACTGATATTAATTGTTTTATCTATAAAAGTCTGCTTCAGTCAGATCTCGGATTGCAATTTAAACATTTCTGAAAGCAATGTATGTTAATCATAGACCAGCTATGTAGCCAGTCTTAGTGCCCTTTCACACGGGCTTTCCGTATGTCCGCAAATCATCCTATTTTTTTGCGGATGATTTGCGGACATAATGTAAATCTATGGCATTGCGGATGTCAGCGGAATACCATCCGCTGACATCCGATTTCCTTCCTTTCAGTTCTGTTCCGTTTTTTCGAACGGAACAGAACCCTATTTTTCCTCCGTTCAAAAAACGGAAAGGAAGGAAAATCGGATGTCAGCGGTGTCATCCGCTGACATCCGCAATCCCCCATAGACGCTGACATCCGCAAACGGATGGGATGATATGCGGACCTACGGAGCGGATGACAGAAATGTCATCCGCTCCGTGAAAAAAAAAAAAGGACCGCAGCGGAGCTCTCACACGGAAAGCCCGTGTGAAAGAGCCCTTAAAATGTTATTATTATTATTATTATTCATAATAATAATAATAATAATAATAAACAATTACATATAACTTATGACAGAGCTGGATAAATCCCATTCACCAATTCACCATAGAGATGGACATCCTGCCAAATGTGATTACCAATATTTAAAGCAGCTCTGTCTATAAAATAAAATTGTTGAAGTGTATCCTGCAAAAAAGAGAGTTAATACCTTCAACATCACCAATCTGTATTGAAAAGATACTGCTGCCTAAATATAATCTTTTGATTTTGACACTTCTGAGACTGACATTTTCCTGGTGCCCTTTTGCATTGATGTTAATGGGGAACCCCATCCAAAAAATAAATTTTAAAGAGGAACACCCCAGAAAAAGACAAAAATAAAAATGACATGGGTTCCCTCCCAAATGCTATACCAGACCATAATCTGAGCATGCAGCCTGTCATTCTCCCCTTACTTCTAAACCACACTAGGCCAGGTCACATGTCCTTGCCAAGCACATTGTCCTTGCCCATCTGGGAAGGTATTCTCCCCATGTTGAGGGCACATAGCTTGGTATGGTTCCAGAGGTGGGAGTGTATGCTTGCCCTTCTTTCCTGGCCAACCTGAAAGAATTCACAGAAAACAATCTGGTGTAGATTTTGTGTAGGGATCCCAATTAAAATCCTTTCTAGACCTAAAGGGTCTGGTATGGAATTTGGGGGAAAACATGCTTTTTTTTTTGTATGGATTCATCCATTTAATGTACATCTATACCAGATCCTCAGCTAGGATAAAGGTCTGGTACAGATAAAGGTAATGCCTGGTTGTTTGTTTACAAACAGAACAAAATGGCCAGGAACTGTCTTTTACCAGCAATTTGAATTGTGTTTTTTTTTTTATAAATGTCAACTTTTAATATTTCACTTTAAACATTATTAAAATTCTCCCCACCGAACTCGGGTTTTAAATTTTAAATTTTTTTTTGTATTGGAACATGTTTCCCAGGGCAGTGCCCAGCCTCCCATGCCATCTATTTGACATTTCCTTGCCTGTTAAGCTGGCCATACATGGAATGAAATTTGGCTTATTCTGCAGGGACTGGCCAAATTCTGCTCCCTGTATTTAGCACTGCTGTTGTACAGAAGTTAATATACAGATTCCCTTCTGTACAACCAGCCTGTTGGATTTTAGCCTATCCATGAACGCTGCTCAGAATACAATAGCTCAGTGGGGCAGATTCCTCCATCCACCTCAAATGTGTGGATGGGGGAATTGGGTCAGTTTTTTTTAATTCAACCTTCAGATTGAACAGAAAACTGACTAATGTATGGGCTGCCTTAGTCTTAAAAATTGGCAGAATTAATTTTAAAGATTTGGTTAACTCTCACTTAAGTAGTGAAAGTTAACATTCTGAATTTCAGCACAGTTCATCAAATCTTCCACAAACGGAACCCCTGTATGTTTGGTTTATCCCTATCAATGAATAAGAGAAAGTACTAACTGTTCCTAAGGAAGCGTATTATTATGCATACTGTACTTGGTTAAATATTGAAACACTTGTTTAGTTACACATAAACATAGTGTTTGTTGCATTACTGGGGTCAATATAGCTACCTAGTTATCAATATTTATGATATGTAGCTATAGGTCACACACTTAGTGTTGTGCATCATTTTCTGAAATCAATACACTGAAAGTTTGCAGACAATGGCTTTTGTTTAAACTACCTGTCAGAAAATCAACATACAGTACAAGTTCTGACAGTGTTTTCTCCGTTTGAATGGTCACTGGTTGGTCTTACACTTCAAACTTTAAAAAATAAAAATAAAGAAAATTTTTTAGTAACCTCATCACAAAGAAAGCCATGGAATATAGGTTTATGTGTAGTATATATTTCAGTATGCATTTTATCTTAGGCCTATGTATGTGGAACAGTATTTGTGTTGCATACAGTGCAGGGCCATGCCCACAGCTTTTGTATTTAGTTTTTTTCATTTTATGTAATTGCATGTTACTTAATATGTACAATCAGTGAAGAAACCAAGCCATAGAAGCCTCTAAGGAGCTTGTGCTTGGGAAAAGCTAAAGGGAAGAGGCAGTGAATGATACACCCCTATTGTAAGCATTTTTTTCTGAAATCTTATAATTTATTGCAGGCATTATGGTGCCTCACAGAAGTACAATCCAAAACTGGGTAGTGGTCCTGTATTTCAGTGCTAACATTGGGAGACATATTATTAACTTTCTGAACATAATGCATTTCTCAACATATAGGAAATGTTGGATTTTATTTTTTTTTTATTTTATTTTTTTATGTTTCTTTCGTTTATCACTTGTTTTGTTTCTCATATCCTTTGTTTTCCTTTATTCATTTTTCCTTTTGTTTTATTTATGTTTCCTTTCCAGCGGATTCCTTGATACATCGATGTTACCTTCTTCGCTAACAGAGCATGGCAGACTCTAGGATGTGACCACAAAATGGATTTCCTTTCATGGACGTTATTTTAATTTAATCCCCTTTTTAAAAAAATATATATATATATATTTATATGAACTTATTGTTTTTATATTTCCATGAAAAAAATGCATTGTAATATGAAGGTCCTGTAACATCGAAACCCAAACCCCACACCTGAGCTATTCCCCGTTTTTTACACCCATCATAGAAATCTAAACTGCTGCTAAAACCCATGTGATACTTACAGTGCTTGTCTGTAGATCCAGGCTGTCTCCAGGTTCTAGAATAGGAACAGAGCTGTCATTTGAGTAAGTTCTTGTGTGCAGGCAGAGGAAGCCAATTTATGGCTCTGCCTAGACATGAATACTGTTTTCCACTCAATAGTGTAGCTGGACACAACTGTGTTCTAATACAAATTATGAGCCAGGGCTCCAAAGCCCCAGTCCCATACTCCCTGTTCCTGATCCCCAGCTACTGGGACTTTCGCTGAAGCTAATATGGTCAACACATTTCACCCTGCATTTAACCACTTGACCCATTTTTTGAGACACTGCACTTTGTTACTTACATAACTGACACATAAGAGTCACTTACATAAATTACAATTTTTCCCACAAATAGAGTTTTTTTTATGGTATTTGATCACCACATCATTTTTTATTTTTTGTGCTATAAACAAAAAAAGGCAGACAATTTTGTAAAAAAAAAAAAAAAAAAAAAAAAAAACATTATTTCTAACTTTATGCTATAAAACACACCAATAAAAGTTTAAAAAAAAAAAAATGAATTTCTTCATAAATTGAGTCCAATATGTATTCTGCTACATGTTTTTGGTAAAAAATAAAAATCCCAATGAGTCTATAATAATCTGTTTACTGAACATTATAGCATCTACAAACTATGGGATATATTTATGGAATTTTTATTTATTGATATTTTTTGTACTAGTAATAGTGGCGGTCAGCTATTTTGGGGCTGACAATCATACACTGACTTACACTTTTGACACTTTGCGCGAACCAGTAACAGTAATACAGTGATCAGTACTAAAGATATGCACTGTCACTGTACTAATGACACTGGCTGGGAAGGGGTAAACATCTAGGGTGATCATAACGTTAACTGTGTCTCTAGCCAGTGTTTTTGTGTACACAGTGTACTAGCTGTACTAGCTTTTACTAGAGGAAGTAATGGATTCTATTCTCTGCTTTGCAGAGGCACAGAATGCATTTCTTCCCTCCTGTCAGAACTGAGATATACCATGTTTACATAGGCATATTTCAGTTCTTTGTGTTTTACTGATGATCGATGGGTGCCAGAGGACATCGAGTCCCCGGGACCCACAGATTGGCTTCTGCTGTGAATTATCACAGCAGAAGCAGCCCGCTAGTGGCACGTGTTTGCCCCCTGTAGGTGGAAATGCAGAATCACATTACAGTATATATACATGGTCCTGCTCACAGCTGCCACCCTGTAGCAGTAAAAGTGCTATAGGGTGGTCAGCAAGTGGTTAAACTCCTCAACGTTCATAATTCCTTCTATGCACCTAACCAGCCCACCTGCCTAATGTAACATTCTACTCCTTGCACAGTATGGTTGTTCCCTCTTCTTTAAGGTGATAGGGATGGTGAAGGTATTTAGATATGGCTATACAGTTTCCCCACTTCTGCTACCACTGTTCCTATGCCACGGCTCTCACAGCTGCTATATCCTTGCATCAGAACCTGGAGGAAATCCAGAGTTACAGACATGTAAGTATCACAGTTATTTTAGCAGTGGTTTGAGTTTAGGAGAATAATGAGAAGTGGAGTAGGTAGGAAAATGTTTAGGCATAATTTGATATTAAGGTTAAAACTTTTAAAATATTTCTATATTGATTTTTTTTTTAGAATTATTATACTGTATCTGGTCTAATAAACATGGTTTTGATACATCTTTCTGTCCCTGTGTATCATAGTAGATATGGATAGTAACAAATAGATAACATTTTAGCACAGTATGTTGCTCAAGGACTTTTACAAGTTTAGTAGACAAAACATCTAATAGAGACAACGTTTCTGGCCATTATAAAAAATAATAAATAAATAAGAAAAATATATGGGCTGCCATTGCTGACCTCTCCTTCTGTTAATGGTAGCTACTGTACGTTTCTGCCATTCTGACCCTGAGGACTTTCTGAGTCTCTGATCCAGATGGATCAAGAACTCATTCTGACTTCCCTGACTGCATACTTCTTCCAGATCAGTGACACAGAAAGTACTAAAGTTAAAGAACTGGCATGGCAACCAGGCTACTAGCATTTTATTTGCAGAAGGAGATCAGAAATAGCAGACCCTGTATTTGCATCAGCACAGCTTGTTTTCATTGTTATGGTAATTACAAGCCCACCAGGGATAATATTGGAACTGCTGATGAAAAGAGACATATAAACTGTTCAAAAAACTCTTGGGCAAGGTCCACATTTGTGCATTGTGGGAAGATGCACACAGACACATAATGCACCAAAAAAACACTTTTTTTGCAGGCCTACAGTAGTCCCATTAATTCTTAACCCACATATTTTGCACCACCGAAACGCATGGTTACAAAGTACCAAGGTTTTGGTGCAGTGCGATTTAAGAGAAACATGCACCATGTGTTTTTTAATTTTTAATAATTCATTTTTAATACGTAAGGCAGCCCATTCTTCTCACTGCCCTAAACACAATGTGTAAAATCAAACAAAAATGCATAAACATGTCACAGCTGCATAGGTGTAAATAGAACCATAACAAACTAATAACCTTTTTATGAGTTTTGACTTTCTGGTTCAGTATGGGTTTTTATAGCATTATCCTCTATTGATGTTAGCAGGTTTTGCTATGCAGTAGTAACATTTAACTGTGTCAATGTGGACATACAGTAGTTACATTAATCCAGCTAGGACCAAAGTAACTATGTGCATGTCATACCCATGGGATCCCCATGGAAGTTGGAAATCATTGTAGTAGGCACATCTACTACAGTAATCTCCTCTAGCTTCTGGGTCCAGTGCCAAGCACAGGCATTGTTCAGAGAACACTTTGCATTTTCTCAGTAAGTAAAAAGTGTTCTATGATTGGTTGAGGGGTAGATCATCATGTCACCACCCATCTCCTCCTCCTTGCTTTACATTCATTGAGGAAAGCATTAATTGCACGGGACCCAGAAGCCAGCAGAGATCACTGTACTAGTAGTGCCTACTTCAGTGACTTCTATCTTCGATAGGGATCACACATGTATGGCATACTGTACATACTTACATTGGTCCAATGCGAAAAGTGTTATACCTAAGCTTTAGCTTTAAAACTGTGGCTAAAAAAAAAAGTACTTTGTCGATTGGTATGCCCATACTTGACGTGTTTGATAATTAACTTAAGAAATTCAGTAATGCATTACAGAGCTATTATTGAATCCCAATAGTTGCAGAGCCAACTTAGAAGACTGGGGTTTGCAATCTGTTGTTAAATTCCAAGAACAGACTTTTATATAACGTGACCTTGTCCTTAGCTTGCAGAAGTTAGAAAAAAACATAACCCAGGGTTTTTCTGCTCTAACATTTCAAGCTAGGTCAAAGTCATTTCAAGCAAATCCATATTTTGGCCACAGTGTCATGTACTCACCTTTCCTTCACTTCCCCACTGGAAGTAAAATACTATAGTAATATATATAGTAAAATACTAAGGAAAATTGTCACCATGTGGGTTAAATGTTTTTTTTTTGTTTTTTTGCCTGTGTTGGAAATACTTAAATTTTTTGACTCATGATATTTAATCAGGTTGCTTACATTACAATCATTTACAGTATGCCATTTTATATTCTAATATCGCTTTTAAAATGTGGGGTGTGTTTTCTTCTGTTTATTTTCTACCATTTCTGTGTGAAGTTTTAAGCTTGATCGTCACATCCTTTTATACATTTAGCAGCTGTATGCATGACACTTTAATCAACAAAATACATAATGTAATTGATTTCATATGGTAAGGGTCAAAAACCTTTATGTTTTGCTTGTTAGTTTTTCCAGGGTTCACTGTAATAATCCAAATGCCTTCAGAGAGAATACAAACACGATACACTCAAACTATTTGCAACCTGCAAAGCCTTCAACTAAAGCACAAACATACATTTATGCAACTGTAATGCTCAACTATAGCACAAATAAAATAATTTCCATTTTAATAAAATGTATAATCCTTTGGTATCTGTGTATTATAAGAAAACTTATGAGACTGCATTTAAAGCATTACCAAGAAAAGCACATTAGTCATACAAGATAATAACATCCAAGATTTTCAGCACCAATTATCTAAAAATTAAAATATAATCACCGGTCAAAAATTATCTGTAATTTAAATGTAATACTTTTTGAAGGGCGGCCGCTTAAACTTAGAAATACGTTAAGTCACAAGTCTGGTACATTTTTCATGACAGAGAAGTTTGCTTAGTTCTTTCAAGCAGAATAGAGTGCTATGTCTCTAGATTGGTTATTTCTAATTTGGTGGCTTATAAGTATGTAATTGCAAACTATCATTCATGATGATAATTGTAACCCAGACAGACAGAGTAAAAATTAAGGAAAATTAAAAAGATCTAAACCTAATCACTAAAATATCAAATAAAGCTGAATTTCTTTAATGCAATTTCAAAACTTCTTTTCTATCTTTTTAAATCTACGGCCTAAAGAAGAATTCCAGGTATGAATATTTTTTACATCAGAGAATGCTTTGTAATCATTGAGAAAATAAAAAGAATTTTCTGAATGGTGCCCATGTTCTCAATGTAGCAGAGTAGTCAGTCTGTAATTGACCTGGAAGCTAGTGGAAATCATTGTGGTAGTGATGTTCTTCCTCAGTGATTTCCGGCTTCTATCTAGAGGGATTCCACAGGAATGGTATATGCATAGTTACACTGGTCCAAGCTGGACCAACGTAACTATGAAATAAAATGCCAAACATTGTATTAAACCATGGGTGTCCAATCTTTTGGCTTCTCTGGGCCACATTGAGTGTAGAGAATTTTTCTTGGGCCGCATATAAAATATATACTATAGTTAAGGTATGTAATAAAATGCCGCTGGGCCCTTTCCGCGCCACCGCACCCCCCGCACTAATTTAATACAACTAGAGGATGATCAAATTAAATGGAATCAGTATACAGAGGTTTACTTCTTCTGAGAGATAATAAAGGAACACTCTAACCACCATGACCACTTCAGTGATTTGAAGTGGTCATGGTGGTAGGAGTCAGAAACACTGCACATACTTGCCTACCCCCCTCCCCTCTGAGGCAGCCTCTGACTACCATTAGTTGGAAGCTGCTGTGGCCGTGCCCCTGACCCAACTTCCTTCCTTCCCAGCAAAAAAAAATTGTCATGGGGCAGTGGGCCGCATTGCCTGCGGCTCTGGGCCGCAGGTTGGACATGCCTGTATTAACCTTTAAATTAAAATGCTACCTGGTAGTTCTGTTCCAAAATCTTTTTCAGGCACTTCCTGTTATGGGGTGACAACTCTCTTAAATGTTATCCTGCACTATTACATTGCACAGGCATGGTCCAGGGTAATGATATGTAGAGAGTGCGTGAAGACAATAATTGGTTGAAAAAAGGCCCGGAAGAAGATCAGCAGTATTGAGATGCAAAAAAAAAAGTTAAAATAGTTTGTAATGCATTCTCTGAATGGACAAGGAGGATAGGATGGGTGGTGACTTTTGGTATTGACCAATCATTTATTTAAAATTAAACTGGATATAGTATGGCAATTACTGTGTGATATTTAGATGTCTTTCATATACAATATCATATAATATCATATATATATATATATATATATATATATATATATATATATACATACATACAGTATTTGCATGCAATCTCCAGGGCATCTACCTATTCCATATATGCATCAGTGGGTTTCAGAATATTATCTTCATGCATGTTCCAGAACTTATTTCAGCAATTTGAGGGTGTATTGGAAAACAAGCTTATTGTGAAACTGTGGGACTTGTGTAAAGCCATGCTGTAACATTTTAAATATACGGCGTATATGATAAATTAGCTGGATCGGCTGGATACGAAAGGCCACGCCTCTATAGTGATGATGAGCATAGATGTTCAAATTGTTTCAGGAGCAGCGAGCAGAGAGGCAGCCATTAATGCAGTGGCAAGTAAAGTGGAGACATGTGTTAGAGGTGGTGAACTCGGGAGGGAGAGATGGAGGTCATATGAAGTGGTGATAATGGGGTAGATGTGCAGGGGTTGGGGCAGAGGGAGGAGGATGGGGTTCAGCTGTGGTGATCAGAGTGGGGGAGGTGTTGGTGTGAAGTCATGTTGGTGAGGGGTTTCAAAGAACAGGGGGTGTAAGCATAGTGGTGATCAGGGTTGAGGGGTGCTGGCATGGTGATGGGGGAGGAAGTTGAAGACACAGTGGCGGTAAAGGGAGATAGTTGCTGGTGCAGTGGTAAGAAGCTGTCAGCTGTAGCTTCAAATTCTGACCGAAGTTCTCCTGGCCAACAGCAAAAGTAGATCAATGGGGGTAGGTAATGTGAGCTGCCAGAACAGAGATTAGAAAGCCTGTGTCGGCCATATCAGAAGTAGAGAGGCAGTGTGAGCTTTTTAGGTCAAAATTTAAAAGACCGTGCCCCCTTGTAAAACAAACTCACCTACTGGATGGACTGGCTTGGTGTGACTGTTGTGGATGGGGCTGGTCTTTTTTTTAGTGTTGATGCAAACCCCATGTGTGATAGTGTCTTTAGAATGGGTGGTGTAAATACCTGGCACCTGCCTGTTGATAACACAATGTTAAAAATGCTACACTACCTGTAAAGTAGACATGACACGGGTAGTAACAGTGCTGCTGGTCTCCTCTGACCTGCCATGATCTTCTCAGATAGCAGCAATCACATGGATCAGCACACGACGTTTCAATTCACATGTTAATATCTATCATACTTGTTGTTAAGATTATATAAGATTATAAGGTTATATATAATTATATTTGACTCCATATTTTTTTTATTTAATCTGGTTATTAAGAAAAATTAAATAAAACTAGAAATTATTTTTTTTTTTATGCTAAAAAATAATTAACCTTGAAGTGAAAAAACTAGCCCTTACTATTTTCCTCATTATGTGTCCTACTGTCATTGAGACAGGAAGAATGGAAAAGTCTCCCTAGGATGTTCATGAAAAGTAAGAGTAAAGTATTACTATTCTAAAGTATATCCAAAACTAAAAACAAACAAAAGTTATGATTGGAGTTGAGGTTTAAACAGAAATTGTTTCTCCAGAAAGGTAATGAGCGCCGTCAGTAAAAGCACATGCAACGTAATAAAACAAAAATTACTTACTTTAAGTGGTGTCCATAAACTATGGTTTGCATGAGTGTAATAATTCTGTCAGCAAATATACTGATGCGGCTAATGGCAGCAAGTTAAGATAGATGTAAATTATTCACATAGTTGATGGGACTCACTTCCGCCATTAGCAAGTATGGTTTCTTTTATACTTCATTAGTGCACTACAAGCAAGGTATTTTTAAAACATTATCCAAAAGCAATGCATTTTGTACCAGATTTTTAATGTTCTGGATTGTATAAACAGTATCTCTGCACTGTGAATAGCAATGCCTGGTTTAACTATTGGAATTTTAATGTTAGATGTTACCACTTAAAGAGCTAAAGTATGGGCACCTTAAGGATCTACTGTATGTTAGTTTTTAAATCAATACCTGTGAACCCTTGCATTTTAGGTTGCTGCACACAGGGCTTCTCTCCAATCTGAGTTTAGGCCCTCCTTCTCAAAGTAGGTGTAATATACTGTCAAACACTAGCCTTAGTAGAGGTGCTTCTACTTCAGCAATCCTAAAATAAATTAGGCACTTTTAGGCGGCAATTATTAAGAGTTCTATCCACCTTTTTTTTTTTTTTTTTATTTGTGCTTCAACATTTATTAAACCAGGTCTCTCTATGGAAGAAGGAACATATGGATCTTACACTTCAGCCCCATCCTTGCCCCTTAGCTTTTCGGAACAAATGGAGTCTTTTTGCCTCCTCCCAAGGCCTCCCCCAACCCCAGGGAACCTGAGGAGGTAAATACCTAGCCCCATCTCCATTATTTCGATGCCCTGCGGCATTCCTTATGTCGCTCTATGATATTTGACTGGATAACTATTACTACCTTTCTGATTATTGGTCTCCTACACCCATGACTCCGGCTAGTATATCAGTCTTCCATGGTACTCACTTTTACATTGTATTTTCACTCCCCCCCCCCAATCCCTCCCCTCCTCTTTCCTTTGCATGTCATTTTGTAGTGCCGTATAGCTCCACTGTTCCATAGAATGTATCCTACATATTTGCACTGTCAATTCTTCATTGTACATGTTGACAAGCTTCAATAAAACTATTGTTTAAAAAAAAAAAAAAAAAACGGTCTCTCCAGACATTGTCAGAGCCTGGTTATGTCCAAAAGGAACATATACTTTTATTATATTGTTCTAGGGCAATCTTATATTGGTATTTTTTTTTTTTTGTTTTTGGTTTTTGGAGAGGAACTTTGTAAACAATATTATTGATTATGATTTTATGTTACTATAGTTTTACATTTTTGTATTTCTCTATTTTGCCTAATTCTTCATTAACCCTTCTTTTTTTAGTTGTTAGATTTTTATTTATTGTCCTAATCATCAGTTCCTCCCAAGAGAAATTGATATGATTATTTTTTTATTTTTTATTTATGGGTTAGGATTTATGGGTGCAGATAGATGTTAATCATTTTTATTTTTGTCTGTGTTGCTGTTGGATATTTTCCTTCACTTCCTGTTTGGTGAAACTGTACCTACTGGGAGTGTAAGCAAGGATGGTGCAGTTACACTCTATGAATCTATCTATCTATCTGTCTATCTGTCTATCTGTCTATCTATCTGTCTATCTGTCTGTCTGTCTGTCTGTCTGTCTGTCTGTCTGTCTTTCTATCTCTTTCCATCTGTCCTTCCATCCATCAATCAGAACCTTTTTGTCTGTCTGACTGTCTAACATATATGTTTGCTTTAGCTCATCTATCTGTCTATCTATCTGTCTGTCTGTCTGTCTGTCTGTCTGTCTGTCTGTCTGTCTCTTTCCATCTGTCCTTCCATCCATCCATCCATTCATCCATCACAACATTTTTGTCTGTCTGACTGTCTAACCTATATGTTTGCTTTAGCTCATCTATCTATCTATCTATCTATCTATCTATCTATCTATCTATCTATCTATCTATCTATCTATCTATCTATCTATCTATCTATCTATCTATCTATCTATCTATCTATCTATCTATCTATCTATCTATCTATCTATCTATCTATCTATCTATCTATCTATCTATCTATCTATCTATCTATCTATCTATCTGTCTGTCTGTCTGTCTGTCTGTCTGTCTGTCTGTCTGTCTGTCTGTCTGTCTGTCTGTCTGTCTGTCTGTCTGTCTGTCTGTCTGTCTGTCTTTCTATCTCTTTCCATCTGTCCTTCCATCCATCCATCAGAACCTTTTTGTCTGTCTGACTGTCTAACATATATGTTTGCTTTAGCTCATCTATCTATCTATCTATCTATCTATCTATCTATCTATCTATCTATCTATCTATCTATCTATCTATCTATCTATCTATCTATCTATCTATCTATCTATCTATCTATCTATCTATCTATCTATCTATCTATCTATCTATCTATCTATCTATCTGTCTGTCTGTCTGTCTGTCTGTCTGTCTGTCTGTCTGTCTGTCTGTCTGTCTGTCTGTCTGTCTGTCTGTCTGTCTGTCTGTCTGTCTGTCTGTCTGTCTGTCTGTCTGTCTGTCTGTCTGTCTGTCTGTCTGTCTCTCTCTCTCTCTCTCTCTCTCTTTCCATCTGTCCTTCCGACCATCCTTCACAACCTTTTTGTCCGTCTGACTGTCTAACCTATATGTTTGCTTTATCTATCTATCTATCTATCTATCTATCTATCTATCTGTCTGTCTGTCTGTCTGTCTGTCTGTCTGTCTGTCTGTCTGTCTGTCTGTCTATATCTTTATTTCTGTCTGCGCCTGCTACTCATTCACCTGTAATATGTAGAAGGACATGGAGGTATAATTGAATATATTAAACACAACCACTGCTGCTTATAAACAAAATGAAGTAGGCCACAACTAGAGGCATGCTGCTAGTCAAGAGGTTGTTGACAAAAGCATATTGCCATGTGTGAGGTTAGTTTGCCGTGCCCTGAAATGGTGTACAAACAAAGACCCTTGATCCTTATGTGAACACGCACAGCCATTCCTTACAGCTCCAATAGAAAAAGGATGACAGCTCCTTCTCAAACTAAGCCGCGTTTACTGCATGTTATGCTTTGCTGAGTAGGAGACACATATAATTTTAAACAAGACTAAAACTATTTTTTTTTTTCAGAAGTAAGAAGCATATTATTTTCAATTTAGAACATGGATCTCCCATCCAAACAAATGGACGGTGAAAGAGAGGATTGCATACATTGATAGGAGCATTTAACTTCATGTTTGTTATTTATAGAGAAATTTGTGCAGCAACTGTGGGTAGTGGTGCTTGCAGATGCAATAATTAGCTTCAGCTCCTGTTTAATGACACAGAGACCCGCTTCACATAAATACAATATTAATTCATTCCCCCTACAAACTAAAAAATAAAAGTTTATTCCTGTTCTACAATAGTATCACATATCCAAGGAATAATTCCTATTCTGCCTGTGAAAAGAGGTATAGCACTAAAACAGAGGTATTAAGGCTCATTCACATAGCCGTATGATTTCACATATGATCTTACATTCATACAGTGAAAATGAAGACTCAACGATACCTAGCCATTTTGATTGCTAGGATGCAGGTAGGTCCTGCCACCTAGCACCTATGTTGTTACACAGGTGTCTCCTGCCGTCTAGCTAGGAATCAGGTTCAAATCTATACATGCACATAGCAAAAAATACGGTCTACGTCAGAGCTTATTTTTTTATTAAGGCTCTGTTCACATCTACGATTGTTGGTGGAATCGCTGCGATTCTTCTTGCTATCCCGAATCAACGCGAATCACGGGACGTGCTTGCGATCCCTGTCACCTGTCACGCGATTTTGCCACAATTGTCGTCTTACGAATTTTGGTAAAATCACGCAAACAGAATCGTGGAATGCCTGTCACTCAAACGAAGTTCCCGAACTTCTTTTGAGGGACAGGCGTCCTGTGATTTTGTTTACATGATTTTACCGTGATTCGTCAGGCGAAAATAGCGTCAAAATCGGGCCGTGATCGGGGTGCCTTTGGAAGTGATGGGGCTCACAAGCAAGTCCCGCAATTGCATTGATTAACCAGTTCAGCTCAGGAAGGTTTTACCCCCTTAATGACCAGGCCATTATTTACAATTCGACACTGCGTTATTTTAATGAATAATTGCGCGGTTGTGCGACGCTGTACCCAAATACAATTGATGTCCTTTTTTTCCCATAAATAGAGCTTTCTTTTGGTGGTATTTGATCAAGAGCGACAATTTTGAAAAAAAAAAAAAAAACGCCATATTGTTTACTTTCTGCTATAAAACATTTCTAATAAAAAAAATGTAAAAAATCAAATTTTTTATCAGCTTAGGCAAATTTGTATTTTGCTACATATTTTTGGTAAAAAAAATTCCCCAAAAAGCGTATTTTAATTGGTTTGTGCAAAATTTATAGCGTTTACAAACTACAGGATAGATTTTTGGAATTTCTATTTAGTTTTTGTTTTTATTAGTAATGGCGGCGATCAGCGATTTTTAGCGGGACTGCGGCATTGCGGCGGACAGATTGGGTCCCTAACTGACATTTTTTACACTTTTTGGGGACCAGTGACATTAATACAGCAATCAGTTCTAAATAATATGCACTCTTACTGTATAAATGACACTGGCAGGGAAGGGTTTAACACTGGGGGTGATTAAAGGGGTTAATGTGTACCCAAGTATGCTTACTAATGGCGCTTTTCCACTGTATGGAACCGAACGGTTCGGCTCGCTTTTGTGCTTTTCCACTGCTGGTACGGTGTAGGAACGGTTCGGTACGGTTCGGTACGGTACGGCGGCACTTTTCCACTGCATGGAACCGAATGGTACGGCTCTCTAAAACAGTACCACCTCGATTGTGGTTCCAAGAGGTACCATACCGGTACCATATCCCACAATCCTTTGCATGCAGTCACTACTAGCCACTGATTGGTCAGAGAATCGTTGTTATCTCACCCACTTAACTTTAGTACTACTTTAGTGGAAAAGCAAACCATACCAAACCATACCGAACCGTTCCAACACCGAACCATGCGGTACCAGCAGTGGAAAAGCAAACAGGGCCAAGCAGGGCCGAGTAGAGCCGAGCCGGTACTTGCAGTGGAAAAGTGCCATTACTGTGTGGGGGAATGGTTCTGTGACAGGCACAGAGAGATTGCAACTTCAGCTTAGCTGAAACTTCTGATCTCTCCCTCCCTGTCTGACAGAAGACTCGCCTGTTTTGTTTACATAAGCAGGCGGGTCTTCTGTCAGTTTCTCTGATGATCGCAGCAAGCGGCGGCAATCTCCTACTCGCTGCGGGAGCGCGGCTCAGGCGGCACGTGCGCACCGCCGAGACCTCGTGCACAAAATCACATATTACTACATGATTTTGCGCAGCTGAGCCGCCCTGCTGCTCGCTCGGCACAAGGTTAATGATTGCAGGCAGAATCGTGAGATATCTCTCACCTCCATTCAGAGAGAGAGAAAACACAGAGGTAAAACATTTTTCTTTTACAATGACCTTAAAGTAAATGATTTTGCACCAAGTTTACTATTTGAACTAGTTATGCAGTTATGTATTTTTTTTATTTTCCTAAAAGAAGCATGTCTTTAATAACTTTCCAAGGAATAAATGCATTTTTACATCAATAAGAGCTATAATATGAAATCTTTGAAATCACAGCAATTTGTTCCCCCACAAAACAGATTGCAATAGTAAATGAGCACATTTGTACATCACATTTCTACCTATAATTATTTGATGTGTAGACCCTTTTCTGTTTTTATTTTATATTTGTCTAACTTTTCAGATGTAGAAGTTCAGAAAGAAATACATGAATTCAATGAGCAAGCCGCATATATGAATTTTAATTTGTTTTGCATCTGGCAAATTAGCTTAGAAGGGATGCACTAAAAACTGTATTTTGAAAAAATAAATAAATAATTCCAGCATAGTTGCTGCTAGAGATACATTTTTGGTGATGATTTACTAAAGAGAATATATTCACACTGGCTGAATTGAATTCTCAATCAGGTTCAAGAGAAATCATTCTGCTTATCTTATAAGGCATAACTATTCAATGGCCTTGATTAAAGCTCTACTTATCATTCCAGGCACCAGTATAAGTAATGATTCTACACCTAGATAAGAGTTACACCATACCATTTACTATGGTATTGTACATTGGACTGTAACTTAGGCATTGTATAATAAATGTCTGTTTTCTTGTATCTCTGGGTCCAGCAGTCACCCACTGGCTGACTGCTCTCAGGAAAATTATTAGACAAATTAGAAAAACCTGTTCCAATCATTATTGCTTCCAAAATTCACCACTAATAAGTAACATCAGAAAAGTCTGGACACACTCACTGTTTCCCCAAACTCGCGATCGTCGGGTGCAGAGGGAGAAAGTCAGGCGGCTGATGTAAACAAGCCGCCTGTCATTCTCCCCTGTGTAGAAACAGTGATCCTACGGTTCTACTATGTAGGACCGTTGATCACTGTTCCTACACCTCAAGTCACAGCCAATCACAGTTAGAATCACGCCCCTAGGGATACACATAACCCCTCCCTCTCAAAAAAAGTTAACCCCTTCTGTGCCAGTGTAATTTTACAGTAACAGTGCATATGTATAGCACTGATTACTGTAGAAATGTCACTGGTAACCCTAAAAGAGTCAAAAATGTCAGTCAAGGGTCCAAACTGTCCGCCGCAATGTCGCAGTCCCGCAAAAAAAATCGCAGATCGCCGCCATTATGCGTTAAAAAAAAAAAACAACAAAAATGACAAAAATCTTTCCCTTTGTTAGTAAACGCAATAAATTTTGCGCAAACCAATCAAAATACACTTTTTGCGATTTTTTTTTTACCAAACATATGGTAAAAAAAAAATTGGCCCAAAATGTTAAAAAATTTTGATTTTTACTTTTTTTTGGGGGGGAATTTCATATAAAAAAATGTGAAAAATATTGCTATTTTTGCAAAATTGACGCAGTTTTTTTGTTTATAGCGCAAAAAGTAAAAATTGCACAGGTGATCGAATACCACCAAAAGAAAGCTCTGTTCTGTTCGTTTAGGTACAGCGTCGCACGACCGCGCAATTGTCCATTAAAGTTACGCAGTGCCGAATCGCAAAATAGGCCCTGGTCAGGAAGGGGGCTTAAGTGGTTAACTGGAAGGTTTTTTGGAAATTATGTTCTTTGCACTCTCCTGTATTCAGCACAGGATCAATTAGTTTTTCTTGCTAGCTTTACTTCAATTTTAGCAGTGGCTCCTATTGTTAGTGCTGTGTCAATGGAGCCTCAATTGCTCTCCCAGTGACTAAACTGTGCACAGAGATATGCACAGGCATCACAAAGAGGCAGGACGTTAATGGAATTTGTGATCCATCCCCCCCGATCCATCCCCCCCGTTAATGGAATTTGTGATCCACCCCCCCCCCCCAATGCGAAGCTGAACCCAAATAAAATTGATGTCTTTTTTTCCCCACAGATAGAGCTTTCTTTTGATGGTATTTAGTCACTTCTGCGATTTTTATTTTTTGCGCTATAAACAAAAAAAAAGCGACAATTCTGAAAAAAAAGAACAATATTTTTACTTTCTGCTATATAACATTCCCAATAAAAAAAAATGTTAAAAATCTAATTTTTTCATCATTTTAGGCCAATATGTATTCTGCTACTTATTTTTGGTAAAAAAAATCCTAATAAGTGTATATTGATTGGTTTGTGCAAAAGTTATCGCATCTACAAACTAGGGAAAATATTTATGTCATTTCTATTTATTTTTTACCAGTAATGGTGGCGATCTGCGATTTCTAGTGGGACTGCGACATTGCGGCTGACAGTCCAGACACTTAATTGACATTTTTGACATTTTTGGGGGGACCCGTGACATTACTACAGTAATCAGTGCTAAAAATATGCACTGTTACTGTACTAATGAATCTGGCAGGGAAGGGGTTAACACTTTGGGTGATCAAAGGGTTAAATGTGTCCCTAGGGGGTGCTTTCTAACTGTGGGGGGATAGGCTTGCTGCATGAGTACAGAGACCTGTGTTCCTTAACAAGAGGAACACAGGATCCCTGTGTTCATAACTGACAGAACAGAGGTCTGCTGTGTTTAGAACTGCAGACCCCCATTCTGTCTCCACGGGAGCCATCATGGGTGCCCGGTGGCAATCGCAGCTGCTGGATCCACTGATTGGCTCCCCCTGTGGCCAATGGGTGCACATGCAACCCCGCTAGGGGTCCTGTGAACAAACGTACAGGTACGCCGTTTCACAAGACAGAGCCAACCTACTGCAGTAAAACTACTCGGCAAGCGGTTAATAAACTAAAACAAAAAAAGATATGCATGGATATACTTGTATATGCGTGCAGAAAGACCAGCAGACACTCTCTGTTACCTCATACTGTATGTGCAGTGACACTGCATGCAAAACGGATGATGGGAGTTGTAGACCCACTGGCAGTCATAGTAGAAAGCAAGACAATTCGCTCTCCCTGAATGAAAGATAGGAGGAAGTGTTGCAGCTGGGATAATTAGCTACATGAATGCAAGGTAATTTAAACCTTTAAAGCCCAACTCATGGGGAAAAAAATGTAATTGAAATAATGTAATGTGTATGAATTAAACTTACTTCTAAGTCTTGAATCCAAATGTCTCTTTCCAAGCCATATTTCAATGTAAAGTGACAGTTTCCTTTATGAGCCTTAAGGCCCGTACACACGTGCAGATTGTCGGCCGAAAAGATTCGGCTGACGACCGATCGGCCGATTTTTGGCTTGTTAGTATGATGCTTCCGACAGCCGACAGCGCACTTTCGGCCGAACAGAATCTGTCGTGCAAGCATTAAAATTTTTGTATGCTGACACCAGAACGACCGATTGTTCACCAGTCAGTACAGAATTCGGCCGACAGACAGCAGATTTGCAAGACTGGGCATGCTCAGAAAAGAAAAAACACAGGGAAAGTTAACCATCACATGACATCACTTCTGCAGTCGGCGGACAAAATTTGTGTGCAGTCTTTTGCACTTTTCAGCGGACAGGACAGCCCGGGGACAAAAGACGGCCGATCGGTCGGCCGACGATCGGTACGTGTGCACGGGGCTTTAGGGACCAGACTTCTGGGGCACTAATCCCTTCTCTGTCCCCCATGAATTCTCTTGCCTTGGAGCCTATTGGGGAAGACCCAGTTGCTGCAAGTGTCACTCACATAAAAATAGGAGGTGTCCACATCATGTGAGCAGTGATATGGACACCCAAAGAATCTCCCCTGTCCAGTGAGCTGGTCAATGCAGTAATATTAAATTAGAAAGTGATCTTACTGTCTAGCAGAGGCGTGTGTACCACAGGAATTCCTAACAAATACTACAATTCCTTTTTTCAATTAAAACAGTTAAATTTTATGTACTTTAGTCATTTACTTAGCTCCTTCCCTGGAGTTGCACTTTAAGGTCTCCATTCACACAACCTCAGGGGGTGTGCACCAACAGGAATTCCAAATACAGTGTTTTTGTACAAATCAATGACAGGCTGACAGATGCTGTCACTGTAGTTAAGTAAGTGCATGTTATTAGGGACAGGTTAGGGACCAATGAGCAGCCCTGGATGCAGATATTTTGTGTCCATGGCCCCTCATCTACCTCAAATAGCATGTAACCACTGGGTTTTTCAGGTTATATGTATATAAACACAGCATCTGTCATAGATTTGCACAGGCCATGTGAATGAAGTCTTATGGAACGGTAGTTACAAAAAATGAATGTTTGCACATCAATGGCTAACATAAGGTTTTGCATATACACTAGTATTAGAGTCTTCTGGATATTTGCAGCTATTTTCTGTGTCCCATTGTTTTATGCAACTGAAGATACTGTACATAGCTATATACACTACATACTATTGTTTAACCCCTTAAGGACCACCCACCGTACATATACTGCGGCAGGGCGGCCCTTAAGTGCAAAATCACGTACATATATGTGATTTTGCTTTAAGGCTCTAGGGGGCACACGGGCGCTGCCAGGGCCGCACTCCCACTGTGATTAGACACAGCGGTAGCCAGCGGCCGTGATCCCTGCCAGCCACCCGCGATTGTCAAGGCGACTGACAGAACAGCAGTCTGCCTATGTAAACAAGGCAGACTGCTGTTCTGTCAGACAGGAAGGAAGAGATTGTGTGTTCCTACTGATCAGGAACACCGATCTCTCCCTTCCTGCAGTCAGTTCACTCCCCTCTCAGTTAAAAACCACTCTCTAGTAGCACACTTAACCCCTTGATCGCCCCTGATGTTAACCCCTTCCCTGCCAGTGTCATTTATACAGTAACAGTGCATAATATTTAGCACTGATCATTGTATTGGTGTCACTTGTCCCCAAAAAATGTCACTGAGTGTCAGATCTGTCCGCCGCAATGTCACAGTCCCACTAAAAATGTCTGATTGCTGCCATTACTAATAAAAACATTAATTAAAAGTCCATAAATCTATCCCATGGTTTGTAAACGCTATAACTTTTGTGTAAACCAATTAATATACACATTTTGGAATTTTTTTTTACCAAAAAATATGTAGCAGAATACAAATTGGCCTAAACTGATAAAGAAATTAGATTTTTTACATGTTTTTTATTGGGAATGTTATATAGCAGAAAGTAAAAAATATATATATTTTTTTTCTAAATTGTCGGTCTTTTTTTGTTTATAGCGCAAAAAATAAAAACCCCAGAGGTGATCAAATGCCACCAAAAGAAAGCTCTATTTATGGGAAAAAAATTACTTAGATTGTATTTTTGGTACAGCGTAGCACAACCGCGCAATTGTCAGTTAAAGCAATACAGTGCTGTATCGCAAAAATGGCCTGGTCATTAAGGGGGTAAAACCTTTCGGGCCTGAAGTGGTTAAAGGAACTTCACTCAGACTTAGTGATTGCATTTTTCAGTCTCATAAGCATAAAAATAAAAAGCATGCCTTACCTTGAAATTCTGCAATACATGTGACATTACTAAAGTTTGCAAGATTTATTGATACCGGTAATTTCTTTTCTAGGCTGTGATTTATTTAGGGGTCATTTTCTGTTTTGCAAACTTGCACAGTATTCAGGTTCATTGTAAATGTTAAATTTCAAAGTGTTTATATTGAAGCTGAATCCTTGACACATTCTGCATATAGTTATGCTAAAGAAAAATAGTTTTTTGCAAGTCAGGGTGAAAAATGTCAATTTAATAAGCAATACTTTCATAAAGTCAGTAAATATCTAGAATTTTTTTTGGGGGGGGTGGGGGGACTGGAGCAACATATGGTGGAAGATATTAAATTCCGAGATGTCAGATTATATGTTAGAAAAAAGAGGGAGGTACCTACGTCCTAATCTACATGAAAAAGAAAGTGGAGACATGATGGACTTTGATGGTACCATAAATATTGGACGTGAACGGGACAATTTTATAAAAAATACGTTTATTGAACAAATTATCATACATTTGTGAAAAACACATAAACACAAAAAAGTTATACATATAAAAACATACACATGTAATGAATTTACAACACATCTAAAAAAGCTCTATATCACTAGTACCGTGGATGAGACAGCATAGACCAGTATTGCAACTGTAATGAGCATCATCCTAATAAATTCTGCCCGACATGTTTCACGGAATGTAACCGCTTCCTCGGGAGCTTTTATAAGTCTTTTATGAGAGCTTGATTCAACATCTAGTATTAAGAGAAAAACAAGATTTATGTTCAAATAAGATGACATCTTACATATTCATACATAGCAGCAGGTGCACAATTCCCATACATATATGGTCCCCACCAGAACCTTACCCAGGGCGGAGCAAAGTACAGAGCAGGCACAGGCAGGCGAACACCTAAAAACGCCTCCCCTGGCGGATGTGAGAGCCCTATTCCATGAAAAAATCAATATTGTGGAAGATAACATTACCAAGCAAGTAGCAGCAGCCAACTTCAGACCCTTATTAGTTGCTGCTTGTCAATTATTACTTACATCTCATGATTCTGTGTTCCCCCTTTGTTCTTTTTCATTCCCCTTCCTCATCTGGATCTCACTCAGTATTAAATATGTCAAATCAGCATTTCTTATTGGGCACGTTAATCTGTCTGTTAGTTACAATTTATAGAATTTGTATGCCTAGGAAAGATTTTTCAGTAAATGTATAGCAAACTAAAATAGCTTCTTTATTGTGAATGGCTTGCAATGCCCAGTGGGTACAACAGGCTTCAGCAGGCATCCTCAAAAAACATGTTTTAGCAGAAAAGCCTATTTGCTGGCCTAGTTGCATTAACTATAGTCTACTAGTCTTCTAAGAGAGGTAGGCACCAGGTAGGCATTAGGGTTGCATACTATTTAAACGTATGTCTGGGGGAAAGACAAATAGTTTGTCTACCAGTTTTCTTTTTTTTATGAGTAGTTGGGGGCCTGCAATACAATTTTAAACAATATGAAATAACAGTTACATTCTGATTACTAAGGCCCCTTTCACACTAGTGCGACTTGTCCCGCGATTTTGGACCGCAAAATCGCATTACAAGTCGTTTTCCAATGTTTTCAATGAGTCCCATTCATATCAGTTCCTGCACTACTTTGCCACGATTTGATTGCGTTTTGAGCCATAGCCATTGCTTTCAAAATTTAGTCAAAATCGCGGCAAAGTCGCGGCAAAATCGTGCCGCAAAAATCGCAGTAAAATTGCGTCGCATAAGTGTGAAAGCCTAAAAAAAAGCCTAAAACTGGGAAACTATTTCAAAATAAAATATACAGTAGACTTTCAAACCTATCTGTCTATAAATGTACATTTTGTAGACAATTACTAATTTAATTGTCCTCTATATATGCTTTGTTTATGCCTTGTTCTCTGTACCAGTGGTTATACCCAAGTGCATGTCATGTACCCTTCATAGTAGAATAAAAATAATTCATTTCAAATTTCATCAGACAACAGGAGTAGAAAATTGTCCTCATTTTGCAGCCATCATGATGTGTTTTAGCAAAGTTAAACACTGGCTGTTCTTAAATTTAAGCTTCAGGAAAGGAAATATGTGACTTGGATTGAGGTGTTTCACAACACATTCATTTTGTAACATGACACAAAATAGAACAGTTTATTTGAATTATTGAGGTGTGCAATACTTTGGAAGCCTTGACGTTTAGAAACACTTATCTGGTGGAATGGAAGAAAGGTTGAGATCGCACGGCAGCAGCAGCTCAAGTCTGTAATGGAATCACAACTCTAATCAGCTAAAGAGAGAACAAAACAGATGTGTCTTGTTACAAGTTCATACACAGGGCCTGTTTACTCGCAAGGTCGCTCTAACAATTCATCTATCTAATTAACTACTTGACTTCTAGGAGTCTTGTTATTGATTCAATGTCGATTCCGAAGTCCTTCCTAGAGAGCCATCTCACCTGCATTATAAATAACTTAATTCTAGAAGTGACGTGTGACTATTATTTTATGGCCTACAGACATGTGAGCTATAGTTTACACTTTTGTCTTTAGTGTGTAGTGGATGGGGTTTTCATAGAGTAGTGCGAATGCTGCTCTTTTGATGAATATTTGTATTTTCTGATAGGCCATTTGTAATATTCTTATAGAGGAGAGGAGTTTGGAGTTGATGAGATAATTTTACTTTTATATTTCATATTTGGATATAATTGCTAATTGCCTTAAAACAGATTAGATACATGTGAATAAAAACTGAAAATAGTTAACTATGAAAACATTAATTTAATTTAATTGAGTTAAAAGAAAGCCAACAGGCCCTATCTTTTTATGTGTCAATGCAGAAAATCCAGATTACAATCCATCATAATAATGTGGACTTTGCAGAATACAAAAAAAGAGACTTGTCATTAAGGTCCGGTTCACACTTATGCGATGCGGGAAGGCTGCGAACTCGCAGCCTGTTCCCGCATCGCACACGCACCCCCAGCAGTTCACGCTTGGGGTGTCAATGTAATCTTAACGACACCCCCAGTTTGATCGCATATCGCAGTGCGATCGTGCAGTTCGCACAGGATCGGAATGCACAAGTGTGAACCGCTGTGCGATCCGATCCTGATGCGGCTGCAAAAATGCCTCCTGTGCGTGTTTGCTGCGGGTGCGATGCGAATTTAGCCATACAAAGTGTATGGCTTAACTCGCACCACACAGCCGATCGCATGTAATGAAGGAGCAGTGCGCTCCGACATTACATGCGAACCCGGCACTCGCAGAAGTGTGAACCGGGGCTTACTGTACATCTTTAAATTCTTTCTTAAGCTGACCATACATGGATTGAAATTTCAATCCATATATGGGCAGGGTGATTGTACAGAAGCTGATCTACCCTGTTGGAAAAGTTCCACATGATTAGTGCTGCTGGCTGATCAGTGGATTCTGATGGCGGGGAAGTCCTCCCAATGTCAGAATACAAAGGCTCAGTGAGGAGGATTCCTGCATCCACCTGAAATGTGTGGATGGGGGAACTGAGTTATTTTTCTTAGCCCACTGGTTGAACAAACACAAAAATTAGTCCACCATAGGCTGCCTTACCTATCTCTCATCTTTCACTATTGTTTGAAGTGGCATCCAAACCTTTTAACTGGACATAAAACTTTCAATATTCATACTTAAGGATGTTAAATTCAGTTTAGACTTGCAATATGTGGTTGGATTAATTGAGATTCCTCCAAACTGACCTTTTGCATAATTTACACAATATAGTTGAGGTAATAAGAATGCCAAAAGTTTCAACTCAAACTTGGAAGCAATTGGGAGATGAGCTTAGATGGGCCCTTTATGGTGTCAAATATTCTCAGCATCTCTTTCATGCAGGAACCTTTAAAGCTTTCAAGGCACTATGGGATGAGTTTAGGACTCCTAACTCCATCTAAATTAAACATGTGGCACTGAGGCAATTTGGTAAGGGAGTGAGTACTCTTCCTAACACCAGATTAGAATAGCTGTTCATTAAAAATAATAAGTGGATCTCTAGTTCTTACGCTTCTTTAAACCCATCTAAGGAGAAGGTGGGCCATTGTGCTAGGGATAGATGGACCTCCGTTATACTTGAGTTATCAGAAGAGGCCTAGATGTAGGTGTTGCACATGTCTAGATATGGTTATCTCCTCCAGTAACAATATGATTCAGTTGAGATTCTTAACCAAACTTACTATACCCAAGTGAGATTTTTCAAATAATAAAAGAATGACAAATCTATTATGCATGTTGGATCAGTTCATGGCCGGGGGGGGTTTAAGATGACTATACTGGGTCAATGCAAACATCGCAAAACTGTTAGTACATGACCATATTCTTCACGCAAACAGGTACTTTCCTATTGGGCAAGCAATAATGTTTACCAGCTAAAGTAAAGTACAGTTCCTTGCCTGCTGCCACAAGATACTATAGAAAAGTAAACAAAGAGCAACAAATTAGAGAATCTCTAGGCTGTACTGTAAAATATTGCAGGCAGTATCTGTCACTTAAGGTAGTCATATATTAAGGTAAAACAATAATGGAAATGTGCAATGTGCTCTAATGCAATGCTTCATGCCATCCCATTGTCACACATGGAAGTTTCTTTTAACCACGGCAAAAACTTTATTGTCAGATTATCCCAGTCTATAATGTCTGGGCTCCAGTCACCTCTAGACCCATCAGGCTCTGATAACACATGTTTTGGCATTTCAGCTAACCTCCCATTTTGTTCCTCCCAAGCAGTATCAGAGCTGTCCTGGGAAACTGCCGGATCCAACACAAGGAGTCCTCATGAGATTTCCAGGAACAACTGTTTGACACTGCCTGTAGCTGCCATGGGAGACAATAAATCTGCATCACCAACATTGTCAGTAATACACTGCTCAACACCATCATAATTCCTGCCCTGTATAGACTATCTTAGCACATTATTGATTTGAGACCTGTGAAAGACACTTGCCCATCGGGGTGGTTATACAGTTGTCCTGGGAAACTATAAACTCAGATACTGTGAGTTCCTGTGAGCTCTCATGATCAGAAGGCAACATAGGCTGTATAATTGTAGCAACACAGTTTTCTCTTTGGTTGCCATGGGCAACTGCTCCCATCTGCTTACTCCTTGCACTGATTGATGACTTGCTTTCCTTTTCCACTTTCTCCAATGTGGCCAAATGTCTCTTGCACCAGTCCACAGCAGATTTGCACACTCGAGGACTCTCTGGCTTGTGTAGGACTGGCTCAAGCCAAATCCCCTCCATCCATACCAGTCTTTCTCACATCTCAGCAAGTATTGCTTCCTTTTTGCACTTTGACTGCCTCATCTCTGCAGTCAGGCACTCCACAACTTTTTGACACAGTTCTTTTGTATAAATCAGAAACATGTTGGCATACTCTTTCTTTCAGGCTTGAAAGACAATACACTTCTCTATGCAGACTTCACTGCAATCACATCAGAACACACAGGGGTTGATTTAACAAAACTAAAAAGTGCAAAATCTGGTGCTTCCATTTTTTTTTTCAGTGCTTGATTAAACAAGCTAAAGTTAGAAGCTAATTGGCTACTATGCAGAGCTACACCAGATTTTGCAGTCTTTAGTTTTAGCAAATCAACCTGGCTTTGGCTACTCACCGCTTGTGGAATGCGAGGATCTGGAACTCTGCCATCTTTGAAAACATCAACTCTTTCACCTTTTGTGACATGTTTGGGTTTTGTAGTTCTGCAGTAGTGCCAAAACAGTCCATTTATTTTACGCCAAATATAGTTTTCAGGGATTTTCTGCCCACTTTTATTAACCACCTTAAGACCGGAAGGATTTGCCTCCCTTAATGATCAGGCCCTATTTTGCAATTCAGCACTGCGTTACTTTAGCGGACAATTGCGCGGTCGTGCAACACTGTACCCATTGGATTTGCGCAGGAGAGTCACCCTGCCACAGTAAAACTGCGGCGGGTGGTTGGGAAGTGGCTAAAACGAACATCAAAAGTTCATACAAGTATGCCTTCCCACACAGGGGGTTCTCACCATCAATATTAACAAAAAATAACATTCAGCCTGGCTCTCTTGGCAGCTTTACTAATCTGATAAGTACCTCTGGGTCCTCCTGACCATTAGTATCTTTTGGTCTTCCTGATCATCAAGCACATCCCAGTGTTCATGCACAGATGCTACACCTCAGCTCTCATATGAAGCCAGCACACACCTGTGTCATTAGTGTGCTTGCTTCTTACAAAATCTGGCATAAACCACCATTTTAAACAATGGCATGGGCGCACCCTGCCACATTATATATATATATGTATATATATATATATATATATATTTTCTTTTATATTTCATATCTTATTTCTTCAGTGTTAACAAATAATTCATCAGTTAATCAGTATTTACAAAATGTACACAAATGGATATCCAACTAGCTGAATGATGGACCTCGCAGTCTAAACTTCCTGATTATGTGGACCTGTAAAATCAGCATTTGGGAAAACTACTTCGATTAATGAGTATCACGTCAAGATGGAAATTCTTGTTTAACCATTGTTTTTATATTTTTGTACATTTTGTAAATACTGATGCATTCTTTTTTATTGATGTATAATTAAAATATAAAATATATTTTAAATATATTAGCAGTTGTGTGGTTGCCTCTTAAATCCTACTACATGGGGTTTACAATAGGACCAATTGTCAAGGCGGATTTACTCTTATATACTGCATGTATTTTTTTTTTTTTATGAAGATCTAATGTTTGCCCTCTTTTTTAACTTCCAATTTGTTTGAGCCATTTTTTACTCTTATATGTTTAAGCTTTCTTTTTAAAGTCTATTTGGCAAAATATCTTCTTGGAAGGGAAGTAAAATGAGGTCACATTGTGCCTTCAAACTTTAACAAATTAGAGCAATCATTTTAAAAGTGTATTGGTTTTACAAACACAATTTCTTTCGTGATCCCATTAGTGAACATTACTATTGTCTCTTTACTATTTAAAAG
Organism: Pelophylax lessonae; assembly: GCF_965119305.1. Lineage (NCBI taxonomy): Eukaryota > Metazoa > Chordata > Amphibia > Anura > Ranidae > Pelophylax > Pelophylax lessonae. The sequence continues at coordinate 187,035,561 of NC_138772.1, read as the reverse complement.
TATGTATTATGTTCCTAGCAGTGCCAGTATTATCTCTTAAATTATTAATAAGGTAGTAATCAGAATGTTAATGAAGCTTCAACCCTTGTTACATTTTGATGAATCTCTCTAATGCACTCCTGTATGAAATGTGAACGAAAATAATTTTCAGCTGCTTAAAAATGCATGCGTGTGAAATTTCTGTGTCTTAGTTCTGTGTTAGTATTTTGTTTATTGCAAGTCCTTTGATGGGAAAAAAAAACTAATTAAATTATGCCCATTAAAAATGATATTGCTGGTTTGGAGCACTTAAAGAATTTGTTTTTTTTTCTTCATAATTATAGATGCACTGAGGGAAAGTAAAGTACAGCAAACTACTATAACCTGTTAACTAAAAAAGCATTTGAATGATATCACCAGTGTATCATATGTTAGCCCAGTCAACTCTTTAGATTTTATATATAAAGGTGAGGGCACACCAGCTTCACATGCCTGCAATCCATTAATGCATTAAATGATTCAATGCTGCAGTATCATGTTTTTTTAAATCATTGTACAAATACGCAGATGTTTTTTCATGTTTATAAGATAATTTACTAAATTTGCATATGGTGGTGCTGCTACATTGGCTCTTTTCATATATTTAAAGCCTATAGGAATACTCTTGTTGCAGGCACATGAATCAAAGAAGCAGGTGTGTCGTATGTTTTGGATACTCCAACAGAGAGGTCTGTATGATAGCTTCCCAAATGTATTACCATCTACCTGGGAGGTATAAGTTTTCCTGTCCAAGTGTGTATGTTACAGCTTAAATTGTTGAATTTTCCATAATAAAAAATGAATATAATTCAGTATTATTCTCTGAGAGATGCATAAAATGAGTATGTGATTTAACCACTTTACCACCGGAGGATTTTGCTGTCTTCCGTCCAGGCCACTTTTTGCGATTCGGCGCTGTGTGACTTTAACTGACAATTGCGCGGTCGTGCGACGCCGTACCCAAACGAAATTTACGTCCTTTTTTTCCCACAAACAGAACTTTCTTTTGGTGGTATTTGATCACCTGTGCGATTTTTACTTTTTGCGCTATAAACAAAAAAAAAAAGCGTTTATTTTGAAAAAATAACAATATTTTTCACATTTTTTTATATGAAATTCCCCCCCAAAAAAATGTAAAAATCAAATTTTTTTTTAATTTTTGGCCAATTTGTTTTTTGCTACATATTTTTGGTAAAAAAAAATCACAATAAGCGTATTTTTATTGGTTTGCGCAAAAGTTATTGCGTTTACTAACAAAGGGAAAGATTTCTGTCATTTTTGGTGTTTTTTTTTTTAACGCGTAATGGCGGTGATCTGCAATTTTTTTTGCGGGACTGCGACATTGCGGCGGACAGATCGGACCCTTGACTGACATTTTTGACACTTTTGGGGGTACCAGTGACATTACTGCAGTAATCAGTGCTATATATATGCACTGTTACTGTAAAAATGACACTGGCAGGGAAGGGGTTAATTTTATTGGAGAGGGAGGGGTTAATGTATGCCTGGTGCTTACTGACGTGTGGGGGGGGGGGGAGGTGACTGAGTGACACAAGGACAGATCAGAATCTGACCCTGCCTGTCACTTCAGAGATCCGCCCGCTGTGTTTACACACAGCGGGCGGATCTCCAGACTCGATCCCCGACGATCGGGTAAGAGCAGTGGTGATCGCCGCCGCTCCTCCCCTGGCCCGACTCCCGCTGTGACTGAAAACAGCGGGAGCAAGCCTCCGGCGGCGCGCGCGCCGCCCATAAGGGGCGGAGTCCAGCGACGTAGATCTACGTCGCTGGACGGGAACGAGCCACTTTGCTGCAGTAGCAGCAAAGTGAGCGGGGGTAAAGTGGTTAAAGGATAACCAAACCCAAGAAGACGATTTAACACACTGCAATTTACTAGTTTCTAGATGTAGTGGATACATTTGTTTTTTTTATCAGACCAATAACATTTTGAGCAAGTACAGAAAATACCTGTTGATCTTGCCAGAAATGCTGTATCCTTGTCACCTCTGAGCTGCTAAAGAAAAAATTGTAATCCTTCTTCTGTAAACTATTCATTTCCTCATTCCTCAGTCCTCCCACAAGACCTCAGGGGAAACTGAACTATGAACCTCTCAGGAGAGGAACTAAAAGGCCCAGCAATCCCAATAGTATACAGTCACTGTGATCTTGCAACAAAGCAGTACTTACAAGGCCAGGGGAATAGCTGTGCCCATTCAGCTTCTTAAAGATGCATGTCAGTGAGGTTATGTGGGTCAGATCCTTAGGTGAGGCTTTAGGGTGTCTGGTACCCTCTGAGATGTATGCCCCCCAGCTTTGATACAGTCAGGACTTTTATGAACAGCAACTTGAGGCTACAGGATAACTGGAGGCAGGGGGTAGCCACCCCCACCTAAATAGGTGGAATCCATGGAACAGGAAGACACCTCTGTTCTATTTGCTTCTTAGCCACCTTCTGGGCACTCCTCCCCAGGGGTTGGTTGCAGCACAATAAATATTCATGCTGCCCATTTGCCATGCTCCGCTCCTTTAGTATGTTCCAGAACTTTCTGGAAGGCAGGGGAGAGCAATCAAACCTGCAGCCTGTGAAATCCAAAACAGCCAAAAGAGATCAACCACTGCTCCAATGACTACAGAGGAGCAAAAGAAAAAAGAATACCTAGCATCCTAGCAACCTAACTAGGAGTGTAATTCACATCATGTTTAAATTATCACATCAGTTAAAGGTTATCTAAACAAATTATTTGATTTGGTGGCTGCGCTAGTTTTCTTTTTGCTTCTTTTTTGGGGTTTTTTTGTTGTTCTTACTACGAGTACAGAAAAATAACTTTATCTTGCCAAAATTTCAGTGTTGTCATAACTTTATGTGCAAACAATCAAACATTATTATCCTTTTTAAGTTCTGTGATTAAAAAATAAAAATTTTTTTTTCATTGTTCTGGCACATCATTGTTTATCCTTTGCAAAGTGAATATACATTATGTTTCAGCTCATCCACTAAGATACGTTTTTTTACGTCTTTAGTAATTCAGAAGCAATGGGGTTGATTTACAAATGGCAAATATGCTGTTCATTTTGCAAGGTAAGTTGCGGTCTGCAAGAGAATTTGCCACAGAGCTTAGTGGATGAACCAAAAGTCGGTTGACTTCCATCATCCATTCAAGTACAAGCAAAAATGCTAAAAAAAAAGAAAAGAAAATTAAAATCCCTTGCACAAGATTGGTTGTTGTTCGAAATGTTAAACATCACCACATTCACTAAGCCCTGGGGGACCTTCCATTGCAAAGTGCAACTTCTCTTGCAAAGTGAATAGCTTATTTGTCTTTAGTAAAATAATCCCAATGTGTTGTTGCTTCTCTATTCTCTCACAAGCCGGGGATAGTATTTGGCCAACTGTTTTGATATAATTGCAGCAGGGACATGGGAGGCCTGATTTTGGATATTCAGTGCTATCTGACAATGATGTGTGGCTTAGAGACCTAACTTAAGTTTGTTTGGCTTAGAAACCTAGCTTAGGCTTGTGTGGCTTAGAAACCTAGCTTAGGTTTGTTTGGTTTAGTAACCTAGCTTAGGTTTGTGTGGCTTAGAAACCTAGCTTAGGTTTGTTTGGCTTAGTAACCTAGCTTAGGTTTGTGTGGCTTAGAAACCTAGCTTAGGTTTGTTTGGCTTAGTAACCTAGCTTAGGTTTGTGTGTCTTAGAAACCTAGCTTAGGTTTGTTTGGCTTAGTAACCTAGCTTAGGTTTGGGTGGCTTAGAAACCTAGCTTAGGTTTGTTTGGCTTAGTAACCTAGCTTAGGTTTGTGTGGCTTAGTAACCTAGCTTAGGTTTGTGTGGCTTAGAAACCTAGCTTAGGTTTGTTTGGCTTAGTAACCTAGCTTAGGTTTGTGTGGCTTAGAAACCTAGCTTACGTTTGTTTGGCTTAGTAACCTAGCTTAGGTTTGTGTGGCTTAGAAACCTAGCTTAGGTTTGTGTGGCTTAGAAACCTAGCTTAGGTTTGTTTGGCTTAGTAACCTAGCTTAGGTGTGTGTGGCTTAGAAACCTAGCTAAACAAAATTATATTTTAGATATGTAGCTCAGTTCACATTTATATGTAAATGTATCCACTTGCCTCACTTACACTTTAAAAAAACTTAAGATTAGATACAGTCTTTTGGGCCTAAAGTCATGTAAATAAGTTGCAGCACACATTTATGAGTGTTGCGGCTTCTACATTTGATTGTAATACTTCTGTTTTTTTGTATCTGTGTCAGAAATAAAGATGATGTTTAATGAGATAAAAGCCAATGCTACAAATAAATATATTCAAATATTTTCATTTTTTGTGATATAATATTGCTGCCTCTTTATCTGTCAGCATCATAGCATAGAAGCAAATGTTCAGCTGTTCCCTGCACATCAAATAATACTGTCTCAGACATAGAAGAATCCTTTTGTACTTGTGATTTCAAAGGAAAATATGAAACGCTTTTCTTTATTGCCCAGTGTATAAATGTAATTCTATGATGTTTCAAAAGCCTTATATTGCTGTTTAGCAAAGAAATGTGTTTTGATCATGTATCAGATGCATCAGTACTAGCATATGGATCATACATCATCAATGCAGTTTACAATTCATGAGTAAAAATTTAAATTTTCTTACATAAGATAGTCAAGAAAATATTTGACAAAACTGCAAACATCCTGAAAAGTTTAAAAACAAACTTTTATCACAATCACATATCTAAATTACTAGCAGGAATGCAATGCCGAAACCCACAGAAGCACCAGCACCCCTAAAACTTGAAGAGCCTAATGATTTACACATCAAGTTTCTCAGCAAAAATCATGTCCACTCTTGTCTTTTGGTAATCGGTGCATCTTGTCATTTTGAAACTTCAACAGGGAACTATAACACTGGGAAGAGACAAACCCAACCTCAAATTTTTTACAAGAAATTTGTGATTTGAAAATCGGAGCACTCCAAGTATGGAAATTTGAGGGCACTCATAAAGTTAAATTGACTTCTTCCCCTAATAAAAAATAAAATAAAAATCTGCCGGGTACAAATACAGACTATTACAGGTGGCTGCACTTTCCTGCAAGCCTATTTAGCTGAATGCCAAGGCTGTTTTAAATGGTAAAGGCTCTAACAAACTTAGTAATGTTGAAGCTTGCCCACTTCCTCCTAACTTCCTCTTCGACGATCCTATTGGCCCACTGGCAAATTTGAATTGGGCTTGTTCACATCAGCAGTAGCAGGCACTACTGCACAGCCACTGGTCTGCAATATGAAGGCAGTGGTGCCGATATGCTTTAAACCGTGGATTTTTTTCTTTGTTAGAACTTATAAGGGAACATTTCATTCAGTTCATTTGACTGCATTGCGCTGTGTTGGTTAGTGCCGCATAACTCTGCACTGAAAAAAGTACTGATGATTGCTGTTAATGTTATTACTGCAAAAGCAACATGAAGTCTAGTGCTAATGCAAAATAGTAGTATAATACAGTAGATATAATTAAGAACTGAAGCATAGACTTAAGTGCAGCTGTGTATTTTAATACTAGTTTAGTCTGTGAATACAAAGATTTAATTGCTTCACAATTGCCTGCGCTAAAAAAAAAAAAAAAAAAAGGACTGTATACCCTACACATATGGTGTCAACAGATCCCTACTTTTTTTTTTTAGAGAAAGATAAGTGTCGGCTAAGCCTTACCACTCCTTTTTTTCTCATATTCCCTCATTTTGGCGCATCAGATAGAAATAATTCCAGCTAATAAAAAAAGGAGAGAGGATGTCGTTTTATCAGGGCAGACTTTGTTAGGATTATATTTCTAAAGATAAAGTTGAAATTTTAATTATTTTTCATAGCTGCGATTTAGGGATTGTTAAAGAGCTGCGGCATGAGAGACTGACCAATAAAATGCTCACAGGTTTTATGCAAATATACCGTTAGGTGGAATAGCATTAGGAGCAGCAGGGGTCTCTTTAAAATATTAACTTTTTCATGTTATTTTTCTAGAAGTAGCATCCTAAACTAATAATTATATCTGGGTTGATATACAAAGATAGATACTTCATTCACCATTCACAATATTAATTTTGTTTTAGATACTTTGCCATGCGATTTGCATGTTTTGTTTTTTTGTTAATTTTTTAGCTTTTGGGTCACTTGAAAAATCTATTTTTTTTCTCTGTAAATTTTATGACTTTATATAGCATGTACAATTTCATATAATTTTGCACATTATATATTTACATGAGCTAGCTGGAAACTGTAAGAACATATTTTGCTCTTTTCTGTCTCTTTTCCTCTGTTCGCTTCTCTTCTTTCTCTTACTTTACTCCCTCTCTCCCTTTTCTTACTCCCTCTTCCTCCCCCCCTCTATCTCTTTATTTTTCTCTTATATGTATTTCTTATACTTTTTAACAGATTGTGGAGGAATTGGGTGTTATTAGTGGTTGTGAACAACAATTTAAACCAACTAGCTCTGTAAAAAAAAGTTATTAGCAATGACCACGGTTCCTAGAGTGGCTATATCCTTTCCCTTAAGGCAGCATCATATTATCGCATGCTATATTTGACAGTTCGCCTCTCGTCACAGTCACACTTGGTGGTTTTTATTGGAGGTAAAAGGATCCTGGAAATCAAAGACTTTGTCAGCAAAACACTTTTTTCATTTTCCCTTCTCTGCTAAACTAGATGACAGAGTCAGCAGAGGAGCACTCCTATGATCAGGACAGTTGGCTAGCTATCCAGCAGAACATTACAGACCTGAAACAGATATTTTTAGTAAGACCACCTCAGTAATACCTGACACATTCCTACATTCTAGCAAAAAAAAAAAAAACATTTGTTACTATACTAGCTTCATGATACTAGCAACAGGAAAGCTGTTTACTAAGGGGAATAAAATAAAGCACACAAAATGATGCTGAAATGATGATTGCTGTTAAAATTATTACTGCAAAAAGCAACATGAAGTCTAGTGCTAATGCAAAATAGTAGCATAGTACAGTAGTTATAATTAAGGACTGAAGCATAGACTTAAGTGCAGCTGTTTATTTTAATACAGGTTAGGTCTGTGAATACAAAACTGTAATTGCTTGACAATTTGATGACATCATCACATAAGCATAATGGCAGGATTATGATACCAAAAGAAAATTGAAGATGTCTGATCAACAAACACACAGTGGCCCACACTGACTATTTGCAGACCTGGAATCTGTCAGATGGGCTGGTGTGCCTAAGAATATTGGAACAAGAATGAGTCCCAGCCATTTTTACCTCCCGTTTAATGGCTCTTTCTTTTCTTTTTTTTAGATTGGGGAATGGTAAAACTTCTGAAGGGTTTTGCTGCTTTCTTTGACCCCTTTTCGGGGAGGTTCCCCTGACATTTACTTTGTGAAACAAGAAAAATACGGCAAAGACAGCAATTTAAAACAGGTGTTCCAATTTCTCCCTACAATATTATTATTATCATACAGGATTTATATAGTGCCAACAGTTTAGGTAGTACTTTACAATATAACGGGGGGTGGGGGCAACACAATTACAATACAGTTCGATACACAAGGAATACAAGGGTCTTGCTTGTGGAGATTGCAATTTAAAGGGAGAGGGAGGTGGTACAAAAGGTGATAGCTGCAGGTGATGATCTGATGGAGGTAGCTTGGGTACAGTTCTTAAGTAGAGGTAGGGTAGGCTTCCCTGAATAAGTGAGTTTTTAAGGATTACCTAAAGGCAGACAGGGTAGGGGATGACTGGACATACTGAGGCAGGGAGTTCCAGAGGATGGGAGAGGCTCTGGAATGGTCCTGGAGGCAAGCATAGGAGGAGGTAGCAAGGGAGCTAGAGAGCAGGAGTTCTAGGGAGGAGAGGACGATTTTGGCGATATGTGCAGATGGAGTTGGTGTTGTAGCTGGGGTTTATGTTGTGGATGGGCTTGTATGTTGTGGTTAGTATTTTGAGTTTTATATAATGGGGTAGGGGAAGCAAGTAAAGCAATTGGCAGAGAGGGGCAGCAGTCACAGATTGGTTAGTAAGGTGTATTAGTCTAGCAGCAGCATTCATAATAAACTGAAGGGGGGATAGCCTGTGTAAAGGTAGGCCAGTGAGGAGGGAATGGCAGTAATCAAGGCGGGAAATAACCAAGGAGTAAAAACGTTGCTCTATGGTGTCGTTAGTCAGGAAAGGGTGAATTCTGGAAATGTTGCAGAGAATACCAAAATAGAGTTTTCTGGTTTTGTTCCCAATGGAGAGATATCTTGTTACTTCCCGTCTCTCTGATTCTTTTCACTGCGACAGAAAATGAGGGGAAATCTATTCTATGGTTTAGGCTTTGAGATTATCTGTTTTCTCTAAATTTCCTAATTTGTTGACTTGTATTATTTTTCATTGTCTTATTTCTTGACTTTTTTACCTACAGTATTTAGAGTACAGCTATGTTATATACCTAGGGTACTCAGTCTTCAGATGATGACAGAAACAGCATATGCTCTTGGACATCACACAACCATTCTCAAGAGGCATTGGCCAGTAATTACAAACTCCTCACTCCAAACCTAATAAATCACTTTAGTTGCACATAAACCCCACTGTCTTAAATCACCTTACCATTTCCTATTCTCTGGCTTTCTTACCGTCTTCTTTGTATTACTACATGATACATTATTGACATAGATATCAAGGTGGTGAGTTGTGAGTCTTTCAGGCTCAGCTCTGAATTGTGAGTCTTTCAGGCTCAGCTCTGAACTTTAATGATACTGTGCTAGTGTTAGAGAAGAGAATAATAAAATTTACCAATGCTGATGTTTAATTAATTTTTTTTGTGGAGAAGATATAATACTGTTGATGTATGATTGTATAGTACAATTCTAAAAGCAATGCTGTATATATGCGTGGTGAACCTATTATATGTCACAATAATGTAATAAAACTTAAAATAATATGTAACATCAAAAGATGTTTGCTTGACATTTATTGTAAAGTTTTGATGTAACTGTTTACATTTTATGAGGTCTGCGTGTGAAACAGTGCTGTGAAGGTATTTGCGTTTAGTCAATTGTAACTCCTGGGTACCTGCCTATATGTTACCGCTGCCCAATGTTCCCACTGACATCATTCATGGTTAGAAGTTCTGTTAATGTAAAAAAAAAATCTAAAAAGCTAAACAAATATATAATATTATTAAGCACAGTATAGATATATTCTAAAGTAAATGTCCCCAGGACCCTATTTATAATGAGGCAATAGGCCTATATTTAGGGGTGCTACCATCCAAATAATGGAAATTCTTTAAAAAATAGCTAAAAAGAAGTAAATAATCTGGCAAAAGATAAACAGGGCCCAATTTGTAATGAAGTCACTGGGTCTTTACCTAATGGTGTTAGTTTCTAAACAATGCCTTGATTCCTTTTCAACAAATTTCTTCTCCACTATTTGTAATATAGTGGATTCCTACCCCTGTCTTATTAACTGGCCTTAACCTCCCTGGCGGTATCCCGAGCGTGATTCGGGGTGGATTTTTTAGTCTAGGATCGGTATCCCCGAGTCACGCTCGGAGTAGATGTGCAGAGCAAGCAGTGGTGTCTCTTACCTTCTCCTGGCGATCCAGCGATGATCTCTCTTTGCTGTGATCCCCAGCTGAGATCCCCGCCACTCATCCGTCGGTATGATGACTTCCTAGTTCCGTTCCCTGCAGCAGCAATGCTGCATGGGAGCGGAATTGGGAGGGAAATTCAAACGTTGCACAAAACACATAACACGTTTATATTATATATATATATATATGCACACACACACATATGTATATATATATATATATATATATATATACCTATATACACACATATATATAAAATTATATTATTGATTAGATTATAATTCATGCGTTATATATTATATATATATGTGTATATATATATATATATATATATATATATATATATATATATATATATATATATATATGTGTGTATATATATATATATATATATATATATACACACACATATATATATATATATATATATATATATATATATATATACATACACACACATATATATATATACACATATATATGATATATAGTATAATAAAATTATATTATTGATTAGATTATATTTCATGCGTTTGTGTTTCAAATTTATAACATCTGGGATGTCTACTAGACTCTTGTTTTGGTCAGGTTTAAGTCAGTAATTATTAAGAATTGTAGGCCTATAATACATAACGCCAAATTTCCATGAAAAAAATTGTACCGCTTTTGGTACATAATTCCTGACATAATCATACCGCCAGGGAGGTTAATAAGCATTGAGGGGATTGAATGATCTCTCCTTAAAGTAGCACCATGAATTTCTTTTTATTATTATATGGGGGAACTATGCTCTTGATTGACAGTTTGATTATATTAACAAGTCAGAATTTAGCAATGGTCAGCCCCCTCCAGTCACTAGTCAGGCCACTACTACAAACATAACTGCATGCAGCTATAATCTATTTAAAAGAATACATGTGAACTTGTGTTTTTTTTAAACATTCCAAAGTGTCACCACTAAACATGTACAGAAGGCATCCTGAGGTGTCTACATAAATGGTTATATACCTGAAAGTTATTAACTTTTCACAAAATGTAACCAGTTCCTGTTGGAAAGGATACCCAGATTTTAAAATGTTATGTTTCTTTATGGAAACATGAAAGTTACCATTGCCAACCTGAAAATGCCAATTGCCCAACTATCATGCTAACTCTCTGACTTTAATATTTTCTAAGTCACAGACTTGAAATAATTATAAAGGAAAGGAGAGTCAGGTAGAAGTCTTAAATCATAATCTGCAAACGTATTCATGGTCAGCATCTCTGTAGCCATGGTACCAGCATAATAGCCATGCAACTAGCATTTTAGGAAAGTTTGGGACAACAATGGGAGCTCACATATTTGCTTAGTGTAAGATTATTTGAAGGATAATATCTGGAAATGTGTTTGCAGCATTTCTTAATGCTGCATAAAATACTGTATAACTAACAGTCTCCTCAAAATCAATATTTTAGTTATAGGGGGATTATGATGGGCTGATTTAATACATCTTTAATACCACACTAGAATGATTTCTGCCATAATTTACAATTCTGTTCTTGTCCACCTCAAAGTTTTTGGGTTTCCTTACCACCATTGCACATTCCAACTTTTCCTGCTGCACTGGCCATAATATAAAATTATTAAAAATCCACCAGAGTGCGTGAAATCCTTCTCATAATAGCCACCACAGATGATAGATCCAGGGATTGAAGTGCAGATGTCTCACCATCACCAACAGATTGCCCAGGATATTCTACTTTCAAAAGATTTTTATTTGTAACATAAAGGAACAGATACATTACAAGCATTATAGACCATGCACAAAAAGCAAATATTTGACATATTGAGCCATACTGAACAGTATACATACAACTCCCGAAAACTTCAACGTTTAAGTAAACAAGCGATCTGCACATGTTACACAATGCCAAGGGCGCAGAGGAAAAGTTATACGCCTTGATATAGAGATCCGGAGAGACCCACCCAATCCCGAGGAGACCCCTACTGGGGGCTAAGACTGTCCCCTCAGGGTGGATAGGGCATCCCCGACTCCCCCATAACTCAGTTCTGGTAGACCAAGTAAGAATGAATCACCCTCATAAAAGAGTGCAGTAAAGTTATAATTTTAGCTCAAAAAGCTATTGAGTAATATGCAGCCCTAAGAGCCCAGAAGGCTGCCAAAACCGTGAAGGTAGGGAGCAACTAGCGTCTCAAAAACTTTGCATCAAGCATGGCAGTCCCACCATATATGAACGACAGAGCCCAGGAGGGAGCAACCCCTGAAGTAGAGAGGGGAAGAAGCCGGGTAGAATTTATGAATCCTCTCAGGAACCATATACCATCTGGTGAGGACTTTGACACTTGCCTCAATAAGGGAGACATTCAGTACACCTTTATAAGCTGCAGTGCCCAGGATATTCTGTATAATAAAATGTAATTTCGTTAAAACAGATTATATCACCACTAATTTCAACAGTGGTCTTGCCAAATAATTATTTAACACCTTTTATGCATGCTATTTGCCTGCAAAAGCCTCCCCTGTGTAGACAACAGGCCTGAGACTGCTGCTGGGTTCTGCTATCTTGGATTTGATGTCAGCAGTCCCAGCAAACTCCATTGTCACTCATGTGACACACTATAGCATTCCCCTATTCTCCTCCCCTAGAATTTATGTAAAAGGTTATATAGGGAGGGGCAAAAGTGCTGAGCCAGTACAGACAGTAATTAGACACTCCCGCTAGCGAAAAGGGCTATAGAGTGGCAAGAAGGAAGGAGAACTGTTGCTGTGCTAGGAATTTAATCTTTCTGTAGTCTACCTAAGAACTGTACCCTTGGCAAGTCCAAAGGCACATTGCAAATTAATAAACATTTTTTTTTTTGGAAAGCAATACAGAAAGTATAAAAAGTAGTTAAAATACTTGATATTGCTGTGATTTTATTTGCATTTTTGAGTTCCAGCTCTGCTGCATCTACAAAAACGGAAGTATTCATTTTTGGGTGGACTGACATTTTAATATTCTTAAGTTTATTTTATTGTACATGCTATTTTCAAAACCAGTAGATTTTGTATTGTATTTCACTTTTGTAAGTGGGGATTTTTATCTGCTTTTGTGGTGTTCCAATATTTGAAATCTCTGTAAGAAACAGATAGATTGGATCAATAATCTCTATGGAATTATGGTTCAGTGCACATCAGCCTTTTGGAAAATGGATGAAGCCTACATGCGCAAAACAATTAAGTTCACATCATACATACTGTAACTCATTGCACCGTATCTATTCATCCCTGGAGAGCATTGATCATTGATATCTTTCCTATTTGTACAGTTGCCATACAATAGGATACAGTTAAACAATGTAAAAATAAAGTGCAAAAAAGAAAAACCAGCAGATTGAATAAGCCTAAAATGGTTATGAAGATACCTTGATAGATAATTTATATTTGGTCATTCTAAATAAGAAAATGAGACTCAAACAGTAAAGTTTTTTTTATGAAACTATAGCAAAGAACTGTGGAGTAAACAAGTAAACACGTCTGCAATGAAAACATGACAGTTAGATTCTGATTGGTTGCTATGGGAGGGTTATAGTCTCACGTCTCTTTGTACTGGTTATCCATTAATAACATATATCTAAATCCAACACTTTTTTTTCATTTTGGAATGAAAAGATATGGGTTAAAATCACTGTTATTTTTTTTTGGCCACATGTGTCCCATTGGGGGGTTTCCCTCACCTCTTATCCTGTTGACTCGCCAAGAAGTGAGACAATATCTCTCCAATGTCAGGAAAAATACCTCTTAAACAGTTGTCATGAGAACAAGTGCTCCATTGGGAAAGTTTCTTGTCTTTCCTTGGGGTCAGCTCAAACATTTGGAATTACCCTCACCTTTATTCCCAGTGACACTGGTGATCAGGACAATTAAAGATAGTAAATCACCCTAATTGGCGCACAGATATCAATAAAAAATTGACAGTGGTTCTAATGTTTGATGACTATCCAACTCTAAGGAAAAAAGTTTTGCCTTTAGTTATACTTTAGGCCTGCCTAAAGACACTAGCTGCCAGGTTTGTGGATGGTGTGTATCTGTCACATAGATTTCTCACTTAAACATGGCAAAGGGCTCCAGGGTTTATGGCTAATATGGAAAAAAAAGTCCTGCTCTGTGTCTTGATGCCTGAGACTTTGTATGGCTTTGGATAGAAATAAGTCGTAATACCTCTGTCCATATCTTACCTGGTAGTTTGACTTCAACTTCATTATTAGTCTCAGCTGTGCACAGGCCTTTATATATGTAGGCTGATTGGTGTTCATGGCTCTCTTTCTCATTCACTGTATTACAAGAGCCTGCTGCTGGGTGAAAAGGCAGACTGCTGACAGAGCAGTAAAAAGGCACTGCTGCTAAGAATTGCCTGTTTGTTTTGCTTTACTCATAAGGGAGTTCCTTGATAGTCATGAAATGACATGCATTAGGCTAGTGGCTTGAATGAGCAGATACTTAATTTGTCTTATGCTATGAACTTGTTTTACAAAGCCTTCCTGCACTAAAACAGATTGTTTTCTGCCTTGCAGAATAGAGGTGCAGGACACATACCTGTTTGGATGGTTCCCTATCTCACGTATTGTTATACTGCTGCCAATACCAGTTGAGCGTGTCCCCTACATTTATATACCGGTATATTATCCAACAACTTTTTCTAACATCAGCGTGGTTCAGTGCATCCAATACAGTTCCTTGGGTGGAAAACATATTTATATGTCTAAATTCATGTAACCCCTTTGAAAACATGTGATAAGTGTTGCAAGGCTATGAATACAATCTTGCTGGAGCATATTTCTTGTTTATGTGAAGACATTCACAAGATGTTTTATAGAGACAACACATCCCTTTTATTCCCTCTTGATTCAGTCAGGGAAGGATTTAAGTGGCTTTGCTGCAGAGAGCAATTTTCCCAAAGAGTTTTCTCATTACTAAAACAAGAAAAAGTCTTTTGTAGTCATCTCCTGGGAGCTGGAATTATCAGTTATTTTGAAGTTATAACATAATATTTAGTGATATAAACTAAATTGCGTTACATTTCCAGTTTCCATCCAGCCTTTCTTCTCTGCCTTCCCACCGAGATCCCAGAAATTATTTGCAGTACTCTACATTATATTTCCCCCCATAGTAAAACTGTTTTACTGTAATGAAAATATAACTTTATATGGTTTAACCACTTCAATCTGAGAATGAGATTTTAAAGGTTGAAGTATCTAAAAAGCACCCTTACTCTTGAATTAATCTTGAATCAATTTTGCTTAGATTTAAAATGAATGGGCACTTTGCAAAGTGCAGTTGCTCCAGAGCTTAGTAAATGAGGTAAAGCTTCACTTTGCAAAGAATACCCAATCACGTGTAAGTAATAAAAAAAATAAAATAAACTGCATTTTTGCTTGTACCTGATTGGATGATGGAAGTCAGCTGAGTTTTAGCTCATTTACTTGCTCTGGAGCAGCTGCTCTTGCAGAGTACAATTGCACTTTGCAAAGTGTAGAGCCTGTAAATCTTTAGTAAATCAACCCCATAGTGTTATACACAAATATTCCATCATTACTACTAACTAGAAAACACTCATAAAGTTTGATTTACTAAAGGTGAATATATTGTGCTCTTTGCAAAGCGCAGCTGCCCTCTGCAAGTGAAGTTGCTCCAGAGCTTGGCAAAGAGTACCAAATCACATGCAAGTAAAATAAAAAAAAAACAGCATTTTTGCTTGCACATGATTGGATGATGGAAGTCAGAAGAGTTTCCGCTGTTTGATTGCTTGTGATCCACTGTAAGCTGGGATAGTTGTCAAATGTTATGATGATGTTATGACATTGTTCCCCATTTCTGATTGTATCTCCATCTGCATTCCATACTTCCTGTAACTGCTCATTTTATTTCCAATAAAATGTTTTTTAAAAAAAAAAAATAAGAAGAGTTTCCGCTCATTTACTAAGCGCTGGAGAAAATGCACTTTGAAAAGTGCCCAGTCTTATTCCCTTTAGTAAATCAACCCCACAGTATCACTGGTTTAAATAGTGTTATTGATTAAAGCACCATTGTGCAGTCAAGCCAAATTATATTTAAAGCCATATACAACAAAAGCAAAAGGGAAGACACTTTCAAACCAATAAGTTTCCTTTCTTTTAGAAATATGTGTTTGATGCCACAATCATGTTCTGTTTGTTGGTTTGAAAAATTAGGTTAAGTATATTTATGAAAAATAAAATTAATATCTGCGCTAAAACAAGTGATGTAGAACAGACTAATAAGGTGCTAGCATAAGTTTTGTTGATTGCAATAACACATGTATATAAAAGTCCAAATGCAGCGCTTAAACCAGAACCATGATCATAAGAGAGGATGGAAAGACGAAATCCCAACACCAGCTTCAGTGTGAAAAGTGTTGCACACCAAACCACATTGACAACCAAATCTCCTTACCAGAGTCAAAAGGGACGATAGGCATATAAGAAATGCACCATACACGATAGCAGTGATCAGATGTTTACCCTCACGTTAACCACTGCTGCTGGGCAGGAATCAATCCAGGTAGAAACATCAAAGCAGACCATCCTTGTTGGTTGGATATGTCATGTAACCTGTGCAGCATACATCCCTGACTGGCTCTAAGGTGTCGGGAGAGGCTCCTGCCCAGCTGAAGTGGTTATTGTGAGGGTATACATTTGATCATTGCCATTGTGTATGGTGCATTTCTTATATGCCTATCATCCCTTTTGACTCTGGTAAGGAGATTTGGTTTGCACTGTGGTGTGGTGTGCTACACTTTTCATACTGAAGCTGGTGTTGGGATTTCATCCTTCCATCCTCTCTTATGATCATGGACTTTCATGTTCTGGTTTAGGCTCTGCGTTTGGACTTTTTTTTAAGTGAATTTATACTTGTTTTTTTTTTTAGAACAAACTATAATCTGTTGAGGGTCAAATTCCAGTCCCTGTATTTAAATACTGCAAGTTTTTGAATATGTAAAAATACAAGGTACCAAATCAGTCATATGTTCACTCATCAATGGCTATATATGATCATATTTAAAAATGAGTACTTATACTTTAACGCTACTTTTTAAAGTGGAACCTAATAAAAAAATGCTAAATTTGTGAGCAGGTAGGTTTTTTTTAATTTCTAAAGTGACATGCTTTGTCTCTTGCAGTATACTTTTCTTACCTTCCTCTTACAAGATGCTTACATTGTACACTGATACAGCGCTACTTACACCAAAAAGGTCATATACACCTGCAAACTCAGCCAAAAAAAAAGTGCATCAAAGCAGCTGGGCTTAAAAGGGTTCCAAGGAGAGATCCCGAATATGATGGTGTGATCTCTAATATCCCCGCAGGAGAACAGTAGTTGAGACCTTATGGTAAAACAAAGGGCTAACTTTGAGGTGAGAGGCCATCTTTATGTGGTGGAGGGATCACGAGTACTTTCAAATATCTTTTTGAACAATTTGTGCACTTGTGGGACCTTGAAGAAATATTTATGAACTGATTGATGCACTTTATGCACTTTATGGACTATATTTTGCACTTTATGATCGAATGGTTTACATCGTTTGCTTTTTTTGCACTATTTGATTAAATCGTTGCACATTGTTAGCACCTTTTTACACTTGATACACTTTATTTTTGGCTGAATTTGCATGTGTATATGACCTTTTTGGTGTAAGTAGTGCTGTATCTTTGGATTTTATTATTAATTGTGGATATGCAGTGATGAGCATAGGACGATATAGCTGCTGCTGATACTCACATATTCCTATTTTTATATTTGAAGTCAAAAAATACTTAAAACACATAGGTAACAAAAGTTTTTTTATGAACTTGTTTGAAAATGTGCATGGCTGTATGTAAAACATCCATTTTTATCCATATATGACCCGCTATCTGTTTCTTTAAAAGCTACATACCCTAACAAGTAAAATTCATTATTTTTAATTGTTTATTGAATAAGGAAAAATACAAATATATAAAACACATAAATTGATTAAAATTTGTTTATAAACTTGCTGGAGAATGTGCATGACTGTTTTTTAAAACATACACTTTTCTCCACATAGGATCCATCAACTGTTTCTCTAAAAGCTGCATACCCTAACTAGATTTTTTAGAAGGAGTAAATGCTTTATAATGGCTTGCTAAATATTCTAATAAAGCTTTACTGATACTCAACAAGCAGACACATTTAGTTCTCAAAAGTCAGTAGTTTCATTAGCCTAAAAAATCCTACATGGCTAGTTATTGGAATTGTGGTTTTTTGAGCCAAAGAAAGTCTGTGCAAACCTGTGTTCACCACAGATCTCTATGTATGTATCAGTAATACATCAATATTAGATTTGATTTTTAAAAACTCAATTTTCTCTTTTCATATCTGATGTATCTAGTGATAAATCAAGCAGACCATGAAAAATGGGGACAGAGGACAAACTGTATTTTTAAAGATTTTCTTATCTCAAACACTAAGCATTGAGACCAACAACCATAATAAAAGTCAATAGGGATATGATGTAATTTAATATCTGTTAAAATGTGATGGTTGCCTTTTATGGTATAGCTATAAATATATATACAGCAAATCATTAACACAGAACATACCTAAAGTATGAGTTAAGGTCACATATCAATACAGGGTCCTATGCTTTACACAAGAAAAATCTGGTAGCAATACATTTGGCAAAACATAGGGCCAATAAAATATGCTGATGTAGGCATTTTACCTTCAAGAAGGGTACACAATCAGATCTATTTCAGAGCTCCCAATCAATTAGCCTCTTTTGGCATTGATCTGGTTCCAAATGACTGCACAAGCTTTAATCAAACTACAGAATTCATTATAAGGCAGCAGACTGAAAAGAATCTGAGACCTCATACTGACAAAGTATTTTAATGGGGACAAATGGAATTAGAAAAAAAAAAAAAAAAACAAGCTTCAACCAGTGCTTGGCCAGACACTGATAGAAATCACAAGACTGCTTTATACTGCTGATGAGAAAAGATTTTAGCAGTTTATATTTACTAACATAATTGCTTTTTCACATTCTACTGTAGGAGACCAGATATAGTGAATGCAGGGTCCTATGTTTAGTAACACTTTAAGCATGCCAGATGTACAACATCTTTCTGTTAATACAGGGGTTCCTCAACATAGCAGCAAAATATTTACCTTTCTAGGTCAATAATGTACTCTTCGTCCTCTCCTCCTCCACCAGAGACAAAAAAAAAACACTACTAGTGCTCTCTGTATAATGTTTAATAACTAAACACAGTGATAGCATAGTTAGAGAAGATGTACTGTAAAACCTAACTGAATTATATTTACCTTGTTAAACTATTTTGTATCAAAAACAGTTGACTTTTTTAAAATAAAATATGCTTTCACATTTTTTTTATTGTTTTTGTTTTTGTATATTATGCAGACTCTTTGCAGCTTCTTCCTATCTTCATGTAATATAGAAATTGACATTTCTCAAGTCTGGTTTCCTGATGGTGACTAGGATCGAGCTCTTGGTTTGGTCCAGGTTTAGACAGAACTTTGCCTGTTCAGGCATTCATATGTATCCTGGACTTTGTAGCTTATTAGGAAGAGATGAAAATTGTATTTCTTAGAGCATTTTTTTATGCCTTTTTTTGACAACTTTTTCTGTCAAAAGGTTGTTAAGAAAGCAGTGCATGTGGGCATTCAATTTCTGGCTGGGAAATCTCAGCAATGTAAACAAAAGAGATAGTTATGACATCATTGACCAAATATGACTGCATGCCCATATTTGGGCAATGACATTGACAAATGTTGGTCATTGCTATATTTGGTCAAAGACATCACTGGGTATGCCCTGCCCATTAGTTTACATTTACTAGCAGTAGCCAGAGCTAACATTTTCAGGGGTGTAGTGGCAAGATCAACATGTTCTTTGGTCAAGAGGGAGGTTCTTTTGGCAAGTTGTGGGCCTCATTCATTGTGTTTGGCAAAGATCTGCATAACTGGATGATGTGATTGATGATGGGTTTACAAGATTTTTTTTTAAGTATAGGACTTATCAAAATTTGTGTATTTATTTACACTTTTTTGTGGCTAAGTAGGGGTGCTTTGTATCCCTCACTCTTTCACTTTTTGGGCAGCAGGTAAAGGGAGCTTCAGGATTCCAATAAGCCTGCAATCTCCCATAACCCTGGCCTGGCAGTTGAAGGGGTCTATGGGCTAATCTAAATCTGGAACACCCTTGTGGTCGTAAACACGGGGACAAGGTTCTTTTCCAAGTGGTTCTCCCTTAGAAAAGTACCCTGTCATGTTAAGGGGATGCAGCCTGGTATAGTTCAGGAGGGGTGGGGTATACACTCATCCTCCTCTTACTTAGTGTGCAAGGCTGCACACCTGTCTAAGGGTCTGGTATGGGTTTTGGGAGATCTCATGGTTTTTTTTTAATTACTCTTTGCTTGGACAGGTTTGTTATACATTTTAAGTTGAATCTCCATGCCATTTTGCTATTTTGCATGTGGTTCCCTTTTGGCATCCATACCTGACCCTAGTATATATGTTTTTTCAATGGGAACCCCACACTTTTTGAAGGGTATTGTATAGATGAAGGGAATCCTTAGCTGCTTTGTTTATAAACAGATATAAGCAACTGGCAACTGTCATTTACCAGCATGTAAACTGCCTTTTTTTTTTTCCTCTTTAAGTCACAGTTCACATTAATGCGATGTGAGAAATGCACAAGATTCGCTGCGTTTCACCATATCGCACTCTAAGCAATCGCATGGCGTCCTTGTGATCTGCTGTGGGTGTCAATGTAATCCTAAAGATGAAACAGATGGTAAAACACAGTACGATTGCCAGAATCACATTGCATGGATGTGAACACCCATGAAATGCGATTTAGGTGCAGGAAAATAAAGATTCCTGTATTATTTGGTGTCATTTCAGCCATCCTAAATGTGTAAAAAGTCATCCTATGTGATGTGCACAGGATTGAGGTGCGATTCCAGTGCAAATCACATGCTGTGTTTTCCTACATACGAACCTGGCCTTAATGCCAGTTTTGCTGTAGTAGGTTGTATCAGTGGTCCTCAACCCTGGCCTACAGTGCCCACTAAAAGGCCAGATTTTAGATATTACCTTGGGGAGATGCAGACTAGAGTACTGCAATCACTTAGCAGCAAATGATATCACCTGGGATGTATTTCAGTTATCTTGCAAATCTGGCCTGTTAGTGGGCCCTGTAGGCCAGGGTTGAGGATACATTGTACAGATTCACAGGCACATTAAGGAATTTGGCATTTTAGCAGCCTTGTTAGTTAAAGGAATTTAGAACTATTGAAGTTGCCCTTTTAGCGTTAGAAAAATTGCTGCTACATTTTTTTTCCCTCTTTAACCACTTAAGCCCCGGAAGATTTAACCCCCTTCCTGACCAGGGGGTATTTTGCGATTCGGCACTGCGTGACTTTAACGGACAATTGCGCAGTTGTGCGACGCTGTACCTAAACGAATTTGACGTCCTTTCTTTCCCACAAACAGAGCTTTCTTTTGGTGGTATTTGATCACCTGTGCGATTTTTTGATCACGCGCTATAAACAAAAAAAGAGCGTCAATTTTGCAAAAATAACAATATTTTTCACATTTTTTTATATGAAATTCCCCCCCAAAAAAGTAAAAATCAAAATTTTTTAAAATTTTCGGCCAATTTGTTTTATGCTACATATGTTTGGTAAAAAAAATCGCAAAAAGCATATTGTGATTGGTTTGCGCAAAAGTTATCGCGTTTACTAACAAAGGGAAAGATTTTTGTCATTTTTGTTGTTTTTTTTTTTAACGCGTAATGGCGGCGATCTGCAATTTTTTTTGCGGTACTGCGACATTGGGGCGGACAGATCGGACCCTTGACTGACATTTGTGACACTTTTGGGGTTACCAGTGACATTTCTACAGTAATCAGTGCTATACATATGCACTGTTACTGTAAAAATACACTGGTTGTGAAGGGGTTAACTTTATTTGGGAGGGAGGGGCTGTGTGTATCCCTAGGGGCGTGCTTTCTACTGTGATTGGCTGTGGCTTGAGCTGTAAGGACACTGATCAACGGATCTACATACTAGATCCGTTTGATCAGTGTCTTTACAGCGAGGAGAATGACAGGTGGCTTGTTTACACAAGCTGCCTGACATTCTCCCTCTCCCCCGCCGATCGCCGAGTGACCGGCGGACATCGGGTCCGCTGGTCACACGCGCGGGGGGGTCCGTGACCACGCGGGAGTGGGAGCGCGCCTCCGGGGGCGCACGCTCGCTCCCTAGACCCTCACAAGCTAGTGACGTAGCCCTACGTCACTTTGCCTGTGAGGGGCTGACTGCCGACGTAGATCGGCGTTAGGCAGTCGGCAAGTGGTTAAGTCTCGCTTAACACTAATGTGATGTGGGAAATGCATATGATTCACTGCGTTTCTCTGCATTGCACTCTAAGCAATCGCACGGCATCCATGCGATCTGCTGCAAGTGTCAATCTTATCTTAACATCCCCAAAAATGTTTCAAACCTTTTTTTTTTGCTTTGATACATGTACTATTTGTTTCACAATCCTATGCCTATTACCTTAGAAAATTGTAACTTTTTAATATTAGGCTCCCAGTAGGGTTTTGATTTGGCACCTGAATTTCAGTAATGTTACCCAAACCAGACTTGAACTAAACCCAGGAACATCTGGCCCATTTCTATTGGTGACCGCAAGAAACCATTAAATCACTAGGTATTACTTTAATCAAACTTCTGATTTTGAAGTACTTTTGTGCTCATACTATGTATATTAAACTATTTGTATATTCTTAACAAACAGTTAAAATGGTTTTAACCAAACCCTCCTTACCCTCTCTAGCTGCTTTTAATGTGAAGTTATTTTAACTCAAAGGTCCTCAAAGATCGCAAAAAGGCTCTGAAGTTGGGCTTCAGTCAGTTGCTAACAGTTCAAAAACACCTGCTGGTTCTTTACATTAGAAGGCTGGAAGCCTGCCAAGATTCTTCTATATTAGAAAAACAGCTATGATTTCAGTGAAAACAAATTTCTCCCCATTGCTTATAGATACAAAGATAAATGAAAATGTTGTAATGTGCTTTTACTGCTTGTTCAAAATAGGTAATGGCCTTAGAATGCATAGTCTTGGCACAGATTAATTTAAAAAAAACTTGAAAAGGACTTTTTAAATTATATAATTATAATAAACCTATAGAAACTTGTAGGGATTTGATTTACATACAGGTGCATCACTGACTGTGGAAACTTCATACTGGACCTAATGCAACTTGGATTCTGTGCCTCTCTACTCTTCATCTAGACTCCGGGACCTTGATTTCCAAAAGAAATGCACATTTTCCACAGTCAATGATGATTTGGAGATCCATGTCATCTGCTGGTGCTGGTCCACTGTGTTTTATCAAGTCCAAAGTCAGCGCAGCCCTCCACTAGAAAATTCTAGAGAACTTCATGCTTCCCTCTTCTGACCAGCTTCATGGAGATGTTGATTTCATTTTCCAGCAGGACTTGGCACCTGCCCACACTGCCAAAAGTACCATGCCTGGTTTAATGATCATGGTATCACTGTGCTTGGTAGGCCAGCAAACTCGCCTGACCTAAACCCCATAGAGAATCTGTGGGGTATTGTCAAGAGGAAGATGAGGGACACCAGACCCAACAATGCAGATGAGCTGAAACCACTATCAAAGCAACCTGGGCTTCCATAACACATTAGCATTGCCAAAGACTGATCGCCTCCATGCCACGCCACATTGATGCAGTAATTCATGCAAAAGGAGCCTCGACCAAGTAATGAGTGCATACTATACTGTATATGGACATACTTTTCAGTAAGCCAACATTTCGGTATTAAAAATCCTTTTTTTTTAATGCTCTTATGTAATATTCTAATTTTCTGAGATACAAAATTTTGGGATTTGACTAGCTGTAAGTCATAATCATCAAAATTAAAAGAAGAAATGCTTGAAATATATCACTCTGTGTGTAACGCATATATATAAAATATAGTAACAGTAATAGAATTTTACTTTTTGAATTACTGAAAAAAATTAACTTTTTTAATATTCCACTTTTATGAGATGTACCTGTATACTTGCAGACTTTCCTGAAAAAAAAAATAATACTGTAAATACAGTCATTTTCTAATAATAGTCATAGATAGTAGGTGGAATTTTTGTTGCTTTACTAGCTCCTTGGAAATTGTAATCTACTCACAGAATTAATAGTATTGTCTTTAGGACTATAAGGCTACTAGTAAAGCTCGCGTATGAGTTACCATCCTTCCAAAGATGTACATTTTCCTTTTGGTAAAAACATGCCTCTGGTTTTTAGATACAGTATTATAAAATGTAAAGTTAGGTCAGATCAATGACTTCTAACCTTCAGTTTAGCTAACGTCATAACTTCTATGACTTCTAACCTTCAGTCTGGATAAGGTGAGGATATTTTTTTTCAATGTATTTGACCTAAAAGGTGTTTCTGAAAGTAATCATGTCAATTCATTAGCAATTACATAACATTAATAGTCAATTTTCCCTATGCAGGCAACAGGAAATTTCTTGAGTTTTTATCTAACAATCTAATTAGCTAGTGAATATGTTATAAAACAAATAATTCCTTTGTTTTTCTTAAATTGATGCATATGCTTTTATAATCATAAATGGGGATACGTGATTATAATTCAAAACCATATTTGTTATGATGTTAAATATTAAAAAAATTCCTTCTTATAACAACTGCTCTTAGTAGGTCTTATCTGCTTGTGTTTGGCAACAAATATACATTAGCTCTATTCTCTGTCTACCTTTTCAGCACTTCTTAAAGTTTCCTATTGGTAAATTGTATATCTATAATTGATAGGGTTCTCTTGAAAGGCATTTTCCAGTAAAACTAATTCACTCTATTTTATTATTTTTCTTGGGCACTAAATATAAATTAACTATTCTACTACTTGCTATCTTTCTAAAAAATAGATTAGATCTTCATAATTCAGAGCTTAAAGATAGAAATATGACATTACACAGCAGATTATAGGAACAATGTACCTCTGACTGTCACACAGTCTCTTTTTCTAAGTTTATTTCCTGCCAAGGAAAATACCATATGGTGTTTGTATGATATGGCTGTAAAGAGTCCTTCAACAGTACCACAATATATTGTTGGGTTTATAAGCTTCAATCTCAGACTGGCCCTGGTGTGTGTGTTTGTAAGGCTGCTTAATTGTGGTTGGGATAGGGACAGAAAGTTTGTTGGCCTTATATAAGTGAAACATATAGTAAAGACATTAAATGTATAAGTCACATAGCTATTTTGTGACCTCTAATGTCATTATTTTTTCATAGGGTACTTTATTGTCATTTGATGTAAAATATTATATAATACATTCGTAAATAGCTCTGTTTTAATATAAATATCTTTTTATTTTTGATAAGCCAATCAGTTTGAAAAACAGGCAAATGTATACATTTTTAATTGTCCTGAATATATACATGCAGATTTGTCGAGTCTGCTTAGAATCTCACAATCCCAGTTTCCTAAAGATGTTTAGCAAATCTGCATGCAGATATTCAGGAGTGATGAACTGGCAGTGTTCCTGATTTGCTAATTACTAATTTAAAGATTTTGACAGTTATCATAATTTTACTAAACTTGTTAGCATTGGGTGCGTGCTATGAAAACAAGGGCCCCTTTTATATGATTTCTCTTCAATCTCAATACTTCACACACAAACATTTTACCCCACATAGTAGCAGCACAATAAGGGATCTGACAAAAATTGATGTCGTGCATGTCATCATTTTAATAAATGGCAAGAAAAGTGTCTAGTCTTCGATTTGCTAAACCAGAACTAAACTGAACTACTTGAGTCCCCGGTTTTATTTTAAAATGGAGCTGGGAATCAGTAGCTCCTATGGGTCCTGGTGTAGGCTCAAGCTGGAACTACTGGCTGTTAGTGACAGCCAGCATCTAGCGCTTAGTCCAGGAGTTGAAATGATCAGCTCCTGGGTTTTCTGACACGTCTACAGATTACTCTATAGTGCAGGGATCAGCAACCCATAGACCGCAATCTGCTAGTAGATCGCAGCTTGGTGACTGGTAGATCATGGTCTGGGCTTGCTGAATCGCCGTATCAAACAGAATGCAATGTAGAGTGTATTTATGTTTACTACTTGTAAAGTTGGAGCTGTAGTAGGGAGGGAGACCTGCATAAGCCGATGCCTCCTCTGTAATGCTAGCTCCTGTCCCATGTGGAGTGATACCAACTGCACTCCACCTCTTACCCTGGCTAGCTGTCTCCAGAGTGGTGCCAGCAGCAGGAAAGAAGAGATCTTCAGGTCAGTGTGAAGCAATACACTGGGCATAATAGCATAGAGTTGCTTTCACACTGATGTGCTGCGGTTTACCCATGATTGCCAAGCATGGTACGTGATTGCGACGCGGTAGTAGGGCAATTAGAGGTTTAAATCAGGTATGAGGAGGCGACACTGTGCCCGGTTATATTTGACTTCTCCCATGTTGTTCAGGTAGCTCTCCACCTCTTTCTGGTTGTAGTAAAGTCAGAAGTAACATCATTGCACTTCCTGTCAGTACAGTGGCTCAGGCAGAGCTGTTGCAGCTCTAACAAGCCTACAGTAGGAGATCATGGTGATCTGTTGCTGGCTGATTGCAGTCACCGATAGATCACTATTAGAAATGATCTGCTGCTGCACAACTGCATGGAGGTCTGGATCTGGTCTTTACCGAAGAAAGAAAAGTGTTTAAAAAAGTGTAAATATATTTATATACAGTACACTGAAAATAAACAAATTCCCAGGTTGGAGCAATGATATTGGATTATCTGGATGCATCTGGATGGATTATCTGTGTTCACTGTGCAAGCATCAAATGCTCTTGTAGGTAAACGCAACAACGTTCACATTTTTAGACATGAACACCTGTGAAAAAGTTTACTTTGAGCTAATTTGTGACCTCTTCAACATGACTTATTCTTATCTTAATGTTATGCTAACAACTTACATGAACAGTTTTTGTGTGTGTGTGTGTGTGTGTGTGTGTGTGTGTGTGTGTGTGTGTGTGTGTGTGTGTGTGTGTGTGTGTGTGTGTGTGTGTGTGTGTGTGTGTGTGTGTGTGTGTGTGAAATAAAGCTCTCCAAAAATATTAAGCAAACATTCACTTTGAGCTTTATTATTCCACTATGTTACATAAAAGTCTAAATAATTTAATATAATTTTAATCAACAGACTTTGTTGATTATATTTGAAGTAAACATATGGAGGAGTTCAGATAATTAAGCATTGCATGGAAACACATTTCATAAAAAAATGCTATTTTTATTTATTTTTTTTATTTTGTACTATTTCTTTGTAACAAAAGAAATTAACTAAAAATATATGTATCTATTTTTTTTCTACCAAAATAAAGCACTATCTGTCTTTAACACAATGACGTATGGTATGTCAGGAGAGACTGCAAAACAATAATGTGCAAAACATTGGTGGAATGAAAAAAAAAAAAAAAAGGTCTAGAACTCAAGAGTTTATAGGGACAAATAGGCCTGGGGACACAAATGGTTAAAAAATGCTAGGAGGTAGAACTTTGAGGCAGAAAAGTCTTTGCAAGTTTCTTTCCTCTTACTCATAGCAGTTTTATTTATTTGTGTACTGCCTGTGCTATATACACAACCCTTTAAGTAGGGCAAACTCAGAGATAGGTCTGCCATAATATACAAGTAAACTTGCACATTATGGTAAGACCTACCTACCTTCAAGCACACTAAATTCTGCTTCAATTACTTGGTTTACATTTCTAATGTTTTAAAAATACAATCTTCATGCTATATTTAATGTAATGAGGTGTACTCCAAGCCAACAATACTAAGTTAGAATTGTATTTTTTTTTTATCAATTCCCAATGAAGATATGAAATCACAAATAAAAACACTGCTAGTGGGTTCCAGATGATGAAATATTAGAGCTCAGAGGTTTTAGATGGCATAAATCAAGTCTTCACAGACTTGCCACATTGTATTTGGATTTATGTAAGGTTAAAGCCATTAACTCTGCAGAAAAGTTTGAAACAATGCCATTATTCAATAGGTTAATACACAGTGGTATTGGTTTACTTAAGCTTTATGTTCCTGTAAAATATCCAATGCTGTACATTTAATAGCTTAATGGAAGAAGAATTTGTCTAGTACTAAAACCTTTGAATGTATACATTGAGGTCTATAGATGAAGGTGTTGCTTAGGCAAACATTTTTTCGGTGCTAGTCAAATTAATGGGAAATAAATTAATTAAAAATTAGGAATTTATATAAAAAGTGTTCTCCCAGCAATAGACTGGAGTTATTGGTTTTAAAGACTGATCATGAAAAAAAAAAAGACTTTTCATAAATACATACAGCTGCGCTGGCAAAATGTGCATGAACAGATCTAGTTTAGAGTTTCACTTTTTTCCTTGAGATTTATTATTTAATAAAAAGATTTTTAGTAAGGAATTATTTTTAGGCATCAGATTATCATTGGAGTTGATATACTAAAACTGGAGTGTGCAAAATCTGGTGCACCTGTACATGGTAGCCAATCAGCTTGTTCAATTAAGCTTTGACAAAAAAACACAAAACAAAAAAAAAAATGGAAGCTGATTGGTTTCTATACAGAGCTTCACCAGATTTTTCACTCTCCAATTTTAGTAATCCAACCTCATATCTCATGTTTTTGATTAACCTTAGTTTTATGTAAATACATATTTATCTCTAATAATACAGAATCCTGTTTTTATTTAGTAGGCAAATGACAATGTGCAAAGTGCATTAATCTATAGCAATTAGATACCCATAGCACTCAGAACCCATAGCAATCATAACCCATAGCAATCAGAACCTATAGCAATCAGATGTAACGACTGACCTAAAAACAGTATATCAACTTAAATCTTGTTGTTCTGCTACCTCACTAAGAAAGCACAATCAAATAGGACAGACATAGGGTTTGTGTAAAGGGGCTCTGTCACCATCGGGTGAATTTTAAATGTCTAAACATATCTATCCGGCATCTGATTGTGTCTTGAAATGCTGTCACTTCATTACCCCAGCCCTTTACATCTAAATATGTGAAATGCATTGGTTTCTTCCACTGGCTAATACACAAATACAGGATGTACCATCTAGCAGGGGGATCCATTACGTTTGGTAGGGGAATGGGTATTTGATACCACTGGATTGATCAAATACCTGCAGCAACAGGGGAGCAGAGAAATGGCAGATTTTTAAGACGCAGGCAGCTGTAACGGTACTCTCTACTAGTTATGTTTTTTTTAACTCTTGTTTGCTGCCACACATGCTTCACACCATCTCAACCAAATAAGTTTATCTTGGTCTCATCAGACCACAGGAGATGGTTCCAGAAATCCATGTCCTTAGTCTGCGTGTGTAAGCTTGCGGGCCTTCTTGTGCATCATCTTTAGAAGAGGCTTCCTTCTGGGATGACAGCCATGCAGACCAGTTTGATACAGTGTGCAGTGTATAGTCTGTGCACAGACAGGCTAACCCCCCCCCCCCCCCCTTCAACCTCTGCAGCAATGCTGGCAGCACTCATACGTCTATTTCCCAAAGACAACCTCTGGATATGACACTGAGCACATGCACTCGACTTCTTTGGTCGACCATGGCGAGGCCTGTTCTGAGTGCAACCTTTCCTGTTAAACCACTGTATGGTCTTGGCCATCGTGCTGCAGCTTAGTTTCAGGGCCTTGGCAATCTTCTTATAGCCTAGGCCATCTTTATGTAGAGCAACAATTCTTTTTTTCAGATCCTCAGAGAGTTCTTTGCCATGAGGTGCCATGTTGAACTTCCAGTGACCAGTATGAGAGAGTGAGAGCGATAACACCAAATTTAACACACCTGCTCCCCATTCACACATGAGACCTTGAAAAACTAACGAGTCACATGACACCGGGGAGGGAAAATGGCCAATTTGGCCCGATTTGGACATTTTCACTTAGGGGTGTACTCACTTTTGTTGCCAGTGGTTTAGACAATAATGGCTGTATGTTTAGTAATTTTGAGGGGACAGCAAATTAACACTGTTATACAAGCTGTACACTCACTACTTTACATTGTAGCAAAGTGTCATTTCTTCAGTGTTGTCACATGAAAAGATATAATAAAATATTTACAAAAATGTGAGGGGTGTACTCACTTTTGTGAGATGCTGTATATTATTATGCACGTATAATAGGTACTGGTACACTAATGATTTTCTGCATTATGTTAATATTGTAGGCAATTGTCATGAAAGTAGAAGTAAAAGTAATTGCACTGTCATGTAAGAATATTTAATTATAAAAGAACATGACATCTTCCTACTTTGTTAAATAAAATATAATATATGTTGATTTATTACAACATTATAGGATCTGTACCTCCATAACACCTTCTATTTCCTTAAAGGATAACCAAGCTGAAGACAAATGTAATGTATTGCAGATTACCAGTCCTTTGATGTGTGAACTGCAATAGTTTTATTTTTAAGCCTAAAAACACAATCTTATGTTCCTTCTGTAAACTACTAATCTCTCCATCCCAAATGTAATGGAAATGAACAAAAGCAGACATGCTTGTGTTTGGGTGACAACACAGTGGCTCCCTCCAGACAGCAGTGAAGGAGTGAGCATAGCCACATAGGAACAGGAAATGTTATATTGAGGATTATCATGTAAAAATAAAGGGAAAAAAGTCCCCAAAAAGAAAAAAAAGAATGCTGGTATCTCATCTAAGGATTTATAAGCTCTAATTTATTACCTTTTGTATTGGAAATAACATACACTTTAGCCACTTGCCGACTGCCTAATGACGATTTACGTCGGCAGTCAGCCCCTCACAGGCAAAGCGACGTAGGTCTACATCGCTAGCCTGTGAGGGTCTAGGGAGTAAGCGCGCCCCGCTGGAGGCGCGCTTCCGCTCGCTCACAGATCCCCCCGCGCGAATGACTGGCAGACCCGATGTCCGCTGGTCACTCGCGATCGTCGGTTACTGAGGGAGAAAGGCAGGCGGCTAATGTAAACAAAGCCGCCTGTCATTCTTCCCTGTGTAACAGCACAGATCATACGGTCCTGCTATGTAGGACCGTTGATCTGTGCTGTTACACCACTAGCCACATCCAATCACAGCAAGAAACACGCCCCTAGGGACATACATAACCCCTCCCTCTCAAATAAAGTTAACCCCTTCACTGCCAGTGTCATTTTTACAGTAAAAGTGCATATGTATAGCACTGATTACTGTAGTAATGTCACTGGTAACCCCAAAAGTGTCAAAAATGTCAGTCAAGGGTCCGATCTGTCCGCCGCAATGTCGCAGTCCCGCAAAAAAAATTGCAGATTGCCGCCATTACTCGTTAAAAAAAAACAATAAAAATGACAAAAAATCTTTCCCTTAGTAAACACAATAACTTTTGTGCAAACCAATCAAAATACGCTTTTTGCGATTTTTTTTAACAAACATATGTAGCAGAAAACAAATTGGGCTAAAATGTTAAAACATTTTGATTTTTACATTTTTTTGGGGGGGAATTTCATATAAAAAAAATCGCACAGGTAATCAAATGCCACCAAAAGAAAGCTCTGTTTGTGGGAAAAAAAGGATGACAAATTAGTTTGGGTACAGTGTCGCACGACCGCGCAATTGTCCATTAAAGTCACGCAGCGCCGAATCGCAAAATAGGCCCTGGTCAGGAAGGGGGTAAAATCTTCCGGGGCTTAAGTGGTTAACACTGTATTGGAAATAACATACACTTTAACACTGTATTGGAGATAACATACATTTTAACACTTCTACCTGGGAATAAAAGAAAAGCAGCAGCAGCAGCATGACTTAAACATATGCAATGTTGTTGCCACCTTTTCTGTCTTTATTACTGTATAAAAAAGCAAAGCCAGTGACCTTCAGCACCCACAGTTGCAAAACTCTCAAGGGAGCTTGTAATAGTCTATCATAATGTGCTAGATGTCCTTTTAATGTTTCTATTATTATTATGTAGTGTATCATATCACTCTGAAAGCAAATCTTAAATGTAATTACTGTATAACTTGTGTTATTGTGATATTGAATAGTAGACCTGTAGGGAACATTCCAGTTTTACACATGCATGCAGTTTTAGTTTATTTTTTGTTAGCAGCTGAGAACAAGGCATCTGCAAAACACCGGGTCTTCTGCTAAATAAATAATAACCTCTAGAGATGCTTTTATGTGTCTCATAACCATAGTAAGTAACCATAGTAAGTCATTGCTTCTAATACTAGTAAATGTTAATTTCCCTGTAACAGTTTCCTCATTATGTCTTAGCCCAGCTGTATCCACTTTGCATGTATGTGAAGTTTAAAAAAAAAAAAAGGAAAGTGTTATTCTGCTAAATATTTGTTGACACTGTGACTGTCCATTATGCAAATACAATGCTTTACAATATTTTACCAAATACCAGAGCGGCTCACACAGTAACCAAATTGTAACAAATATATTGAATAGATACAAAAAAAAACATGTATCGCACCTTGAGTGAAATGTCTCGTAAATACCACATAATAAAACAACTGTAATTAAAAAAAATCAATAGGAAATCTCATATTCCAAAGGTTGTGTTTTTAACTAAAACACTAAAAGCTAACCAAAACTAGTGACCATGCTGCCACCTTCTATAGTAGCTTGGAGGAGCAGTGTCTAAAAAAACAAGAGAGGGGCACAGACCAGCCTCATAGTGTAGTATAATATGCCCTCACAAGTGAAAGGGAGCTGGATCGGCATGTAACAGGATGGGAACCATCCCAGGGTACAGAACCTCATCTCAATAGGTTGAAACTTCTGTGGAGAGAACACTGGAGGCAGGATGGATGCCTCTGCACTGGGTGAATAGCCAAGTCTGTTCCTGCATGTGTCCTGCTTGCAAAGGATCATGGGAAATGCATTTTGAGGAGCAGGACATCCTCTTCATCAGTCTGACTCACATCTGGGGTGCGCTCACTGTTTCCATATGCATGCGGGACCTAAATGCACTTGATCATGAAGGGTTTTCGGGTGTTTAAAAGAGGATTTATTTATTTTATTTTATTTACTTTTTTTTTATTGTCACTGTTTATCAACTTTATTGCTATCACAAGGGATGAGCAACATGCCATGTGATAGCATGGCAGTGATAGGTACTCTTTGTTGAGGGATCTGAGGTCTATAAAACCCTAGACTTCTCCTCCTCTGCCTCAAAAGCATCTAATCAAACTTAGATTCATTTGATCAGATGCTTTACAAGCCGGTAATGGTAATCCACGTCACTTCCAGTTTGTGACATCACAGAGGAGGTGAGGGTTGCTGTACTTGTCTTTCCACTGTGGGCAGCCATATATAAAGGTTGCAGGAGTCCTGGGCTTCCCAATCACACTGGAGAATGCAGAGCATGTGGCAGGTGGTGGCAGTAGGAGGTGATTGGGAGACTGTAGAGCCATTTCGAACACTTTTACATGAAAACTGACCACCAGCTGAAAACTTTGCAACCTGATCATGGCGGCAATTGCAGCCAGTATTGCTATTTACAAAACACCAGGATGTATATATATATATATATATATATATATATATATATATATATATGTACCACAGTCGGGAAGTGGTCAAACTCCATCCCCAGATAAATGTTATGGCCCTTTCGCCTTTTTTTTCACATTTTGTAATTTTCTTACATATGTCTCATAAAGTTCCCTCTAAAACAACAACTGTATCTATATATACCAACATGCAGCTGTTATTTTAGAAGGAACCTTATGTGACATGATGTTTTTCAAAAGGGAACACACGATTGATCTCTTTAAGTGATATTAGATCATCCACCGTTGTTACCTGAAATAGTAGATTTTTTATAAGCTGTTCTCATCTTCTATTCTATCCTTTAAAGTCTGAACATTAGTGATAGTCATATATCCTGCAAACCTTTTTCACAAATGGTTAGGAACAAGGACCAGTAAAAATAAAATGACATTTGCCAGACAGGATTGACCTCATAATTTACAGTTTCATAACACTCTGTCTTTTATAGTATATGTCATCAAATTATTCTTCGTGCCATTGTAAGGACTTTCTTTAATGGGTGATGTGTTTGTGTTTTTTTTTTTAACCGCTTTACCCCAGGCCAATTCTGACAGCTCTATCATACATATAAATATCTACATTTTTGTGCTAAAAAATTACTTAGAATCCCCAAACATTATTATTTTTTCAAAAGCAGAAACCCTAAAGAAGAAAATAGTGGTTGTTGCAATTTTTTATGCCGCAGCATCATTGCACAGTTATTTTTAAAATGCTAATTTTTATGGAAAAAAAAAACTCTTTAATGAATTTTAGTGCACACAAGCACAATAAAATACCCAATTTTTGGTAAAATATACAAGATGATGCTACGTCAAGTAAATAGATACTTAACATGTCAAGATTTAAAATTGCATATGCCCAAACTATGGTGCCACACTACAGTACCTATAAATCTCTATAGGTGACGCTTTAAAAGTCTTTACAGATTACCAGTTTACAAGAAGTCTGGTGCTAAAATTATTGCTCTCTCTTTGACATTTGCATGTGTGGTGTGATCACCATTTAAATATGTATGCGGGATGTTTAAATATTTAATTATTATGTTTAAATAATCTATTTATTTATGTATGTATTATAATATTTATTTATAATTAATAAATTATGTTTAATAAATAATAAAATAATATATAATATTTAAATTATTAAACATTTAAATATTATGCATTCGCATTTGCATGGGGTGTGAGCACGCAGGCTCGAGGGCACTTTCATTTTTGTTTCCAATTTTATTAATTATTGCATTTAAACCTTTTTTTATACTGTCTTGGTAATTTTTTTGATCAATTTTATTGCTATTACAAGGGATAAACAACACCCCATGTGATAAAAATAGGCACGACAGGCCCTCTTTTAGAGAGATCTGGGGTCCTTTAGACCCAAAATTTCTACTCTGCCAGTAGCGACTTGTAAACATCAAACCAAAACCAGAAGTGATGAAATCCTTGTCACTTTATTGGTTGAACTAGATAGACTTTTGTCTTTTTTTAACCTGACTAACTTCGTAATTATGTAACTTCCAGTTTCTTACATCACAGAGAGGAGGCTGGTATGGATATATCTTCCTTCTCTAAGTAGACAACAGGACGAAGAAGCAGTGGTACTGGGCTTTCAAATCGCTCATGAGCCCAGTAAAGGTGGCAGGTGGAGGCAGGAACTGCACCTTGTAGAAGTGATCGAGCAGCTACATAGATACTTGGATCACTTCTAAAAGAAAGTCCATGTCTAGCTGAAAATTTTGTTACTGGGATTATGCCCTGAAGGTGCAGGCATCATGCTGGTATAACCACTTCAACCTGAGGACATACGGTTTAACCCTCCTAGCGGTATCTCCGAGCGTGACTCGGGGTGGATTTTCCATGCTGTTATCGGTATCCCCGAGTCACGCTCGGGGTGGATGGGCAGAGTGCGCAGCGGTCTCTTACCTTCTCCTGGCGATCCAGCGATGATCTCCCATTGCTGAGATTGCCAGCCATCTGAGATCCCCGACGCTCGTCCGTCCTCCGTCGGTGTGATGACTTCCTAGTTCCGTTCCCTGCAGCAGCAATGCTGCATGGGAGCGGAACTAGGGAGGGAAATTCAAACATTGAACGTTGCACAAAACACAAACACACACACATAACATTTATATTATATATATATATGTATATGTGTATATCTATCTATCTATCTATCTATCTATCTATCTATCTATCTATCTATCTATCTATCTATCTATCTATCTATCTATCTATCTATCTATCTATCTATCTATCTATCTATCTATCTATCTATCTATCTATCTACACATATACACATTATATATAAATATATATATATATATATAATATAACGCATGAATTATAATCTAATCAATAATATAATTTTATTATATATATATATATATATATATTATATTATATATTATATAATAAAATTATATTATTGATTAGATTATAATTCATGCGTTTGTGTTTCAAATTTATCACATCTGGGATGTCTACTAGAGTCTTGTTTTGGTCAGGTTTAAGTCAGTAATTACTAAGAATTGTAGGCCTATAATACATAAAGCCAAATTTCCATGAAAAAAAATTGTACCGCTTTTGGTACAGAATTCCTGACATAATCATACCGCCAGGGAGGTTAAGGGGTTGAAGTAGTTAAGTGAACCTTATATTAGCCACTGTTACCAATAAAAAAGTAATATACATTATTGCAATTTTTTTTTGTTTTTTCTTTATTAAGTATTAGACACTTGGACTTTATTGCACAGTTCTGTATAGAACATGCTCAGAAGTGGTACTATGAATTTCTAAAGTGACTTAAGTGACTTTTTGTTAGGAGTTCAGCTTTAATATACATGTAGTATCTGGTAATAGGCAGTGATCAATGAGCATCTGAAAAAAAAAAAAAAGTAGAAGTTCAATTTGTGAGAATTATTGGTGCACCAGACACCATATTATTTTCTCAGTTACCGGTACATTTTTTTTTACATATAAAATTGTGAAGCAAGGCAACAGGAATAACACCTTAATATGCAAACCACAAAACTTTCCCTTAATTTAGCTCTAGTTAATTTTCTTCTTTGTAATTCTATTATTTGCTTCACAAATTTTCTGCAAAATAATTGTTTCCAGCAAGAAGTATTTTGGTTTGGTTAAAACTTAATTGTTTTAGTGACAGACTGCTGTATTATTGCTCTGTATTCCCATTACTGCTTTCAGCTGCCATAGACGTCTGAAACTTTATTATTTATTAAAACTTTGTAATAAAATAGAACTGACAAAACATTTCTTTTTTGGTTTTACAGTTTTTTTCTCCTTCCTCTGGGATGTGATTCCCTGTGGTATAGTTAAGCAAGAGAAATATGTTTTAGTTTTAAAATGTTTTCTGGGCTCTATTTCTTATCTGGTGAATCGCTAGTAGCTAAACAAGAATAATTTAAGACTGAACTGAAAAACTTGAGAAAATCTTGTTCTGTGCTATTTTTATTGGAAGAGCTGCCTTGATATCAATCCATACTCTGTTGGATGCCTTTAATTGCTTCCAATTAATTAAAATGATATATTTTATATATATATATATATATATATATATATATATATATATATATATATATATACATATATATATATATATATATATATATATATATATATATATATATATGTATATATATATATATATATATATATCTGCAAAAGAGACAGGAGGCATCTATAAAAAGCTGACAGAGGTTCTCACTTTCCATCGCTCTACTAAAAAAAAAAAATGTATTTCTTTCTGTTTTACTGTTAGAGATTAACCCTCACGTTGCATCTAATGGAACTGTTATCAGCCAAACAAGAAGTGAGGAGGAGAAAGCTCTCTACTGGATAGCAGTAAGACCTATGGGCTTCCAAACCATCCCGTCTCAATTCAAAACAAAAAAAAGAAAACATTTTGGCTGGCTGTGAACTTTAACCACTTGCCAACCGCCGCATGACTATTTACTGCGGCGGTCAGCCCCGTACAGGCAAAGTGACGTAGTACTACGTCGCTCGCCTACAAGCCTCTAGGGGGCGATTGCGCGCCGCCGGAGGCGCGCTCCCACCTCCGCTCGTTCCCTGACATGTCCGCGGGAGAGACCGGCGGTTCAGATGTCCGCCGGTCACCCGCGATCTCCCAATGCAGAGGGAGAAAGGCAGGCGGCTAATGTAAACAAAGCCGCCTGTCATTCTCCCTGATCTAACTGCAGAGATTATACGATCCTGCTATGTAGGATCGTATGTCTCTGTGGTTACATCACTAGCCACACCCCTTTACAGTTAGAAGCACGTCCCTAGGGGCACACTTAACCCTTTGATCACTAATAAAGTTAACCCCTTCCCTACCAGTGTCATTATTACAGTAACAGTGCATATGTATAGCACTGATTACTGTAGTAATGTCACTGGTACCCCCAAAAGTGTCAAAAATGTCAGTCAAGGGTCCAATCTGTCCCCTGCAATGTCGCAGTCCCGCAAAAAAAAAATCGCAGATCGCCGCCATTACTAGTTAAAAAAAAACAATAAAAATTACAAAAATCTTTTCCTTAGTTAGCAAACGCAATAACTTTTGGGCAAACCAATCAAAATACGCTTATTGCGATTTTTTTTGACAAACATATGTAGCAGAAAACAAATTGGCCTAAAATGTTAAAAAAAATTTGATTTTTACATTTTTTGGGGGGAATTTCATATAAAAAAATGTGAAAAATATTGTTTTTTTTTTTCCAAAATTGTCGCTATTTTTTTGTTTATAGCGCAAAAAGTGAAAATCGCAAAGGTGATCAAATACCACCAAAAGAAAGCTCAGTTTGTGGGAAAAAGGACGTCAATTTCATTTGGGTACAGTGTCGCACGACCGCGCAATTGTCTGTTAAAGTCCTGCGAACTCCACTGCTCATCACCAAATTCATAATTAGTACAAAGCTCAGATGTGGGTCAATTCTCTATAGCCAGGCCCAATGCATGTTTAACAACTAAATACTTTATTGGGTGCCAGGGTGTTTAGAAAGATCTATCATTCACTATATCTGAGAGTTTATTCACATTACTCAAACATCAGTAATTAAAAAAATAAATAAAATGGTTTCCTTATAGTTATGGGATGATCTTCAGTGTAAACCAAAGTTACCAAATTGGGTGTTCAGGCATTCCGCTGAACCAAAACTAGGCCTCATTCAGGCTTTGAGGTATTTTTTTTAGTCTGCTGCCGATCCTTTATTGTTCAGGTACAGTCTGAAAGCAGGGAGGTGACCTTGCTGCATTACTGAAAGTCCAACTCTGAGCTTGCACTAAAAAAATCTGTATAGTGTAGAGCAGATTTCCCCAACTCCCAGGCCTTGGACCACTGCCAGTCCCTGTACTGTTGGGGGCTAGGCCACGTGGCGGTGCTGGGCAGCGGACGAAGCTTGACTTATATTTGTGGCACACTACCCCCATGTTCCCTGTCAGCACACTACCTTCTCACCCCTTCTCTGATTGATGCCCCCTGCTGTCCATAGACCTGTACTGCAGACCGAGGAACTAAGTGCTGATGTGCTGTTTCCCATCGGACTGTTTATACTGCAGCACCCAGTGTGTTATGTATGAAGAATGGGGAAAACCACAGTGATAGAAATCCAACTATGTGAGAGTACATGTCAGCCTGACCTGTCCGTTTCCGCAGTTGGGGGGGGGTAGTAAAGTGGACTGAGGCCGGGGCTCTGCACTGGTGGGGTTAAATGTTCTAGCATTCCCTGTTTGGCAGTGTACATAGCTGAATAAACTTCTCCAGGAAGACTACAAGTCCCAGGATGCTTTGTTTGGCAGCAGACATAGTTGAGCAGGCTCATCCAGGAGGACTATATGTCCCAGAATTACCTTCAGGCAGTATACACAGGTGAGTAAACTCCTTCTGGAGGAGACCATCAAGGGATCTGGGTTGGGTGCATGGAGGATTGACTGCACAGAGACTCCTATGGAAGCCATTGAGGCCATATCAGCAAAAAGGTGACAATTGGGCTGCAACCCCATACCCCCCCCCCCCCCAGGTTCTTGGAGGGGTTGTCTACTGCGAGGCTGGTCCCAGATGCCGGGGAGGTTAGGCACTGCTGGTGTAGAGGTTATTATTATTAACCTTATTCAGTTTGACCTAACCCAAAAAATACCTAATTCTTTACTTATATGCACTCACATATAAGAGCACCACAGTTTGAATCTCTTTTGAAGACTTTCTATCAGACAAAATACATTTTAGAAAGAATGACTCTAAATATATCATATTATCTTGATTGATATATGTTTCCCCCAATAACTTCTTATGGCATTATTTTTAAGAACCTAATAACTCTGCTGTGCCAAATAGAAATTTCATTCCGCTATGTACTCTTTTGCATCCATTAGGTTTTTGTGTTGAGTGCTAAAAGGAGACTTCTATAAATAATGCAGGAAAAGCCTCCCTAAATAAGAGTGCAATCATGTACTTCTAGCAGTGACTGCCTTTTTAACAATCAGCAAGTACCCAGTAAATACTGAATTAATTACTTAATCCTCAGCTGTTTTTAATAACTGGGGATGGAGACATGCAAAACACCCTGTGTCAGTCCTGATCTCCGGCTGTGCTAACACAAACATAGTTTAGCACAACACAGACATTGCCAAGACGCAAGGTCATGCATCTAATTCACACTATTTTGTATTTGTGAAGATTATGTAGACTCCGCTGCATGTTATTAGGCATCCTTTAGATGACAGTTCCCGTGGCATGTTCAGACTGGCAATCTGGAAATTATGGTATTGACCAGAATAGCTGGTCAGGCTAAGTATATCTAAGTCTCTGTAGGCAGCCTCAGCCAACTTGTTTTAATAAAATCAGTGAAGAGCTTGCTGATGTCGCTACTTTGTTGACATGCAGCTCAGTAATTTTACAATAGTACCAGTACATAATAATTATCGGTTAACCAGAGGCCACTTTTTAAGTGGTAATAACAATGCACATACAGCATAGGTGAGAACATAAGGACACTGTAGCTAGCACAGTATGTATGAAGATTTATCTCTCTGCTTTTTAAATCGTGCTGCTACACTGAACTGCTTTGCTTTTGCATTCCAACTTGTTCATCTTGTTCTTATTGAGGTGAATGCAGGCTGTTTACACAGGCTTAAAGGCATGGTTCACCTTTACCAAAAAACCTGCCTATGTAGATAAGGGGTGTCTGTAGATAAACAGGCTGTGCAGCTTTGATGTTAAATAAAAAAAGAAAAACAGGATCTGCAACAGATGGAAAAATGAAGCAATATTCTTCTATATATTGAACTGCAGTTACTAAAATTGAGATATTAGTTTAATATGTACTGTATGTATATATGTAACTGTGCTATTCCACCCTAGTACATGCTCACATAAATGTGAAACTGATCAAAAACAAGCAAACTAACTAATTGTGTATACTCAATAATGCGTCAAATAAAAAAGTTTAATTTTAGTGCAAAAAAAGCTAAAAAAAAAGAATAACCCAAGTGTAAAAAAATCCATTAAGACGTGTTGGCTTATATGTGCAAACAAATAATTCATATATTCATAAAAATGTTTAAAATGTAAGAGGTTTAAATAACGTGCAAAAAGGTGCAAAAAAAATGCGTCTATGCAATCTAATAACTTATATGTTCTTCCAAGTGCTGCAGTGCAAACAATGCAAAATCTAAAAAAAATAGAGAAGTATGCAAAAATAGAAAATATACCATAGGGTGAAATAAGTGTAGTCAAAAGGAATGATCTCCTGACTCCCTTTGTGCCGACCACATGCTTAATATGGTATGTAGGTGGTGTGCTCAAAGGGAGTCACGAGGTGATTAATGTGGACTACACTACATGTCATGTTATGGTATATTTTCTATTTTTACATATGTAGCACTACTCCCAAGGTGGATGATGGGCTCCCCTGGGTTACTATTAGCAACAACAGAACAGTCTAGCATTTTCCAAGTGTTTTACCTTAGCCAAGAAACAGTCTAGTATCTTGGTTTTATGTTTTATTTGGAACTGGGATAGGAGAAGGGTATGAGTGGGATACACCAACTTAAGAGAAAGCTGCACAATAGGCAGGGACGTCTTCTTGAATAATGCTGGTTAACGCTGAGTAATGCTGAGTAACGCAGAGTAACGCTGAAGTGAGCTAGTCACAGCTAGGCCGCTGCTTCACTTGGCCCTTGGCCTTGAAATGAATTAGATAAGCTTCCTGAGGTAAACTGCATCCTGAAGTAAGCTGTACTCTGAGGTAGACTGTACTGCTGAACAACTTCAGGGTCCTTCCTGGCACCCCCTTTATCCCTTAACTTTAGGGTCAACTACTTTGCACCCCCTTTACTGTTACACTCCTTTGTGAGCTGGCTCCTTAATCTTGACTTCTCTGGAGTGGTCCCCTCTCTTAGGCAGACCCTTAGGCAGATCCCTCAGTACTCACAATACTGTTTTTCCCAAAGACTTCTGCCTAACAGCTCCACTGGTCAGCATACTGGATCCTCTGCAGCCCAGCTCCACACCCAGTTCACAGGCCGACCGCCTGCACCACCTTCCTCACTCTGCAGGAGGAGAGACAGCCATACACCTCCTCCTGGGACTTTGCTCCCGCCAAAAGACACCCTGTCACATGCCCCTTCAGGATTTATTCCCAATCCCAGGATGCATTGCAGCAATGCCCACCCACTGGGACAGTCATAAACCCTGGTGTGCTATTGGTTAGGTTTCCTCCACTGTCCAACAAGCTCCCTTATTGTATACAATGGGGAGACTCCCTTAGACCCAATAAGTCACACCTGGAAACATGTGACAGGCTAAGCTAGCAGATCAGGCTCTCCTGATAAGCAGAAAGAGCCACCAAAAGTGTTTACTTAGCACCTACCTAGGAGGGTGCAACCCATACTTTTCTATTTTTTTAATTTTGACATTGCACTGCAGCACTTTAAATAAAATATAGATTGCATGGACTGCAGCTTTTTTTGCACTTTATATGAACTTCTTACATTTTATGCATTTTTATGAATAAATGATTAATCTGTTTGCACATAGAAACCAACAGATCTTAACCACTTAAGCCCCGGAGGATTTGGCTGCTAAACGACCAGGGGGTATTTTGCGATTCGGCACTGCGTGACTTTAACGGACAATTGCGCGGTCGTGCGACGATGTACCTAAACGAATTTGGCGTCCTTTTTTTCCACAAACAGAGCTTTCTTTTGGTGGTATTTGATCACCTGTGCGATTTTTTGATCACGCGCT
The DNA here is from genome assembly GCF_965119305.1 of Pelophylax lessonae. Taxonomy (NCBI): domain Eukaryota; kingdom Metazoa; phylum Chordata; class Amphibia; order Anura; family Ranidae; genus Pelophylax; species Pelophylax lessonae. The sequence goes on along the minus strand of NC_138772.1, from coordinate 186,993,034 downwards.
ATAAACAAAAAAAGAGCGTCAATTTTGCAAAAATAACAATATTTTTCACATTTTTTTATATGAAATTCCCCAAAAAAAAAAAGTAAAAATCAAAATTTTTTAACATTTTCGGCCAATTTGTTTTATGCTACCTATGTTTGGTAAAAAAAATCGCAAAAAGCGTATTTTTATTGGTTTGCGCAAAAGTTATCGCGTTTACTAACAAAGGGAAAGATTTCTGTCATTTTTGTTGTTTTTTTTTTAACGCGTAATGGCGGCGATCTGCGATTTTTTTTGCGGTACTGCGACATTGGGGCGGACAGATCGGATCCTTGACTGACATTTTTGACACTTTTGGGGTTACCAGTGACATTTCTACAGTAATCAGTGCTATACATATGCACTGTTACTGTAAAAATACACTGGTAGTGAAGGGGTTAACTTTATTTGGGAGGGAGGGGCTGTGTGTGTCCCTAGGGGCGTGCTTTCTACTGTGATTGGCTGTGGCTTGAGCTGTAAGGACACTGATCAACGGATCTACATACTAGATCCGTGTGATCAGTGTCTTTACACCGAAGAGAATGACAGGCAGCTTGTTTACACAAGCTGCCTGACTTTCTCCCTCTCCCCCGCCGATCGCAGAGTGGCCGGCGGAGATCGGGTCCGCCGGTCACACGCGCGGGGGGTCCGTGACCGCGCGGGAGCGGGAGCGCGCCGCCGGCGGCGCGCGCTCGCTCCCCAGACCCTCCCAGGCTAGTGACGTATCGCTACGTCACTCTGCCTGTGAGGGGCTGACCGCCGCAGTATATAGTCGTGCGGCGGTCGGCAAGCGGTTAATGGATATTTTACACTTGGGTTAACTTTTTTAACTTTTTTTGCTTTTTTGCACTCAAATTAAACTATTTTATTTGATGCACTATCGGGTATACACAATTAGCTAGTTTGCTTGTTTTTGATCAGTTCCACATGTCTGTGAGCAGCGCAGTTACATATGTATACATATTTAACTAAAGATGAATAATTCCCTTGCTATATCTGTACTGTAGGCCATTTATGTACCTCATGAAGCCTGACTGGAAAACTCCCAAGGTGTGGCTAAAGATGTTGCTAAGAGAGGCCCAGTTGTTACTGCTCACCCTTACCATCACAATCCATCAGCAATCCAGAAGAAGGGGGTATGATTTTGCCAGGATAGTTAGAAGGACTGTGTAAATAATTATTTTGTTAAATTGCAAAGTGTGATCTTAAACTTCTAGTTTACAGAGCACATACATTGTAACATGTAGAGTAATTCATTCAACATTAATACAATTTCTCACTTGTTTGCCTTTACCAGTAAAAGATATGGTAATGTTTACGGAATTAGACCATGTACTGTACTCAAGTGAAAGTAAGTACAGCAGTTGCCTTCAGTACCATCATGAATCTAGAAAAAACAAGTTTTTTTTCACCCCTAAAGTTGTTTTAAACTTCAGTCATGGAATCTGAGCAAATCACATATATCTGCAGTGTTTATTTATCTTTCTCCAAAGCTCTAAGTGTCGTTTTTTTCTGGTGCTTCAATCCTCTGTTATCTGCATGAGTTAATCCTGAGACGTTTTCTTGACACGTGAGATAAATTTGTGTTTAACCACTTAAGCCCCGGAAGATTTTACCCCCTTCCTGACCAGGGGGTTTTTTTGCGATTTTTTACTGCATGATTTTGATGATCATGATGATATATGAAATTCCCCCCAAAAAAATGTAAAAATCAAAATTTTTTAACATTTTTGGCCAATTTGTTTTCTGCTACATATGTTTGGTAAAAAAATCGCAAAAAGCGTATTTTGATTGGTTTGCGCAAAAGTTATAGCGTTTACTAAGGGAAAGATTTCTGTCATTTTTGGTGGGGTTTTTTTAACGCGTAATGGCGGCGATCTGCGATTTTTTTTCAGTACTGCGACATTGCGGCGGACAGATTGGACCCTTGACTGACATTTTTGACACTTTTGGGGTTACCAGTGACATTACTGCAGTAATCAGTGCTATATATATATGCACTGTTACTGCAAAATGACACTGGTAGTGAAGGGGTTAACTTTATTTGAGAGGGAGGGGTGGTGTGTGTCCCTAGGGGCGTGATTCTTACTGTGATTGGCTGTGGCTTGAAGTGTAGGAACAGTGATCAACGGTCCTACATAGTAGAACCGTATGATCACTGTTTCTACGCAGGGGAGAATGACAGGCGGCTTGTTTACATCAGCTGCCTGACTTTCTCCCTTTGCAGCGACGATCGGCGACTGATCGGCGGACATCGGGTCCGCCGGTCACATGCACGGACTTGCTGGGGAACGAGCCGGGGCGGGAGCGTGCCTCCGCGGGCGCACGCTCGCCCGCTATTGGCTCCCTAGCAAGTGACAGGCGAGTGACGTATATATACGTCACTTTGCCTGGCCGGGGCTGACTGCCGACGTATATCGTCGTGCGGCGGTGGGCAACCAGTTAAGGGGGGAGGGGAGCTCAGCAGACAGCTCAACAACACCGTTCTTCTGCTGTGTGGAGGGGGGGTGTTCCTTTCCTCCAATCATCTCTCACGCTGTCTCCTCCACCCCCTCCTCTGTGCTCCTGACAGATGAAGAAAGGTTTTTAACATGATCTGCCCTTTTGAAGGGGATGTAGAGAAGGCTGCAGAAAAACACATAAAACCTATGTAGGAGGATTTGTTTCATCTCTGTGTATCATCAGAGGCTGTTCACTTCACTTGGTATGTGTGGGGTTTTAAAACATGTTAACATTAGTGAACATAGCTGAACAATTCATTCCTTAGATGCAGTAGTCAGCTGTGCAACCAGAAATGCTTGGTTATTTTAGTAGATATGCAAATTGAAAATTATTATACATAGCTACACCACCAAAGCTGTTATTTATATTTGTATGTTAACATTTTCTGTTCTTAATTATCAAAACGTAACTCGATTTTCTGGAGAGAATTCTGAAGACTTTTGCTCTCTATGAGCAAGCACTGTGGGTGGGGCGAAATGCATCGGGGTGTGTGTCCTGGGAGGAGACAAGCTGAAGCTGTTTCCTATTCATGGGTTTTGCTGTCCCCTGTGTGCAGTGTCATACCCATGATATCAGAAACTTCAAAGCAAGCCAGGATGAGTTTCTTGGATGCCAGCACCCACTTGCTAGTGAGAGCCACTGTTTGGGCTCAGGCTGGTGCTTTGAGCAGGACTCTACCTGTTTTAGGAAAGGTTTCATAAAAATTCTTGACATCATGTATTGATAGGTTCTAATTCATTCCTCAGTATGAGCAAATGTTTCTATACTTGTCCTGCTAAATTTTATTATGGATAATCGACTAAGACATAACTTTTCCTAATACAGCATGTACAAGCCTGTCTATCTGATAGATAGATAGATAGATAGATAGATAGATAGATAGATAGATAGATAGATAGATAGATAGATAGATAGATAGATAGATAGATAGATAGATAGATAGATAGATAGATAGATAGATAGATAGATAGATAGATAGATAGATAGATAGATAGATAGATAGATAGATAGATAGATAGATAGATAGATAGATAGATAGATAGATAGATAGATAGATAGATAGATAGATAGATAGATAGATAGATAGATAGATAGATAGATAGATAGATAGATAGATAGATAGATAGATAGATAGATAGATAGATAGATAGATAGATAGATAGATAGATAGATAGATAGATAGATAGATAGATAGATAGATAGATAGATAGATAGATAGATAGATAGATAGATAGATAGATAGATAGATAGATAGATAGATAGATAGATAGATAGATAGATAGATAGATAGATAGATAGATAGATAGACAGACAGACAGACAGAAAGATACCCTTGAAGCTGCTTGATGTTGGTATGAGATAGAGCTGCAGTTAGGGCTAGTTTTGCATTAGCCCTCTAAAGAGCAATCCATGGTGGATTACTTTTCAGAAAACATTTGGTCACCTCCTCACTGCCTGTTTTATCCCCTAAAAGCCTGCACTACCTCATCACTTGAATAGGTCATGTTTGGCAGGTGGTATGGCCCCTGAACATGCCCCTGAACAGGAGGATCATTTTTGTGATGCAAAGCATCACGGTCACATCATGCACTGTATACAGTAAACCCCCCTCCATTGCGGGGGTTACGTTCCAGACCCAGCCGCGAAAAGTGAAATTCCGCGAAATAGAAAAACCCTATTAAAATGCATTGTAGGCATGATTTTTTTACTGTCACTGTACGTGTAGAAGCATTTTAAGGTCTTTAAACACACTTTTAAAAACAATAGAAACTCATTTAAACACATAAAAGATACTGAGAGACATAGCAAGAGCTATGAAAAACACAAAAATCTTTCATTTTGAATGATTTATATAGTAAAATAACATTACAAAAAAAACTACTACGAATTAACGGGACCGCAAAAACTGAACTGCGATGTAGCGGGGGATTACTGTATATCCTCATATGGCTGTCTTTGCAGCTTGTGGGGCCAGTAAAAATGTGCCTCAACTGCCTGTTTTTATTTCCCCAAAAAATTAAGAGATAACATGAACTGCCTGTTTTTACCTCCCCCTTTACCCAACTGCAAGTGTAAACTAGGCCTAATGATTTCAGAAGCAGCGCCACCTCCTGAATAAATGTGGTACCACAGTGCAAATTATATTTCTTTATGTAAATCATTCTTAATAGCCGCATTAAAAGACCTAATTCACAATCTCTAGAACTATGCAGTTAAAAATGAATTATTTACTGAAATAAAAAATGTATGTACTGGCTTATTTGTTACTTGTTCATTTTAGTATTGGCAAATAATTGTGCTTTATGATAATATAACAATGCCATCCATGGCCATAGAGCTAGTATTGTAATTTTTAAGACATAATTGATATAAGAGCAGTGAAGACACAAATGAGTAAGATAATGCATACTGATGCTCATCATAGATAAAAATGGTTCATTCATAAATATAAATGGTGTTCATTTGCATGTATATTTTTAGACCCGTAAGAGAAAGTCTCAAAACAGTGTTGCATTGATAATGCATACAATATTTGCATAAGGCTTAAGGCATAGGCACTCTTTGTGTCAGGCTTTAACCTTCATGTCTTGCATTGGGAGTTGAGCTGTTGAAAATTCCTCCATACGATAGATTGAAAACAGAACAAGCATCCCTTACCATGCCTCTTACAGGTCAGAATAAATAGAGGGATGTGCAGCCTCGGAAATGAATTAAGCTGAAGCCATTATTATGTACAAAATGTCAATATGGATATTTTTTGAGTTGATGTAAAAACTTATATGTTTCACTTTGACTAAATCAAGCTAAAAGCCACGCAGTTTCAGGTGTAAATCACTCTGGTAGAGATGCTGTGCTAAAGATTGCTTTCTTCAATACTGTTCTTTGTCTTTAATGGTTCCTTCACTATGTTAATAAAATACCATAAGGACGCAATAAAAAAGTTGTATACCATCATTAATAATAATAATACATTATATGTGTCTGCATGCCATACAAATTGTAACATCATTCAATAAACCATATAAATCCTGTAAGGTATTACAGACTATGAGTAAAGGGGAAGTTGATATTCCCATCTATTGGGTTGGAACTGCTTTGAAGAGAAACTATCAAAAACATTAAAGCTTTTGTTTAAAAAAAACAAAAAAAAACATGGATCATGTTCCCTTAAAGCATGTTATACAGCACAGTGTTTGTGCTGTGTAATTAGACCCCCTGTATCACCTAAAATACCTGGCTGATCCTGCCTGGTTCTGCCCTCCTCCCTGTAAACTGACCATGGTTTATCATGGCTGCTGGGCCCTGACACCGTGGTCACTTTACATGCCTCCGTAATCCGCAGCTCTCCTCTTTGCTCACTTGTGTCCTCTTCTATCCTTCTCTCCCTGCCTGTCAGCTCCAGCCACTCCATGATCCTCCCCCCTGCTGCTCTCATATTTATAGTATAAGCAGACCCCTCTGTTATATAATGCTATGTGTCCCTGTGCCTGTGCTGTATAAAAAAGATGCTGATTATAACTTATATCAGAGCGTCCCCCGGCGCTCACGTGACTAGTCGGATTACTCTCCTCTCTCTTCCCCTATTGGAATTGCTCGGCCTGCCCGCTATGGCTGTCAGCCAGGGATAGGAAAGAGCCGAGGAATCATGTGAGCGCCGAGAGACGCTCTGATATAAGGTATAATTGGCATTTTTTTATATAGCACAGGCACAGGGATACAAAGCATTATAACAGAGGGGATGGCATGCTTATATAATAGTGGGTTAACAACCACTTTAAACTTCAAACTGAGCATTAACAGATTCAGGGCAGGATGGCTGTCAGTGGAGCTTGTATTTAATCCTTTACTAGGAATATGTTTTTGTCTTATTGGTCCTTACCAAAGTTAGACTATCGTACCTTTATAAGAGATGGCTGTATTTTTGCTGATGATGGGGCAAAAATGTATGACTCCTGTACAGGGAAAATCTGCCTTTTTGTCCTAGCCACCTATTGGTACAATCCTACCATGTCTATTGGTAAATCTTGCCCTGAGCAGAGGTTAGCTTAAAACAGACCTTCACTTAAGATGTACTGGGCATTGTTACTCTCCTCCCCCTGCACAATCTAAAATGGCATTTTTTCCTCCTTTGTTTACTTCTTTTTTGTCCCTCCACTCTGCCACCATTTTCGCTTCTCTCTTGTCTCTCCCCAGAGATCTCTTCTGTCTCTTCTGCCGGCAGCCGCTACAGTGGACAGCTACTCCCTGAACTTTTTTGGGGGTCCCCCTACCCCTGGTGTTTCCCTTCCCCCTTCCCCCCTCCCCCGGGTCCCCAGGACCAGACTTTATTGAGACCCCTTCTTGCGCCAATTCACCACTAAACCATTGAGAACTATGAACCAACAGCCACAAACCGGGGATTTGGAGGGGAAGGGGAGGTGCAGAGGCTGGTGCACCTGTAACATGGTACACCCTGATTATGGGTGTAACATGTACCATGTTACAAAAGGTAAACTTGCCCTTTAACGCTCCTTGTGCTAAGTCCTGTGACTGCCCACATTGTTATGATCTACTCTTCTACAGTTTATTATTGTTATTTTTTTTTTTATCTATGTATAAAACTTTAAATAGGATTGTCTATATAAATCTAAACTAGTGGCCATGAATTCAGCTTGATTTTATCAAAACTGCAAAATCATAATTACAAGACATACTAAACATTTAAAGCAACCAATTTTAAATACCTGTAATCTGCAGCTAGGCTAACATCTGAAAATGAGCTGTCTAAATGTAAATTATGTATAACCTACTGCATGCACAGTGCACTGTCCACCTTACAGGGTCTTACGAAAGACAGTAATAGCATATTTCCAAAAGCATGTATTGTATGATGCCTTTCTTTTCTTGCTTCCTGCATCACCAATCACATTGAAACGACCATAACAATGATTCGTGACTGCAAGATACATCTTAGTACATCAAGCTTTCTGTGGGCGAGAGGCCAAGCAGGAGTGTTTTAAGGTCACTTGATTATTGACAAAAGGAAGAAGGATAGATTGTTGCAATATGGCAATACTTGGAAAAAAAATGAAGTAGTGAGCAGTTAGGATGTGCTCCCTGCATGTATCTCAAGACTCCAGTTTAAATTTAAGCTGGGGTGTACCTTTAATATTGTGCTGAAATCTGATTTTTGTTTTTCAAGATCCAGATCATATAAAAAAAATAGCAATAAAGCACAATTTGTTCCTCTGCATCCTATAGAAGAATCACCAAATAACTGGTTTCCAAGTTGGTTTTAATAAAACAGTGTATTTCTGTAGTCTGTGTTTAATACTAGTGTCTGAATCACCATAAAATTAACCTGTATTCCTCATCCCTGTCCTGTTGCTGCAGACAAATACATTAGCTAATTCTCCAAACTGCTGATTGCAAAAGTCTCTTTTAGAATTTATGTAAGCCGCCTGGCAGAGATCTCAGCAACAAAAAAAAAAAAAAAGACTTGTACTGCTTGCAGTATGCTCTCTGGCATCAACCGGCTCAATCTTTTACTGTTTATTTACTTTTACTTTTCCATTAATCCTTTGTAGAGGGTTTTAAAAAAAAAAAACTTTTTTTTCAGCTTTGCAGAGTGAGGTCACTTCACTTTTACTGCTAATTAATGTGCCTGAGATTACTCATCAAGATACAGTTGCAAGAATTATTAGTCTTTTGAGGATTGTATAGCTTAACAAGATACTGGCCAACTGGCCAAGCGCTGAGCTGATAAAGAATATCAATTTATAATGTTCTTGTTTATAAGGAATTTGAAATCCAGCACTAAGTAATATTAAGTAAATTGTTTCTAAGCATCATTTTACATAATTATATGCAGAGGTAAAAAGTTTGACCTTGGTGATATAATGAAACTATTAACTTATTTACATATGTGTTTATTAAGCACTTCAACTCCGGAAGGTTTTACCCCCTTAATGACCAGGCCATTTTTTGCAATTCGGCACTGGGTTACTTTCACGAAACATTGCGCGGTCCTTTTTTACCCACAAATAGAGCTTTCTATTGCTGGTATTTGATCACCTCTGCAGTTTTTAGATTTTGCGCTATGAACAAAAAAAGAGCAACAATTTTTATTTTTTTTTATTTTTGTCGTATTTTTTACTTTCAGCTATAAAACATTCCCAATAATAATAATAATAATAATAATAATAAATAATAATAAAAAAAAATCAAATTTCAATATCAGTTTAGGCCAATTGTATTCTGCTACATATTTTTGGTAAATAAAATCCCAAAAAGCGTATTTTAATTGGTTTGCGCAAAATTTATAGCGTTTACAAACTACGGGATAGATTTTTGGAATTTTTATTTATTTTTTTGTTTTTATTAGTAATTGCGGTGATCAGCATTTTTTAGGGGGACTGTGACATTGTGGTGGATAGATCGAGCCCCTAACTGACATTTTTGACACTTTTTGGGGACCATTGACATTATTACAGTAATCAGTGCTAAATATTATGCACTGTTACTGTATAAATGACACTGGCAGGACACTGGGGGGTGATCAAAGGGGTTCATGTATGCCTAAATGTGATTACTGACTGTGTGGGGAATGGTTCTGTGACAGGTACAGAGAGATCGAGGTTTCAGCTTAGCTGAAACTTCTGATCTCTCCCTGCCTGTCTGACAGAAGACTCGCCTGCTTTGTTTTAATAAGCAGGCGGTCTTCTGTCAGTTTATCTGTCAATCGCGGGAGGCCAGCGGCAATCGCCACCGCTCCTACCTCGGTCCGCTTCCTGCTGTGTCTAAACATTGTGTATGAAATCATGTAGTACTACTTGATCTTGCGCAGATGAGCTGCCCTGCTGCAGTAATACTACGGTGGGTGGTCGGCAAGAGGTTAAATAAATACATTTACAATTTTTGTTTATATTATATAAAATGTATTGATACGTATCAGCACACTATACCCAAGCCCAACTCTGGAAAAAAATCAGTTTTGTTCCCAACTCCTTATAACCCACCTTTCCAGGTGTTGTTTTCCTTACCAAGTAAAGTCAATTATACATACCTGAGTCCCTCTATTTCAGTCCCTCAATAAGGCTGTTTTCATTTGTGGGAACTACTAGTCCAGTGCTCCACGTTAACCATCAATATTTAGCCCCACTCCCTCTCCTTGGTCTGACATTGTTTATTTCTGAATCTTGAGAGGATCCTTCCACTGTAAGAATTAGGTAAATATAACCAGGTATGGTGGGAAAATGAAAGGGGAGGGGGGTGAGGGAAAAGGGGAAGGAAAGAAGGATATGTGAGCCAATCCTGGATATGGGGATTTTCAATATGCCCAAACATAAGCAGCAAAATAGGTTAAAAGGAATTAATCCATGTTTATAGAAGATACAAAATGATTTGTATAAAATGGATACAATCATAAAAGTATAACAATACATGTATAGAATGCATCACATGACCTAAAAATGGACCATATGATCAGGTATTGGATCTACGCGTTTCACTCACACTCGTAGAGCTTCTTCAGGATCCAAATATACATGCATACAGAGAAAACCTTTATTAACAAAGCAGTATCTGAAATAAATAACAATACATATCAGTATACACCAAACAATATACATAGTGGAAAATACAAAATACAATACCATTTATTTATAATACACATCAGTGGTGGAGATGAAACTGAAAGAGCAGATGACGGGAGAAAAAAAATTATTATATAAAATGTATTGATATGTATCAGAATGCTATACCCAAGCCCAACTCTGGACAAAATCATTTTCTTTCCACCCCCTTATGACCCATATTTCCAGGTGTTGTTTTCCTTACCCAGTAAAGTAAATTATACTTACCTGAGTCCCCCTAGCTCAGTCCCTCAATAATGCTGTTTTCATCTGTGGGAACTACTAGTCCAGTGCTCCACGTTAACCATCTCCATTTAGTCCCCTTCACTCTCCTTGGTCTGACTTTGTTTATTTCTGGATCTAGAGAGGATCCTTCTACTGGTCAGCCAGTGGGAATTGTTCACCTCACACAGACAGTGAAATGGACAACAGGGTGAAGGAACTACCCCGGAAGTGGACAAAGAGAATGTGGAAGGAGGGTTACATTTATCCTAGCATTGTGTTTTAAGACAAATATATTCTGTTTGATTTACATTGAGGGGTTTCATTATTTGATATATATATATATATATATATATAAAAGCAATAATAATAATAACAAGGATGAGAAATCATCCTGCTTATGAATGATGACTCTAAGATATGGGTATATCAGGTCTGAATCCTGCTATGAAAAGGTTGAAATATAAGTTGTGTGATCAAACTAATTCAGTTTTTTCCAAAGGATCATGGTGGTATCAGTAACATTTACACTTTTGTATGAATACAGTAGTGATAACAACAAGAATAATCCATTAAAGTTGTTGACTGTTACATACCTTCATATTGCTGTTTGTAGAAGCCAAATTCTTATGTTCAGGCATCAGTCTGATACTTAAACTTTGGTAGATGCTGTAGAGTTAAACCAACTCATCATTTCTTAGTATGTCTTTACTGTATATGTCAGTTGGTGAAATGTATACACTTAAAGCGTAACTCCACTTTAGTGGGGAAAAATAAGCAAATAAAGAAAAATAGTATAGCTTTTACAATTGCGACATAAGTCATATTGAAATGTAATGTTATTGAAAACTACAATTCCTTTTCAATCTGCAGTTGCTGTAATTTTCTGAAAATGCAATGCAATATGGCTACCTGGAGTTGTTCTGTACACAGAATGTGTACAGAATGCCCCCCAGAAACATAATTTCCTGCTTGTGTGATTGGCTCACAAATTATCCCAGAAGTCTGCCTAATATACAAGTCAGATTTCAGGCATCCCTTGCAGCAAAAAGGTCATTTTTGGTGAGATACTCCCAATAGAAACACGTCTAAAGGGATGCAGGCCCAGCAGCTTTCCTCGTTAATGCTTTGCAGCTTCTGCATCTGGTTGATAATTATGAAACCACTCCCATTAGACCCACTAAGCACAGAGGCACCGAGGAACAGACAATGATTTCTTCAGAACAACAAAAGGTAGGAATTTGCAACAAAGGTTGTTATAATCCTTTTCTCAACTAAAGTGGAGTTACACTTTACGTTATTGTGTCTCTCTGCTGATTTTGTTATTGGAGTTGCATTTGATTGCATTATATTTATAATATAATGTAAAATGAGAAGCAAAATGTAGGTAGGAATAATGCACAACACCCAAGGACACAGTAAGAAGTCAGGGAGATCTTACTTTTTAAATATTCAGTGCATTTAAGAGTTGACTCACTAGGCTTTTTAGGTTGATTGACTGACTTTTACTGTATATTCAGTTGTCCTGTCAATCACTAATTAAAAAAAACAGCAATACAAATATCACAAAGCTGTTGCAATGTGGCCATATGTGGCTATGCATACTTTCAGATATTACTATCAATAAAAAAAGCCCTGATACTCACTTAATGAGTATTAGGTTTTGGACACTTTTCCGAATTCTCACATTTATATTGAGATGTTAAGAGTATCTTGTTTTAAATAAAGTTAACAAATTATTGGCTGTGTGTCAGAATTTTCACATGAAAATATTATAGTACAATTATAAAATTGTAATTAAGGTAATTATTTACCTTAATTCACTGTGTATAAACATTTGGGTACCTTTATTTATTATTAAAATGCTGACAATTTCAACAATTGTATAAAATTCCAATGAAACTATGAGGCTTGTTAAATCTAATATTATCAAAATTTGTATGTGTATTTATATCTATCTGTCCTGCAGTTTCTTGTATGCTGTATACTAACCTCTATCGAGGCAGCTGCAGTACGACTAATAATATATCTGACTTGGGTGGCCACCCTAAGCCCAGAATCCGATCTCAGGTTGTACCACTGTATAATATTTCTTTTTTTATGAAAAAAACATAATTTAATGCCATGCTACTGTAAGCATTGTGGTTAATTTATCATATGTGGTTTCTTTTATAGGGATTACATTATTGTTATAACCTAATGAGCCAATGCAGTTTAAAAGATTATTTCATGACCCTACTATCACCGAAAATCATAAGTGACATTGTATGTGATGTTAGTAATTTATCACTTTAATAAAATAAATTGGCATAATCAACCAGCTCATAGAAATTTAACAATTTGTTCTGTATGACAGAGATTCATGTTGCTGCAGATGTATTGAAGTCATATTTTGATTTCACAATTCCAAATACTCCAAGTATTTTAATATAATATAATTACAGTTTAAAACAAATACTGTAAATTATTGTGTAGTATAATAGTTTTGTGTTCAGCTAAAATAAGAAAAATGAAAACATTTATTTCTTCATAATAATAATAAATAAAAAAACAGTATGTGCTGCTTCATATTTTGATGTGTAAAAAATAACTAGTTACACAATTTTTTCTGACTTGTTAAGTATATCAAAATAATAGGTGAATATTAAAATATTTCAGTTTTTTTTAAATGTTTTTAAGTTATATTTTAACATTCTTTTACTACATCTGTAAGGTGATTATGTTAGATTTGCAGATTCTCTAATTATATGTAACTGAATTCAGATTGTCTTATGGGATTCACTAAAGATTGATTATATATATATATATATATATATATATATATATATATATATATATATATATACACAGTATATTTATTTATACTGTATATCTTTACCTAGAAAGATGAGCATTTTTATCTACCAATCTTGAAAAATAATTTCTTATAAAACTGGATATTCTCTCAACTGCCCAATTATGCAGGATAACATGTCAGGCAAGTTAGGGTGGAACTACAACACTGGAAATAAAGTAGTTGGCCTGGATATAGTAGTACCTATTTTTGTTGGATAACTTCATACCAAAAATGAAGGATTAGCTTGTTGGTCCTGGAACTTCTAGCATCACAAAATGTAACATTATGACAAGTTCACTTTAAATACATTAAGTATTTAGAGTTTAGTACATTTATCAATGAATGCAGGGAACACAACAATAAAATGCAGCATATTGTAAACCAAATAAGATATGCCTAAAACTAGGGTCTCCCTTTAAAAATGGCTGCAGCATTTAGCACGGTTTTCGCTTAGTTCCTCTGTAAAGTTCCACAATTACTTGTTGACCCAGCTAGTGAAATCCACCTATTGCAGCTTCCTGTGACAGTGGGGCAACAATGCTGCACTGCTCCTGAATTCAAAGCATAGTTGCAACTCTAATGTAGGCTGTGCCTACACTATTCTGTGCAGGGTGAAAAAAAATTCCAGGATTGTGGCTATCAGCATTGTTACTGCTGCCATTCAGCACCTGACCACACCTCATCCTGCCTACTGATTTATGGATCAGGGCCGCTGCTAGAGGGTACCATCCGTCCTCCTATAGGGGGCATGGGCACACAGGGGGGCATGGGCACACAGGGGGGCCTGGACAGCATGGGGATCGGTGGAGTAGAGGCAATTGCAAGATGATGCCCTGTGCGACTCTCTGTAGCAGCTGAAAGCCTGTTTCTCCCCTCTCCCTCCTGCTGGCTTTCAGCTACTGGGGGAGAGACATACACATACATCTTGGTAAAACGAATACATTACTTTTCTAATCCTGCCAAAAAGACGGTGTGATATTGTATTTTAGACATTACATTTGAATTTCCACACTTCCAAATTAAACACCGGTTAAGCAAAACAAACAAAAGATGTGTATTATAAGAGTAATTTCTATTCTGCACAATGCTCTAGAAAACTTTTACAAGATCAGACCTCAGACTAAGTTTTCAGTCTGTCAGAGATGCCAGTGATATATTGAGTTTCTTCAAACCATATACAATGTTTATCACTCCTATTTCTTTGTATAATGGCATGTAAATAAAATTAAACTTTCACGGGTTCATGGTTTGATATATGAATAGATGATTTAGGGCTCACATTAAAATGAATTGTTGCTATATTCTTCTTGATTACTTTAAATCAAATAACTGCACAGGAAGAAAACATAAAAAGAGCACTCTTGTTATTAAATTCTTTTACTTATGTGTTTATTGAACAGACAAGATAATTTATGACCATTCATTTCTAAGGTGATGGCATACAGAAATGAAAGTTAAAGCTCTACAGGAGCATACAGAAAATTGGCTTAGTTGACACACCTCTCTCATTCATTTTCATCATCTCCATACATCTCTCTCTCTCACATTCTCGCTCTCTCTTTTTCTTTCTCCACCTCTGTATTTCTTTTTCGCTCTCTCAGTCTATTTCTCGTTATCAGTCTCTCTCACTTTCTCTCTTATAAATTGATACCCAAGATAAAGTCCCATTGCCATTGTTATACAACAAATAATACTACTGTTTTACAATTTTCAAATAATTCCAAATGTTACAACTACCACTACTGTTTTTAATACTATTGCTACTACTTGTTACTATGACTATTACTACTAGTTGTAGTAGTGGTAGTAATATTTATAACTCTGCTTTATTCAGTAGAGTACTTACAGTAAGTGTTAATTAACAAGTGCAATGACTCAAAGAAACCAGATTTAATCTAGTACTGACTTTGGCAGAGAGAATTATAATTGCTTCTGCATTTAAAGAGGTTGTAACCCTAAAAATGCTTAAAACATGTTAAACCGCATAGCGCTTGTGCGGTGACATTTGTCTCATTCTCTGTTGTAATATACCTGGTTGATCCTGCCTGTTACTGTGTTTTACCTTATGGTTCTGACCACGGTAATCATGGCTGCTAAACCATGATACCGTGGTCAGTTTATTTGCCTCCGTCTTCCCGCTGCTCTCCCTCCCCCCTCTCCTCCTCCCTCTCTCCCTATCACTTTCTAGTGTGAGAGCTGATAAAAAACCCACCTCTCGCCTCCTGCCGTTATTTTGTACGGCAGTAAAGTTAGTGATCCTAATGCCTGCTAGCCCCTCTGTAATAATAAGATATACTACACACTGTGTGTGTTTTTTTGACAGTTTGGCAGCTAAATAACTTTTTTCGCATCATTAATGTGCGGTCACATGACCACCTGGCTTACGTCAGAGATGTTCTCAGCCCCTCCCTCTGTAGTCCTTAGATCAGGGAAGTAGAGCGACGTGGGTTTCACATCGGCTATATCAAAAAAAGGTATTCAGCTGCAGAATTTTAAAAAAACACACACACTGTGTAGTATATCTTATTTTAACAGAGGGGCTTCCAGGAATTGGGATCATTGGCTTAACAACCACTTTAATAAATCCTTATTGAATTAAGCCAATTGTCTATATTGATAGAAATCCAAATATGTTGCTGCAAGAAAAATGTATCTGTCAAGGTTTTGACCTGAATCAGATTACGAACCCTGCAAATTTGATCCCATAGCTTGAGAATATCTGTGTAGGCTCTTTCAGGTGGGCAGGAGGTGGGGCAGTAAAAACAGGAGGCAGAGCTGTGGTTTTACTGCCCCCGAGCCGCCCATCCAAATTGTAAAAATACAGCCACACAGGGCTGTACACATGCCACAGCCTTGATGATTTGTTTCATGGTTGCAGTCTTTTTAACTCAGGGTGCGGAGTCTCATAGGTGGCACTGACTATCAAACTCCAATATTGAGTTCAGTGGTTCCACACCGCTACCACAATCTGAACGGTCGACTTGTAGTTGCAACATGGTCCCGCAACAGAAAAATAAATAAATCCATTTTAACCCCTTCTGGACCAGGCCTTTTTTCTGACACTTGTTGTTTACAAGTTAAAATCAGGTTTTTTTTTTGCTAGAAAATTACTTAGAACCCCCAAACATTATATATTTGTTTTAACAGAGACTCTAGAGAATAAAATAAAGATTGTTGCGATATTTTTTATCACACCGTATTTGTGCAGCGGTCTCACCAATGCAATTTTTTTTAATTCCCTTTTTTAAATTAAAAAAATAAGAAAACAGTAAAGTTAGCCTAATTTTTTTCTATAATGTGAAAGATAATGTTACGCCGAGTAAATACCCAACAAGCCATGCTTCAAAATTCTGCATGCTCGTGGAATGGCGGCAAACATGAGTACTTAAAAGGCCCCATGAGCGACATTTTTACAATTTCTACATGTTACCAGTTTAGAGTTACAGAGGAGGGCTCAAATTATTGCTCTCACTTTAGCAATCGCAGCGATACCTCACATGTGTGGTTTGAACACCGTTTCCATATATGGGCGTGACTTGCATATGTGTACGCTTCTGCGCGCGAGCTAACGAGGACGGGGCACTTACATTTTTTTTTCCTATTTATTTTATCTTTTATTCTTGCACTGTTTTTTTTTTTTTTACATTTGTATCACTTTTATTCCTATTACAAGGAATGTAAACATCCCTTATAATAGAAATAAGCATAACAGGACCTCTTTAATGTGAGATCTGGCGTCAAAAAGACCTCAGATCTCACCTCTACTCTAAAAAATGAAAAAAAAAAGTAATTTTTTTTCATCTTGAAAAAAATGGGCTCTTTAAATCCATTGCTATGAAGAAACATATGACGTTGCTGTGGTCCTCAAAGGCCATAGGGTTGAGGGAGGGCTATCTTGCCCTCACTCGACTTCCTACCTGAGGGGACAGCAGACCAAATCATCTTCCCTGGCAGCGGGGAAGAAAACGACCGGGAAAACGACCCGGAAGCGGCCCATAACGGTGATCCCGTGGCAAATCTGCTGCTGGGACCACCCTAAAAAAATACATACAAATCTGCTGCCATAACCCGGGTACTTAACGTCAAAGTACCGATGTAAAACTGCGGCGGGTGGTCAGTAAATGGTTAAAAATAAAAAGTAGAGCCTCCTGAACACCTGCCAGCCGGTGCTGTACCACCCACTGAAAGGTAAATGCTTTTCCACTGAATTCTTTTCAGAGCACGGTAAACAGGGCCACACGTCTGATATTCTGATGGAGGCCTAAATGGAGAAAGTGAAAGCAAACCAAAAAACAAAAGGAATAAGGAACATATGGGAAGAAAAGGGTATGTTTCCCTTTTCGGTCCTGGTGAGAGGGGCTCAGAGATACAAGAAAAGAATGGACACAGCAGCCACCCACTTTTCAGTGAAGTAGAGAATGGTGTTTATGTTTATATGTAAATACTGTGGTGTGCATAGTCTGAGCACAATTTTACTTTAAAGAATAGTCATCAGTGATGGCTGTGGTTAGGCAATATATTAGATTAGCTCATTATAGTTACATAGCCCTTTTCCTAGGTTAACATAAATATGTCTACCAAGTTGAACCTCTGACATACAAGTTTGTGGCTAATGTTTATGCAAATATTTTTCTTATCATATGCTTGTTTTTTGAAGATAAACTATAATCAGCCATATGACACTCACAAGAACTATGCTTATGTTGTGATACACAGGATCTTTAATCAACCAGTATAAGTGTTAAGGCCCGTACACACGTACCGATCGTCGGCATACAAACGTCGGTGGACGAAGGATCTGCCGATTGTACGCGTGTTAGTATGGTGCCTCCGACAGATGTCTGCGCACAATCCGCGGACAAAAGTCTTTCTTGCAAACATGAAAATTTTTGTATGCCGACACCAGAACGGACGATTGTTCGCCTGTCAGTACACAATTCGGCCGACAGACCGCAGATTTGCAAGACTGGGCATGCTCAGAAAATAGAAAACACAGGGAAAGTTAACCATTACATGACATCACTTCTGCAGTCGGCGGACAAAATTCTTGTGCTGTCCTTGTGCTGTCTTTGCACTTTTCAGCAGACACCGACATCCCGGGGAGAAAAGAGGAACATTTGTAAGCCGACCATCGGTACGTGTGTACGGGGCTTAATCCCAGCTGAGGGAAAACCATTCTCAATTTTATTTGTTCAATTTACAATTTACACATTTCCACAGAGGTCAGCTATGCTGATGACCAGAATTAAATGCACATTTCCATCACCCTTAATTAAATATGATTAAAATACAATGTCAGTGCTGATAATTAAAGGACACCACAATTATATATTAAAACAAAACAATTAGTACATCCTACAAATGTATTACATTTTATGAAAAGGTAGACAAAGCTATCAATACACAAAACTAAAGTACACGAGGAGCAACAATATACAATCAACATTTGTGCAGCTCTTGCTGCATTTCTTTTACATTGTTTCCAAATCTGCATGCATTGAATATAATCAGTGGTTTTAACCCCATGGTGGACCTTGATGAAACACAAAAGTAAGATAATGCTGCGTATCGCATATGGCAGTATGAACTGCCAGATGTGTGTTTGCGATGCGGGAACAGGCTGCAAATTCGCAGCCTTCCCGCATCGCACAAGTGTGACCCGGCACTTAAATATTATATAACTAACATAACTGTAAATAAATAATAAAATTAGGCACAACAGACACTTGAGTTGGCAAAATAAGAGCGCGGCCGTTTATTACTGGTTTAAGAACAATAAATAAACATATCAAAGTAATTAACATCACAAACAACCCAGTCATCACAACTCGGGTCGTATTATCAACCACATAACATATTTAAATTAATTTATCCATCAATTAAATCAGAAAATAACATCATCCCCCTCAAAATATAGAGGTGACCTTACCACATAATAATTATGACCGCGACAAACAAAAGGGAAGGAGGGAGGGGAAACTTGGGATCAGAGGATTTTCCAAACGGATTGACCCTCACAGTCTTGGGCAGCTGATTAAATAGCCCCAAAAGCTGATTTGAGCGTGTTTTTGCAGGCGGGAAAAAAGAGCGGGAAGGACTCCCATTCGCTTTTAAAAATAGAGGTAAGCCTAAACTACCTAGATACCTGTCTAAAACTACCTAGCTACTAAAAGAAGCGGGAATTTGAAGTGGGAAAAGGTGCTGACTTAGCTAAGGAGTCAAAAGGTCAAGTTCCCAATGCCTCAGAATATCCTATACTAAAAACCTTTACCTATTACTAATAAATTGAATATTGCTTAGCTAAATTAACTCCTTCCACCATCCCATAAGAAAAGGGGGGGCTAAATTCCCCCCACTTTTCCCAAATTATAAATAAAGAAGAACAACTGAGTTTACTCAACCCTGTTCCAAAATCACCTGCTGGCACTACAATACAACAATATTGTTAAAACTACTAAATATATATAAACAATGCCACGTTAAAATTGGCTAAAAAGGATTCAGCATCTGTTATAACACATAATAAAATTGCAAATTGTGAATAACATATATACATGCATGTAAAAAAATGTCAAGAGTGCGTAGTGCAAAAAGATGAGCAACAAAGTCCTTCAATGTAAGTCCAATAATACTTTCCCCTTTCAGTGAAAAATGTTCAACAGTGCAAATTGCTAGATAAATAAATCAAAGTGTCCAAATCCGGATAATAAAATCCATAAAAGTTAAAATCAGGTTTTTTTTTTGCTAGAAAATTACTTAGAACCCCCAAACATTATATATTTGTTTTAACAGAGACTCTAGAGAATAAAATAAAGATTGTTGCGATATTTTTTATCACACCGTATTTGTGCAGCGGTCTCACCAATGCAATTTTTTTTAATTCCCTTTTTTAAATTAAAAAAATAAGAAAACAGTAAAGTTAGCCTAATTTTTTTCTATAATGTGAAAGATAATGTTACGCCGAGTAAATACCCAACAAGCCATGCTTCAAAATTCTGCATGCTCGTGGAATGGCGGCAAACATGAGTACTTAAAAGGCCCCATGAGCGACATTTTTACAATTTCTACATGTTACCAGTTTAGAGTTACAGAGGAGGGCTCAAATTATTGCTCTCACTTTAGCAATCGCAGCGATACCTCACATGTGTGGTTTGAACACCGTTTCCATATATGGGCGTGACTTGCATATGTGTACGCTTCTGCGCGCGAGCTAACGAGGACGGGGCACTTACATTTTTTTTTCCTATTTATTTTATCTTTTATTCTTGCACTGTTTTTTTTTTTTTTACATTTGTATCACTTTTATTCCTATTACAAGGAATGTAAACATCCCTTATAATAGAAATAAGCATAACAGGACCTCTTTAATGTGAGATCTGGCGTCAAAAAGACCTCAGATCTCACCTCTACTCTAAAAAATGAAAAAAAAAAGTAATTTTTTTTCATCTTGAAAAAAATGGGCTCTTTAAATCCATTGCTATGAAGAAACATATGACGTTGCTGTGGTCCTCAAAGGCCATAGGGTTGAGGGAGGGCTATCTTGCCCTCACTCGACTTCCTACCTGAGGGGACAGCAGACCAAATCATCTTCCCTGGCAGCGGGGAAGAAAACGACCGGGAAAACGACCCGGAAGCGGCCCATAACGGTGATCCCGTGGCAAATCTGCTGCTGGGACCACCCTAAAAAAATACATACAAATCTGCTGCCATAACCCGGGTACTTAACGTCAAAGTACCGATGTAAAACTGCGGCGGGTGGTCAGTAAATGGTTAAAAATAAAAAGTAGAGCCTCCTGAACACCTGCCAGCCGGTGCTGTACCACCCACTGAAAGGTAAATGCTTTTCCACTGAATTCTTTTCAGAGCACGGTAAACAGGGCCACACGTCTGATATTCTGATGGAGGCCTAAATGGAGAAAGTGAAAGCAAACCAAAAAACAAAAGGAATAAGGAACATATGGGAAGAAAAGGGTATGTTTCCCTTTTCGGTCCTGGTGAGAGGGGCTCAGAGATACAAGAAAAGAATGGACACAGCAGCCACCCACTTTTCAGTGAAGTAGAGAATGGTGTTTATGTTTATATGTAAATACTGTGGTGTGCATAGTCTGAGCACAATTTTACTTTAAAGAATAGTCATCAGTGATGGCTGTGGTTAGGCAATATATTAGATTAGCTCATTATAGTTACATAGCCCTTTTCCTAGGTTAACATAAATATGTCTACCAAGTTGAACCTCTGACATACAAGTTTGTGGCTAATGTTTATGCAAATATTTTTCTTATCATATGCTTGTTTTTTGAAGATAAACTATAATCAGCCATATGACACTCACAAGAACTATGCTTATGTTGTGATACACAGGATCTTTAATCAACCAGTATAAGTGTTAAGGCCCGTACACACGTACCGATCGTCGGCATACAAACGTCGGTGGACGAAGGATCTGCCGATTGTACGCGTGTTAGTATGGTGCCTCCGACAGATGTCTGCGCACAATCCGCGGACAAAAGTCTTTCTTGCAAACATGAAAATTTTTGTATGCCGACACCAGAACGGACGATTGTTCGCCTGTCAGTACACAATTCGGCCGACAGACCGCAGATTTGCAAGACTGGGCATGCTCAGAAAATAGAAAACACAGGGAAAGTTAACCATTACATGACATCACTTCTGCAGTCGGCGGACAAAATTCTTGTGCTGTCCTTGTGCTGTCTTTGCACTTTTCAGCAGACACCGACATCCCGGGGAGAAAAGAGGAACATTTGTAAGCCGACCATCGGTACGTGTGTACGGGGCTTAATCCCAGCTGAGGGAAAACCATTCTCAATTTTATTTGTTCAATTTACAATTTACACATTTCCACAGAGGTCAGCTATGCTGATGACCAGAATTAAATGCACATTTCCATCACCCTTAATTAAATATGATTAAAATACAATGTCAGTGCTGATAATTAAAGGACACCACAATTATATATTAAAACAAAACAATTAGTACATCCTACAAATGTATTACATTTTATGAAAAGGTAGACAAAGCTATCAATACACAAAACTAAAGTACACGAGGAGCAACAATATACAATCAACATTTGTGCAGCTCTTGCTGCATTTCTTTTACATTGTTTCCAAATCTGCATGCATTGAATATAATCAGTGGTTTTAACCCCATGGTGGACCTTGATGAAACACAAAAGTAAGATAATGCTGCGTATCGCATATGGCAGTATGAACTGCCAGATGTG
Organism: Pelophylax lessonae; assembly: GCF_965119305.1. Taxonomy (NCBI): domain Eukaryota; kingdom Metazoa; phylum Chordata; class Amphibia; order Anura; family Ranidae; genus Pelophylax; species Pelophylax lessonae. The sequence goes on along the minus strand of NC_138772.1, from coordinate 186,970,599 downwards.
TGTTTGCGATGCGGGAACAGGCTGCAAATTCGCAGCCTTCCCGCATCGCACAAGTGTGACCCGGCACTTAAATATTATATAACTAACATAACTGTAAATAAATAATAAAATTAGGCACAACAGACACTTGAGTTGGCAAAATAAGAGCGCGGCCGTTTATTACTGGTTTAAGAACAATAAATAAACATATCAAAGTAATTAACATCACAAACAACCCAGTCATCACAACTCGGGTCGTATTATCAACCACATAACATATTTAAATTAATTTATCCATCAATTAAATCAGAAAATAACATCATCCCCCTCAAAATATAGAGGTGACCTTACCACATAATAATTATGACCGCGACAAACAAAAGGGAAGGAGGGAGGGGAAACTTGGGATCAGAGGATTTTCCAAACGGATTGACCCTCACAGTCTTGGGCAGCTGATTAAATAGCCCCAAAAGCTGATTTGAGCGTGTTTTTGCAGGCGGGAAAAAAGAGCGGGAAGGACTCCCATTCGCTTTTAAAAATAGAGGTAAGCCTAAACTACCTAGATACCTGTCTAAAACTACCTAGCTACTAAAAGAAGCGGGAATTTGAAGTGGGAAAAGGTGCTGACTTAGCTAAGGAGTCAAAAGGTCAAGTTCCCAATGCCTCAGAATATCCTATACTAAAAACCTTTACCTATTACTAATAAATTGAATATTGCTTAGCTAAATTAACTCCTTCCACCATCCCATAAGAAAAGGGGGGGCTAAATTCCCCCCACTTTTCCCAAATTATAAATAAAGAAGAACAACTGAGTTTACTCAACCCTGTTCCAAAATCACCTGCTGGCACTACAATACAACAATATTGTTAAAACTACTAAATATATATAAACAATGCCACGTTAAAATTGGCTAAAAAGGATTCAGCATCTGTTATAACACATAATAAAATTGCAAATTGTGAATAACATATATACATGCATGTAAAAAAATGTCAAGAGTGCGTAGTGCAAAAAGATGAGCAACAAAGTCCTTCAATGTAAGTCCAATAATACTTTCCCCTTTCAGTGAAAAATGTTCAACAGTGCAAATTGCTAGATAAATAAATCAAAGTGTCCAAATCCGGATAATAAAATCCATAAAAGAAAGATAATTCTGTGATCCAAAATGGAAAGAAGGAGAAGACACCACCAGTGCTCCAATCACCAAATAAGAAACTTGGGAGCGCTTACCAGAAAAAATGGACTCTATTACAAATGGCAAAGAGTCGCATGAGCATTGGGTATAGAGACTTGCTGAAACAGTCCTGGATGTATGGTCCCTCTTTTGCTGGCTCAGGTGCTTGTGATCCCGACAGAAGCCTTATCTTCCTTAATCACAATGACAATTGATAAGTGCTGTGCCGCAACTTGTCCTAGAAGTGCTTTCTCTCTTCTATAGCAATATAAACTGTTTGCATTGCTTCCTGGCACATGAGCTCTGTGTGTGGCATGCTTCTGTCACCCCCAGGTCACTGCAGCCCCATCGCCTCCCTCTACTGTCTATTAGAGAGACCTGGGGTTGACAGAAGCATGCCAGACACAGAACTTGCATGCCAGAAAGCAATGCAAACAGTTTTATAGAGCTAAAGAAGAGAGAAAGCACTTCTAGGACAAGTTGCTGCACAGCACTTATCAATTGTCATTGTGATCAAGGAAGATAAGGCTTCTGGCGGGATCACCAGCACCTGAGCCAGCGAAAGAGGGACCATACATCCAGGACTGTTTCGCAAAGTCTCTATACCCAATGTTCATGCGACTCTTTGCCATTGGTATTAGAGTCCATTTTTTCTGGTAAGCACTCCCAAGTTTCTTATTTGGTGATTGGAACACTGGTGGTGTCTTTTCCTTCTTTCCATTTTGGATCACAGAATTTCCTTTCTTTTATGGATTTCATCATCCAGATTTGGAGACTTTGATTTATTTATCTAGAGATTTGCACTGTTGTACATTTTTCACTGAAAGGTGAAAGTATTATTGGACTTACATTGAAAGACTTTGTTGCACATTTTTTACATGCATGGATGATTTTATTGCATTATAGATCTCATAGCATTTGGAAGTACGTTCATTAGTTTTTTTCATTGGATGTACCTTGATGAACCTTGGTACTTGCATTTAGGAAAAACATGTTGAAAAATATATTTACTCTGGTTAACAGCAGCTGACAGTAAAGTCTATTTACCGTCAGTATAGAAAGCCAATCGTGTACTGGATTCCAGCAACTTAAGCTGATCACACAGGAACTTATTTTTTTCTAATACTGGTTCTTACAATTTGTAATACATTTATACCATTCATTAATGTTCTACAATAAAGACAACTGTCAGTACGTTATTAAACACCTGAATCTAAAATTTACCTAAACCCAAAAACATAAATAAAATAAATATCGGCATGCAAGTTCCTAAATGGGGTGGCTGCACTTGGTTTCCTTTTTCAGACTTTTTCCCATTTACTCTAACTCGGTGATCCTGCAAAGTACAGTTCTTTGGTTAAAAATGATAATGAATGCAGTCACCACATCTATGAACTGGTAAGCTGCAATATATTACATTTTTGCTTTTATGTTTTTATGTTCTTTAACCACTTCAAATCCAGACATTTTTACCCCTTTCCTGTCCAGGCCATTGTTCAGATTTCAGGGCTGTCAGACTTTAAATGACAATAACTCAGTCATGCAACACTGGATCCAGTTACATTTTTTATCATTTTTTTTTTTAAGACAGAGAGAGCTTCATTTTGCTATACAATTGAAAAAATACCAAACATTTTGAAAAAAAAAAAAAAAACGGCCTAGTCATTAAGGGGGCAAATCCTTCCGGTGGTGGTTAAGGAGTGAAAACTGCAATTTTTAAAGTGACCACGCAATTGTCTGCTAAAATAACGCAGTGCCGAATCGCAAAATATGGCCTGGTCATAAAGTGGTAAAATCTTCCAGTCCAGATGTGGTTGATTTTAGTTATGTGAAATAGAATATCCAATGGCTGCCACCACACACAAATCAGGGATAAAAAAATGGGCCTGGGTGCACAGCAGAGACTCTTTTTTGGTAGTTATGTGAAATAGTGTGTATTCCATTATATCACAATGCCTCAAGTTCTGTGAATGGGCATTGGAATCCTGTCATTCAACTGCTTCACTGCCCATTCACATCCAGGGTCAAGCTTTATTTATTAATGTTTTTCCTTATGTATTTCTCTATAGTTGATTCTTGCCGCAACTAAAAAAAACATACCAGATCGCCTAGTTTTATAGAGAAAGAAGCACCATTGCATCAATAATACATAAAAGTAGTTCACCCTTCGCTACATAAAGGATATACCGATGTTAAGACAAAGCAAACCCGTATAGCTACTGTATATGAAAAATTATACCTTGCGTTTTGTGAACAATCTGTAATCACAAATAAAATAAAGCATAGTTTTAAAACTTCCAGTTTTGCAATCTGGTTTTGTGTGGTCTAATAAAAAATGCTCTTTTACTTCCACTGTGCAATATATTTGGGAAGTGAAATGAATTCCATGCCCTATATACAGTAGATGGAACACTCACTGGAGCAAGCTGACCTTTTTAATAATGAAAGGTCTGACACTGCTTGTTTATGTTAATATTCATTGCTACTCCCCTTTGCTTTTATCTTCGATTCCATGCCATGTCAGCAAATAAAGCAAAAAAACTGCAATAGTGTAAAATCTTTTATAATTATTTATGATATGTAAAAACAAATAGATTACAAATTCCTGTGCTAAGTATAGCATTGAACATATTCACTTGAGCTTATTCAGACCGTTCCAGGTAAGACCGAATGATTCATCCTCAGAAATTAACAAAAGAAGAATCAAAGGTCAGGTTACTCGGGTATAGTGTAGTCCACATTCCAACATGTTTCATCACAAATTACTTTTTCAAGGGTTATATTGATTTAAGTGTGGGTAGCACAAATTTCTTTGGTGTATAATTCTGCAGCAATATGTCCCTCTGCAGGGGAAATAACAAGGCAGATATATTACTTATTATTATATTATAAAACAGCTGCCATATTACAATAACTTATTTTCCTCATAGTAGTCTTACTACTTATTTATAAAATGCATTTCCAGATTTTGTAATTAATTAAAAAACTTTCATCAAACAAAGGTAAAAGTTTAAAATATCACATTAGCATCCTAAGGTTTGATGAAGTGTGTAAAGTAGCTAAAATTAAAAAAAAAAAAAAAAAAAGAACGAAAATGAGTTACAGTCACAAGAAAGGGCATAAAGTACACAGTAGGGATCAACCGATATCGGTTTTTCGTTGGCAATATCAATATTTTGGCCATTGCATATCGGTATCGGCCGATATGGGCCGATATTTTGTACACCGCATGTCAGGGTCCGAGACTAGTCTTCTCCTCCTCCAACCATTAGGTGGTAATGCTCATGTAAGGGTAAAATGATGTCACATAGCAAAATTCCGTTTACAAATTTTATTGAATATGCCACTCACATATGTACAAATTAAAGATATAAGCAATTCCACATTAGCAGATCTGCTGGCAGATCAGTATCTCTCTCCCACTTGCCATACGTGATACCCGGGTGATACCGCTCCGTCCAGCATACGATCTCAGAGGTCACGTGCGTGTTCACACCCGGTGTATCATCTGGGTGTCACTTACGGCAAGTGGGCGAGAGACGGATCGGTATTGGGTGGGTGGGAGATGGAGCGGGTGAGAGACAGAGCAGTATTAAGTGGATGCCGAACGGAGCAGTATCACCCGGGTATCCCTTACAGCAAGTGGGTGAGAGATAGCGATCTGCCAGCAGATCTGCTAATGTGGAATTGCTTATATCTTTAACTTGTACATATGTGAGTGGCATATTCAATAACATTTGTAAACGGAATTATGCTATGTGACATAATTTTACCCTTACATGAGCAATATTTGGAATATCAGCAATATCAGCCAGTTCTGGGGCCGATACAGATATATCGGCAAATGTCAATTTCAGCCCTCGATATATCGGCCTTGCCGATAATCGGTCGATTCCTAGTACACAGTATAGTATTGTTCCAAAAAAAAAACAATCTGAGACAAAACACACCACTGTCCTGTAACCTATAGCATCACAAGCATTAATATGTTTTGTTGCCTTGGATCATTGAAATGTTTCAGTGATGCAAAAATATCCCTCATCCCCAGAAACTCAAACAAAGAGATCTTGACAATAAAGACCCCAAGAGATATAAGAAAATGTCCAGTGTTTTAACTCTCTAAGGGCTCATTCACAAGTGTGGCAGGCACTGGCACTCCTCTGAAAAGCAAGCTGTCCCTCAGTTTAACCCTATAATTGCTGTACTACCATGCCACAATCATGTGCATTGCATGTGGTTGCGATGCAGTTATGTCATTGCCTCATAGAACTGCATTAGTCAGGTTCAGCAGAGGCACTGCCAAGCAAAAGTGACATGCTGTTTCAGTTTTGCCATGGCCATGAAGCACAGCATTAAAGCTGCGGCTTACGGTCAGTGGTGAGCAAATGTATTTTTAATGTTCATGCAAGCAGTCAAGGAGCGGTAAAACTGTTGCCCAACCACCTGGTTTTACCGGTCATTAACCTCAAGTGGGAACAAACCTTAATAGCTGTCAAAAACTAAAATATTGCTTTTGTTTGGCCCAACTTTTTCACAGGCAAATTAGTCAATCTCTTAAATCAGGCATTATCTTGTGTCTCTGGCCCTTACTTTAAGATTATTGGGCATCAGTGTAAGCCCACCATCAGTACTGACAGCTATTGCTTATAGGAGTATTGGACATAGATAAGTAGTAATTTCTAATTCTACTGTATGTGCATGGCTGTTGAAAGCGCAAAAACCCCACGATCAATGCTTTTATTTGCAGAGAAGGGTAATACTTTGCTAAAATATCTCTGTTTTATACTCACTGCCTCTTATATTTCTGATTTCTTTGTCCTTGAACTCAACAGCTCCTAAATCACACACAAAATACAATTTTAGTAATGGTGAATCTAATAATCTAATATCTGGGAGTTTTCAGTGATTATTGCTGTTCGAAGAAGTATACTGGAACAGTTATGAGTGGGTATGGTTAGCCTTTAGAAGGCCTGAGATTTCATATGATCTTTATAATTAATTTTGATGGCACACCTTTACATCACAGTAAGCATAAAATATGATTAGGTCAGTGAATTCCAATAAGCTTAGATTCATAAATTCATAAATTCATGCTTTGGAATCATGGGTTAGTATAACAATTTTGCATAGGGGCCTGTGTCTTTTGGGATTCTAGGACAATATCCCCCTGGACAATATCCCCCCAGACAATATCCCCCGGACAATATCCCCCAGACAATATCCCCCCGGACAATATCCCCCGGGAAACATCCCCCCTGGACATAATCCCCCCTGGACAACATCCCCCCGGATAATATCCTCCCTGGACAATATCCCCCTAGACAATATCCCCCCTCTAACCCTAACCCTCTAACCCTAACCCTAATTTCCGGGGAGATATTGTCCCGGGGGATATTGCCCGGGGGATGTTGTCCTGGGGGGATATTATCCGGGGGATGTTGTCCCGGGGGGATTATGTCCAGGGGGATGTTTTCCGGGGGGATATTGTCCAGGGGGGATATTGTCTTGATACCGTCTTTTGATAGAAAGTATGTAAATCAGCGCTCACAAGAGGTGCAACTCTCTGTTGTGGCTGCTAGTGGGGGCTTACAGTCAGGTGGAAGTCGATCAAAACACTGGCACATCAAAAGGCTGCAAGCTGGAAGAGCCTTAGAGGGGGGATGGGGTAAAAGGTTCAAGTGCCTGTAATGTATGCTGTTGGGCTGACCTCGGTACAGAGGGGGGAGGGGTGGGGAGTAAAGATCCACTGGTCCAGGTGGATGGGGGGGAAAAAAATACAGGGCTGGGCAGCACTCTGGGCTGCTATCCGGGTGAGCGAAGCGGCTCAATGTGTACCATAAAAGATGAGGGGAGAAGCGCCACTGGAGTGCAATAAAAAGAGTTTTATTAATTAAGAACAAGCAGGATATGGTGACTCACATCTGGGATCAAATCTGAACAATCACTGTGGTGCCCTCCGTGGAGTAGTCAGGTGGCTGGTTGCCTTCTCTGTGTCCGGTGCGGTCCGATCGTCCGAGAGAGGTCCGAGGGTAGTCTCAGGCGGCTTCCAGGTCGGGACAGCGGAGGAGCTGCAGAGAGCTGTTGTGGCGGCGGCCGGCAGCATCTGACGTCACGGGCAGTCTGGGCTTAGTAGGCGTATCCGGGCATCACTACATGTTTCGGAGCATGCACAACATGCCGTAGTCGGGCATGCGCACTCCTTTGTCAAGTGTCTACCGTCTTGTGATACCGTCTTTTGGATTAGCATATCCTGCAACACAAGCAGCCTAACTAACCTTTTGTATTGAGAACATCTGTAGGGACCATTGTCGTGTGGTTACATACTTGCATGCTGTTGCTTATGGGAAAAACAATGATTGGCAAATTTTCATCCCATTTCATGTATGAAAAGGGCTATAGAAAATATTTGTCTAAATGATTGTGTTAAAATGGTGTATGTTTTCTTTCTAAACATATTATATGGATATCTCTGCTTGATTCTGTGCATTGCATTTTTTTACAGTACATGTACACATTGGGGTTGATTTACTAAAATTGGAGAGTGCAAAATCTGATGCAGCTCTGCACAGAAACCAATTAGCTTCCAGTTTTTTGTTTTTTTGTTTTGTCAAAGGTTAACTGAACAAGTTGAAGTTAGACACTGACCGGCTATCATGCAGAGCTGCACCAGATTTTACACTCTCCAGTTTTAGTAAATCAACCCCAATCTGTCCCAGAAAAGTGGGAATATTAGCAGACATAATTGAATTTATGGAATGTGATAACATGTGTAAATGAAACTAAAATAAAACACTTTCATTTTCTGTCCTTGAAATCTAAATCTTGCCACTGTAACAGTTATTCACAGCAGCACCTTTTAATTAAATATGCGTCAAATACATATAACACATAAAAAAAAAAAAAATAAAATAAAATGAAAAGAAAAAAATGCAAGATTTTTTTAACATTAGCACTTTTCACTAACATGTTTTTTTTTTTTTTTTTTTTTTTTTTTTTACAGAGTTCAATTTGTTTGAGTTTTTTTTTTTTCTTTTTTAAATCAGTCTCACGGTTCAGAACAATAGCTAATTATTTAAGAATTACAACTCATCACATCAGAATTTCAATAGATAGTATTGCTCCAAGGTTAATAATTAAAGGTGTGTGCTGTGGTGACAATAGACATAGCTGTGCATGTGAACTTTATCCCCCTGAATAGCATGATTTTTTATTGTTAATAGTTTTTGCAGGTGATTTTAGTGAAATCAGAATGCAGCTAATGTTGTTTTTCCTTTATTAGATGCCACAATATTTTTAACAGAGCACTGTTCGACCCAAAAGTGTTTTTTCTTTTAGGCACAATACTGCTTAGCAGACATATGTTTAGATATTGAAGTGTACATTCCTTAGCAAACCACACTTGTTATTAAATTCAATATATAGACACTATAGCCTCTGCACATTTATTGAACACACTTCAAGCATAACAACATGTATAAATACTATGGGGGAGATTTACTAAAACTGAAGCACTCAGAATCTGATGCAGCTCTGCATGGTAACCAATCAGCTTCTAACTTCACCTTTTTCAATTAGGCTTTGACAATAAAATCTGAAAGCTCTGCACCAGATTTTGCCTGCTTAAGTTTAAGGAAATTTCCCCCCAAGACTAGATGACACAAATGGTGAGCTAGCGTATGTGCAGAACCTTTAATAAGTCAGGACCAGTGATTTTGATTTGCTCAAAGCTGAGCTAAACTCTGAGATACTTACCTCTCCCTCAGTGGTCCGCCATAACTCACCAGTGTTGGCTTCTTCTGAGTGTCATGCTGTGACCTTCTTCATTGGCTGAGCAAGATAATGTCACCAGCACACCAAGGATCTCCAGAACGAGTCCAAAGCTTTATTCAGCTTTATTCACATTCTTACAGCAGAATGCAACGGCTGGCATGAGATGACATTGGTCCTACACATGTGCAGGAGTGCAGTCATCACGGGACCTGTGGTAGAGTGTAAACTGTACAACATGCCACAATGTAAACTGCATTGCAGCTCAGTGTGCATTCCAAAGAAGATTTTGTGCAGGCTGGTAGGTTTCTTTTACTGCTCCCATTTTTCTTAAAATGAGTTATTTTTTAACACCTTCCCGACCGCCTGCCACACATTTACTGTGGCTCTCTTGCCCGAACTGACGTAGCCCTATGTCGGTGGCGTGCGTGGTGCTGGGGGGGCGAGTGCGTGCTGCCGGTGGGGCGCTCCCGCCCCCACTAGGCAGCAGAGATGCTGATCCATGGGTCCGGCAGCCGCGATTGCCACCAGGCACCCCCGATCGTTGCCGGCTGAGAGAGAAGGACAGTCAGCTGTTGTAGACACAGCTGACCGTTATTCTTTCTGAAATTATCACAGAGCGCCTGTGATCCTTCTATATAGGATGACAGGTCTCTATGATCATTTCCCATGCCCATCCCCTGACAGTTAGAAAACACTCCCCTAGGCTTACACATGACCGTTTGTTCACCCCTAGGTTAACCCCTTCCCTGCCAATGTCATTACTACAGTAACAGTGCATATTTTTATCACTGATTACTGTAGTAATGTCACTGGTCCCCCCAAAAGTGTCAAAAATGTCAGTTAGGTGTCCGCTGCAATGTCGCAGTCCAGCTAAAAATCGCTGATCGCCACCATTACTAGTAAAAAAATAAATAAATAAATAAAAATTACATAAATCTTTCCCCTAGTTTGTAGACACGATAACTTTTGCTATGTAGCAGAATACAAATTGGCCTAAAAATTTAGATTTCTAATTTTTTGGGGGGAATGTTGTATAGCAGAATGAGAAAAATACAGTTTTTTTTTTCAGAATTGTCGCTCCTTTTTTGTTTATAGCGCAAAAAATAAAAATTGCACAGGTGATCAAATACCACTAAAAGAAAGTTCTATATGTGGGAAAAAAAGGACATCAATTTTATTTGGGTACAGTGTTGCACGACTGCGCAATTTTCCGTTAGAGTAACGCAGTGCCGAATCACATAAAATGGCCAGGTCATTAAGGGGACAAATCCTTCCAGTCCAGAAGTGGTTAAGGAGTGAAAACTGCAATTTTTAAAGTGTAACTATGGCCAAAGTCAAAAATAGCATATATCATGCAGTCTGTCAGTAGCATTACCAAGTGGTTTTTGTTTTTCCACTCTGTAAAATAGTCTATTACCTGGTGATCAGACCAGTGAGTCTATTGTTTTTTAGCTGCCTTTAATGGCAAAAAACTGTGCAGCAAAAACTCTCAGTAGGAGAGCTGAGAAAAATAATTTTACACTGTCGGGGTGCTCACAGTGGTCAGCATTTCTGTGTTTATGTAAAATCTTTATTCCAAAAGGATAAAAAAAAAGCTGTTGCTGTAACTGCTTTAAAAATGTTAGCTGGAGTTGGGCTTGATATTGTTAGTCACTAATGTAAAGCCCATCTAAATCTACTAGTACATTCAACACCACCCTCTCAGATGATTGACAATGCTGCCCTGAAAGGGTGGCTCTGTTGCACCTCCATAGATAGAGTGATAGAGTGAATGTAGCCACCCTAAGATTACTGGCCAATCACCAGATGAAAATAAAAGAATAAAAGCCCGAAAAGAACACAGTGCAGCCATCACATCATGTGATTGGTAATATACAACATATTCCATTTTCCTTTTTGGGTTTAGTTACACTTTAACTTAGCTTTGTAAACAAGATGAAGCTGTATTCACTTCAATCAGCCTCTCCTGATGTTATCTGTATCTTTTAGAAAGATCAAATTTAAAGTATAAAGATTCAAGATTTTTCTTTCTATATGTGGGTCTAAGGACAGATTTAAAAAAAAAAAATTTAGATGGTACAAATTAGCAAGAATAAACGATAACCTCACCTGTAATGAAAACACGAAAGGTTCCAGAATATGTAATATCTATCTTTGCTAGGATGAAATATTGTGCTCAAGGATATGTACACATTTCAGAACCACTCACATCATTCCTTAAAGCAAAGTTGCTTTTTCTTAGACTTAAAATGAATTTTTCACTGGATCAAGGGTACAAAAAGGGTGCAATTTAAAAACAAACCTGGATTTTTTAACCCCTTTATATACACTATACTGTATACTTTACAGTATATATTCTGAGTATTCATCTTAGATCATGTACAATAAATGTTTAAATCCAGAGCCCAAATGAACCAAAAGAGAGAAGTGGATCTGGATGTTTTATTATGTCTTTATTATTCAGCTTATGTATTAGAAATCAAGAACATTATGCAAGATAGTTTAATAGTACTTTAATTAGAACGAAGACTGTCATTGGTATCAATTTGCATGCTTACTTATGTTCGCAAGTGCAGAATATAATTACCAATAATTACATCAAATTAAGAACTTTGTGACAATAGCATTCTATATATATTTTTTGAAAGCTGTTTGGAGAGCTAAAGTATTATTATTATTATCTGTTAATTCATTCACAAATCCACTATATTACACTCCAGTAGCTATTTATATTTTTGCATAGACAATACTCTCTTTGTGTAACCAGTTACAGCTTCAACAACAGTTTCTCTGCACCAAATGAGGAGATCAAGTAAGTAAACTTATTCAATAAGATCAACTAGCAGTCTCCTAAGTGCATTGTACTGGCACTAAGACAGTGCTAGATTATATGACTTTTAGTTATAATATTGCTGGGTAAGTGTGCTAGCCGGTTGCCGACCGCCGCAAGTACATATACTGCGGCGGTCAGCTCCGGGCAGGCAAAGTGCCGGTACGTCACTAGCCTGTCACTTGCTTGTGAGTCAATAGCGGGCGAGCGCGCGCCCGCGGAGGCGCGCGCCCGCCCCGGCTCGTTCCCTGGGAAGTCCGTGCCGGTGTCCGCCGGTCACTCGCGATCGTCCGACGTGAAGGGAGAAAGGCAGGCGGCTGATGTAAACAAGACGCCTGTCATTCTTCCCTGTGTAGGAATGGTGATCATACGGTTCTACTATGTAGGACCGTTGATCACTGTTCCTACACCAGTAGCCATGTCCAATCACAGTAAGAAGCACGCTGCTAGGGACATACTTAACCCCTCCTTTCCCAATAAAGTTAACCCCTTCCCTGCCAGTGTCATTTTGCAGTAACAGTGCATATGTATAGCACTGATTACTGCAGTAATGTCACTGGTAACCCCAAAAGTGTCAAAAATGTCAGTCAAGGGTCCGATCTGTCCGCCGCAATGTCACAGTAGCGCAAAAAAATCGCAGATCGCCGCCATCACGCGTTAAAAAAAAAAACACCAAAAATGACAGAAATCTTTCCCTTAGTTAGTAAATGCAATAACTTTTGCGCAAACCAATCAAAATACGCTTTTTGCGATTTTTTTTACCAAACATATGTAGCAGAAAACAAACAATTTAGATTTTTACATTTTTTTGGGGGGGTGGGGAACTTCATATAAAAAAATGTGAAAAATATTGTTATTTTTGCAAAATTGAGGCTCTTTTTTTGTTTATAGCGCAAAAAGTAAAAATCGCACAGGTGATCAAATACCACCAAAAGAAAGCTCTGTTTGTGGGAAAAAAAGACGTCAAATTCGTTTAGGTACAGTGTCGTATTACCGTGCAATTGTCCGTTAAAGTCACGCAGTGCTGAATCGCAAAAAAGGCCCTGGTCAGGAAGGGGGTGAAATCTTCCTGGGCTTAAGTGGCTAGAGTGCTATCAGTTTTGTGTGCATATTATTCTCCTATTATGTACCTTGGAAAGACTCTACATCACAGTTCCAGCATCTTCTTTTTTCCTAACTTGCTAGAATTATCACAATGGAGAGATTATTTATATACACTAAACTAGGTAATGTAACAGAAAGCTGTGCTTATATTAGCTTCTCATATTCCCTTACACCAGGACTATAAGATGAGGGATTGATTTACTAAAGGCAAATAGACTGTTCACTTTGCAAAGTGCAGTTGCACTCTGCAAGTGCAGTAGCTCCAGAGCTTAGTAAATGCGGTAAAGCTTCACTTTGCAAAAAAAATACCCAATCCCGTGCAAGGAAAAAAAAAAACATTCTTGCTTGCACATGATTGGATAATGGAGGTCAGCAGAGCTTCTGCTCATTTACTAAGTTCTGGAGCAACTACACTTTGAAAAGTGAACAGTCTACTTGCCTTTAGTAAATCAACCCCACAGTCTAGAAGGGCTACCATTGAGCCAAATAGGCTTTATTGCTTTCCCAATGTTGTCAGTCCAACATTCTGGGTTGTTGACAAGTTAGAAGAAAATTGGGATTTCCTTACCAGTGCAATGATGTTACTTAATTTTAAGATCAGCACCACGAAATCTGGCAACAGACAGCTAATTTTTTCCACACTTGTGAGGTTGGTGAACAAGAGATGAAAACTGTATACTTAAAGTAGAATTCCTGCCTAACACTAACTGCTTAAAAATGATCACATCCCCCTCTACTTACCTATTTTCAGCCAGCTATGGTCCATTCACATGATACGCAGATACAGCTCCTCTGTGTCAGTCAGAATCTGCTGCAGGGGAGAAGAGAGAGCACTGACAATGGCTGGGGCATGGGAGCTTATGCGTGATGTCACTGCTCCTGGAATTTCAAGTCGTTGTCGAGCACTTCTTCCTCTCTCAGCAGCCGCCGCTCACTGAAATAGGTGATTAGGTGTCTGGACCAGAGGAGGCCCAAAGTAATGAAGTATACACATTTTTTTACACAAGTTAGGCAGCATGGGTAGCAGGAAAGGGTAGAGGACATTTTTAAACATAATAAGTGTTATGTAGGTATTTCACATTAAAGCAGTAGTAAAAAAACAATGGCCCCCCTGCAAGTTAAAGAGGTAGTAAACTCAGCTATAAAAATCAATCTTTTAGAATGTATTAAAAGGACTTACAATATTAATACTTTACACATAAAATATTTAAATCAGAATCTTCTTAAAATACCTTTTTTTTTAAGTTCAAACTTTTCCTTCTTCCTGCTCTGGGCTGCACCATGTCATCTCCTCTTTTCTGCTCCCCCTGCAGATGTAATTTCCGCCCTTACTGCATTCTTTGGCTGAAATCTCTCAGTGTAATGCAGACTCTCTGTGTTTCTGTGTCTCCGTGTGCCGTTTTTCCCTCCCCCTCCCCTTGTGTGACCTCTCTTGTTCACTCCCCCTGTGAGATAAGGAAGCAGGAAGCTTCATAGCGTGCTGTTTTTTCACACATACAGGGAGAGCAGGCATTGTTATGTTAATGAAACAGCACACAAACTGTGCCGTGAATTGAATGACAAACTGGGCATGCTCCGATGACATCATCAACTTTTACAGGAGGAATTACAGGAAGATTATATAAGTAAGTAATCTTTTACAGGCACCAATCTATTGCTTTCTCTAGGCAGATTAGAATGAGCTGAAGTGTAAATGGGGAGTTTACAACCTCTTTAATGGCATAATGAGCTAATATGCACCACATTTCAACATATTATGACAAACTTATCTGTAAAGGGGATCTTCCTTCCAATTTTGCAGGCTCCAGCCATTTGATCGGCCGAGTGGCCGATCAAATAGTGCACTCTAGGAGATATTTATTGTACCTACAGGTAAGCTTCATTATTGGCTTACCTGTCAGCACAAGAAGCCAAGCAGTGTTTACTAACTCTTTAACCATTTTAAGACTGGAATGACCAGGCCCTATTTTGCGATTCGGCACTGCGTAAATTTAACAGACAATTGCGCGGTTTTGCAATGCTGTACCCAAACGAAATTTACGTCCTTTTTTCCCCACAAATAGAGCTTTTTTTTGGTGGTATTTGATCATCTGTGCGATTTTCATTTTTTGCGCTATAAACAAAAAAAGAGTGACAATTTTGAAAAAAAAATATATATATTTTTCACATTCTGCTATATGACATTCTCAAAAAAAAAAAAAAATTAAAAATCAAATTTTTTTAACATTTTAGGACAATTTGTTTTCTGTTACATATTTTTGGTTAAAAAAAATCACAATAAGTGTATTTTGATTGGTTTGCACAAAAGTTATCGCGTCTACTAACTACCGGAAAAATTTGTCATTTTTATTTATTTATTTATTTTTTACTAGTAATGGCAGAAATCTGTGATTTTTTGCGGGACTGTGACATTGGGGCGGACAGATCGGACCCCTGACTGACACTTTTGACACTTTTGAGGGGACCACTGACATTACTACAGTAATCAGTGCTAACAATTTGCACTGTTACTGTAATAATGACACTGGCAGGGAAAGGGTTAACACTATGGGTGATCAAGGGGTTAAATGTGAGCCCATGGGAGTAATTCTAACTGTGGGGGGGGGCGTGGCTTCTGAAATGACCAAAGAGACATGTGATTCTATATAGAAGGATCACATGATCTCTATGATCATTTCAGGGAGAAGGACGGCCGGCTGTGTTTACGACAGCCGACCGTCCTTCTCTTTCAGCTAGGAATGATTGCGGGTGTCAGGAGGCTATCGGAGCCACCTGACACACACATCGGCTTCCCCACTGATGAGCAAGGGTGAGAGCACGGCGCCGGTGGCACGCGTTAGCCCCCTAGTCTTCTGAGAGCGAGAGACGTAGACCTACGTCGCTTTGCCCAGGAGCTTTGCGGTAGGCGGTCGTTAAGTGCTTAAAGTCTACATGCAGTAGATTCATATATTTGCGGCATATAATTATTATTTAGTTGACTAAGTAACAATTTTAAAACATATTCAGTTGTAGTAGAAAGAGAGGGAAACATCATTTTTACTATTAATATAAGAAACAAGGATTACTGATGTCACATCTGTGACTAGGTCAAGCATATGTAGTTCTTCTCCTTCCAATCTTCTATCTTACATCATCTTTAAAATAGAGAGAATACTAACAGTATATGTAGTAAAGACAGACCTTGGTGAGTGGAGAGGCTGGTTTCTCCTCCTCATCAAGACTCATATGGCTTTAATTTAGCCCCATCCGCCATGTCTCAGGGGTCTGAGTGTGGTTGCATTCTTTCATTGGCCATAGCAGATAGGACCTGCTGGTGTGGTGGTGTAATTACTATTGCCAGGTAGACTATGGAAACTATGCTGCAAATGTATAGCATGTTGTACAGTGTGAATGTTTTACCATTTTCTTTGTTTGGTTTGTATATGCATTATAGTAAAAACATAACAGTAGGTGGAAAAATAAATAAATAAATGGAACACGGTTGGCATGTTTGAGGATGGAGCCAAGAGATATTCGGCTGTGTGAGAGCTGATACAGATTTACGTATTTTTTTAAATAAGAAAATTGTATCTGTGTCTTGAAAGAAGTTTTGGATACATGAATTATGAACAGACCACTGGGGATGTGCAGTGTGAATGTATGTTGAAAAAGCGGGAGGAAGCACACACTGAAATGCTATCTCTGAGCCTTAGCAGATCTCCACAGGGATTTCTGCAGCAATTGACTTAAGTGCTTATAAAACCTGGCAGAATTCCATCAGCCTGCAGTATAGTACTCATTGAAATATTCCTAAAAAGTGTTACATACTGGATTTCCAACTCATTAAAAAATGTTATTATGGTAAGATTAGTGAATGTGTCTACTCATTTCTCTTCCTTCTTATACGGGGAAGGGCACAAACATAAAACATTACATTGTTCTTTAATATTTATAGTTGACATCTATAAATTTTGCTCTAAAAACTGTTACCATTTTCAACTATTCATTTAAATCGTTGTTTATGACAAAATATGACATTAAAAAATGTGATTTATAAAAGGAGCATTCATGAGAAATAATAGTGCTTCCTTGTTTTGTTTTTTTTAAGCTTTGATGCTTGAAATGTGTTTTTTTTGCTTCTTTTATGTGGTCTCACTTTTCAGATCTGGCTCTTTAAGGCCAGTTAAAGCAGTAATAAACCCAAAATAAAAATGTATTATATTGCAGCCTACCACTCATTACTTGTGGTGACTGCATCTGGTTTCCTTTGTTAGGGCTCTTTCACACGGTCCGCCTCCGTAGGCGGATCCGTGCTGCTCAGCGGGGATCGATCCGCGATTCCCGCTGAGCCGGCGGATGACAGCTCCGTCCCCGCTTGCAGTGCGGAGAGGGAGGTATCACAGCCCCCGCTGCTCTCTATGGGGAATCGGATGAGAGCGGACCGCCTGTCCGCTCTCATCCGATCCCATCCGATCCCATCCCCAGGACGGATGGAAAATAGGGTTTCCATCCGTCCGGATTTCACGGACAGGATCGGATGCAGATGGCAGCGGGTGTCAGCGGACATGTCACCGTTGACATCCGCTGCTCCATAGGGCTGGATGGGGCATCCGATCAGATCCACCTAAAAAACTGACAGGCGGATCTGATCGGACCGCCCATGTGAAAGAGCCCTTAGGCTTATTCACCTGTAATCTAGCCAGTAACACACCTCCTGTATTAGAGTGCCTCCACTCTGGATGAAGGATCACAGGGCTCCTTTAGGCAGCAGCATTTTCCATCTTTTGGGAGAGGAGTGTTATATGTACTAACAGACTTAGATACACAAACAATCCAAACTCCAGCTAAGCGCCGGTTCACATAGGAGCGACGCTACTTTCAGGGGCGACCTCCGAGAACGCGTTGCGAGCAGCGCGCCGCGACCTCGGAGCGGCCGCCACAGACTTCATAACATTGAAGTCTATGGCGGTCGCCTCCGGGTCGCCCCAAAGAAGCTCCGGACCCTTTTTCTAAGTCGGAGCAACTTGTGTCGCTCCTATTAGAACGGGTCCGCAGCTTCCCTATGGAAGGCGACCTATGGCGACCTGTGAGGCGACCAGGTCGCCTCACAGGTCGCCTTAGTGTGAACGGGGACTAACACTTTATACGTTTTTATTATGGTTTTACATAATTAAATAGAGGCGGCGCCCCTGCCAGTGAAAAATGGTTTGCCTTATCCCTGTAACTGATACATTGACAGTAGAGTTTGTAATTTTGAAAAAAAAAAAAAAAACAACAGATATCCTGGCCAGATCACCAGATGAAAATAGAAGAAAAAAAATAAATAAATAATAATAAAAAAAAAAACTAATGCAGCCATAAAATCTATTAATTGGTAAGCTGCAATATAATAAATGTTTGCTTTTGGGTTTAATACCGCTTTATAAATCCAAAACTAAAGAGAATCATGCACGCAGACACAAACGTGCACACACCTTGGACCCTAAAAAACATTATCCTGTCTGCTGTATGCATATTCAACCCAGTCCATGACTTTGTTTTAAGTGTCTATCATCTTCAAATTAAAAAAAAAAAACAGTATGACACAAGTGACTCTGTGCATGGTGAATGACAGCTGCAAAGAAGAGAGAGAAGGCTGCAGTTGCACGATTACAAAGTATAATGCTGAGGTGGGGGCAGTAATTGTACTGTATTACACAGCGGCTGTAGCTTAATGATCGTTATGCTGATTGATACCGTAGGCTCGCTTAGCAATGTTTTTCTATTTACACAGTAGGGTTCCTGACTTATTTATTTGTGTTTCTTTTTTTTTTTCGCAGTTTCCATGCCATTAATTTATTGCATAACCTAATAAACAGGACACAAACAAGTTATTCTTGCTCCATATTCTGTAACAGGGTGAACTACAACTGCATTCTACACAGTATAATTATTGGTGTTCAGGATATTCTTCAAATTTTTTTAACAATGTTAAACTTTGTTTAGCTTGCACATAATTAAAAAAAAATTGTAATAGCTCCCATGGGTTTTTTTTTTGATAAAACATAGAAATATCAATCTTGTTTTTCTAAAGTCAGAACAGTGAAATTCTGATGGGATTTGGCACTGTGTGCATGGTCACTGCACACCCTTACTGAATAAGCTTAACAGAAGTGGAATTAATAAAGAGGGATTATGTCCTTGAAAGTTCCTTGTTTTTTTTTTTAAACTTCAGTATAAAGGAAAGGGTTACCTTTAAACGGGGAATAACCTTGAATATAAGATTTTTTTTTTTTTTTTTTACCTGTTAAAGTGATTCTAAACCCACAAGAGTAATTTGTATTTCCAGTAAAGCAAAGCTTGGTATACTCACCAGTAAAGCTTGTTATACTCACCATGGAACCTAAGAAGTTAATCCTCTGCATTGTGTAAAAAGGCTGCTTGATCCTGTCTCCTCTGATCATCTTCTTCCACTGACTCCAGGGGATAGGCTGCACATGATCAGTTTGGTGTCTATTGCTAGAGAGTGCTTTATTTTTGGGAGAGTGCATGTGATCAGCACAGGGCAAATCAGCACTGTCCAGACAGAGGGTCAGAGGTCCTGCACCCTGATAGGACAGTCATAGGAGAAATAAACTCCTCCTCAAAGCTTTACCTAGACACTCATAGAAGTCGTAGGACTGCTATATACTGTTATGCGTTTACAACGGGAATTGCCTGAATGATTAATTATATTGAGTAAGTTTTTTAGACCAGTCAGATTCTTTGAAAAAACACAAATCAATCGTTATGAATACGGTCTAAATACGGAATTAATTAATGTAATATTTATTTACTAGACATGTATTCACAATGAAGAGTTAAATTAGTGGAGGAAAATAGACAACAGGCTTACATAAAATTAACAAGAGCATTCGCTAATGTATATTGCTATGTATATGAATAAAACAAAAGGAATAATTTCTTCCCTTGGACAAAATAACCCTATGTACATATATTTATCTATAAGACATTAGTCTGCATTTTATAAAGCCCAACAGGTATTCTGCTGCATAAGGAGTAAGTGTTAAACTACATAAAAATGGTACGCTACTCTAGCGCAAAAATAGAAAATATTTAATATTTTATTGGAAAAAAAAAATAAAATTAAAGAAAATTCTAAATAGTTATAATATGGGGGGAAAATCTAAGTATCACAATAAATCAATAAATGGTAAATCAAAATAAGCAATGAAAAAGATAAATGTATTATAATTACCCTTTCAAAATGTCTGCTGGCTTACAATGACCATTACCAGAGTCCCCTAAAATAACTGGCTTTCCAAAAAGGCATTTTGCTAAGTTTTAGGTATTTAACCTATATATTATGATTATTTATACACAGAAAAAGAACTATATATATATATATATATATATATATATATATATATATATATATGTATATATATATATATACAGTATCTCACAAACGTGAGTACAACCCTCACATTTTTGTAATTTTTTTATTATATATTTTCATATGACATAGTAGTGAGTGTACAGCTTGTATATCAGTGTAAATTTGCTGTCCCCTCAAAATAACTCAACACACAGCCATTATTGTCTAAAACACTGGCAACAAAAGTGAGTACACCCCTAAGTTAAAATGTCCAAATTAGGCCATTTCACTCCCCTTTGTTATGTGATTCTTTAGTGTTACCAGGTCTCAGGTGTGAATGTGGAGCAGGTGTGTTGAATTTGGTGTTATTGCTCTTACTTTCTCATACTAGTCACTGGAAGTTCAACATGGCACTTCATGACAAAGAACTCTCTAAGGATCTGATATTAAAAATTGTTGCTCTACATAAAGATTACCTAGCTGCAGCATGGTGGCCAAGACCATACAGTGGTTTAAATGGAAAGGTTCTACTCAGAACAGGCCTCGCCATGGTCGAACAATGCAGTTGAGTGCACGTGCCCAGCACCATATTCAGAGGTTTTCTTTGGAAAGTAGACGTATGTGTGCTGCCAGCATTGCTGCAGCGGTTGAAGGGGTAGAGGGTCAGCCTGTCAGTGCTCAAACCATACGCCGCACACTGCATCAAATTGGTTTGCATGGCTGTCGTCCTAGAAGGAAGCATCTTCTAAAGATGATGCTCAAGAAAGCCCACAGTTTGCTGATGACAAGCAGAATAAGGACATGGATTACTGGAACCATGCCCTGTGTCTGATGAGACCAAGGTAAACTTATTTAGTTCAGATGGTGTCAAGCATGTGTTGCAGGAACCAGGTGAGGAGTACAAAGACAGGTGTGTCTTGCCCACAGCCAAGCATGGTGGTGGGAGTGTCATGGTCTGGGGCTGCATGAGTGCTGCTGGGGAGCTACAATTATTAAGGGAACCATGAATGCCAACATGTACTATGACATACTGAAGCAGAGTATGATCCCCTCCCTTTGGAGACTGGGCGGCAGGGCAATATTCCAACATGATAACGTCCCCAAACACACCTTCAAGATGACCACTACCTTGATAAAGAAGCTGAGGGTAAAGATGATGGACTGGCCAAGCATGTCTCCAGACCTAAACCCTATTGAGCATCTGTGGGGCATCCTCAAAGGGAAGGTGGAGGAGCGCAAGGTTTCTAACATCCACCAGCTCCATGATTTCATAATGGAGGAGTGGAAGAGGACTCCAGTGGCAACCTGTGAAGCTCTGGTGAACTACATGCCCAAGAGGGTTAAGGCAGTGCTGGAAAATAATGGTGGCCACACAAAATATTGATACTTTGGGCCCAATTTGGACATTTTCACTTAGAGGTGTACTCACTTTTGTTGCCAGTGGTTTAGACATTAATGGCTGTATTTTGAGTTATTTTGAGGAGACAGCAAATTTACACTGTTATATAAGCTGTACACTCACTACTTTACATTGTAGCAAAGAGTAATTTCTTCAGTGTTGTCACATGAATGTGAGGGGTATACTCACTTTTGTGAGATATATATATATATATATGTATATATATATATATATATATATATATATATATATATATATATATATATATATATATATATATATATATATATATATATATATAAACACAATCATTTGTATACTTAAACTATTTCTACATATATAACAAGATTATTATTATTATGCTACCAGACAATAAAATCAGGACTGAACCCATTTCAGGGGATATGATAAATGTGGTCATAGTCACGTCATCATATACTCGCATATAGACATGCAGAAATGTGGCAGTTCTTATTAAAATATTCTAATCTATACAAGAATAAAAACTCCATAGGTCCATCGTAGCATAATATGGACTATATAATTGTACATCAGGTAAAATGCTAACATTCCTAGTTGGATGTCTGTTGTACAGTTTCCACGTATTTTAAATGAGGTTTGATATGTACTGTATATATATATATATATATATATATATATATGTTTCTTTTTCCCTTCATATTCAGTTGTTGAGATATTCTAGATGGAAGTTCAGGTTGTAAACTGGCCTTAGTATGTTGACCCTTCTCGACCTTGGATCGGAAGCTCCTTGCTAGCAGGGACTGATGTGAATGTACATATGCATTCCTCCCAGCTTTTTGAGATGGGAATGAGGGACACCTATTTGAAAAAGTATGTAGGGAAAAGACACACCCCCTGCCACACCCTTTTAAAGGATAAATATACAAACAAAAATGATTAGTTAAACCCACAAGTGCTTTTTATACCACTACCTTTCCTTTATACTTGAAATTTACAAATGCCACAATTTAAAAATTGGATTAAAGGTTTAGCACCGGGAAACACTTTTTGAAAGATAAATAGTGCATTTTATATACTACTATATAGATCTCACCAAAATGAGGGACAAATGAAGAGGAATTGTGGACTGAGTTTACAAATCAGGGACAGTTGGGAGCTATGCAATATGTGATGTCTGAGCTAAATAAATACCTGTAATAAGTAAACAATTTGTAGAAGGCAATGTCTGCTTAGGTGCCCTTTCTTTCCCCAAGACGAGGCACACACAAGGTTGTCTCCATAGTGTACACTTGGGCTATACAATTATGCATGTTTATGCACTAACTAAAACATGATTGTTGGTGTTTTACAAGCTAAATGCCTCTGGCATAAAATTACAATTTTGCAGATTTTTTTAAAAGTAGAGAATTCATCTGATTTGTTGGTCACAGAAACCAACCAAATTCAAGCAACCTTCTTTCTTTTGCAGACTGACTTGTTTGGCAGCCATGTACCGCCTCACTATTTGGGAGTTTCTATCCCTATACACTACCTCTGCTTTGTGAAATCTTGAAATTGTTTAGTTCTAGGTATTACATATATATCAACTTTGATTATTTTAGTGACTGAGTACCATCAGGCCACAGAAAATGACACCTGATATGAAGAATTAATTCACAGCAGAGGAAGAAAAATGGCAAACACAACAAGCAGGTGGATAGACTGGGTATTGGCAGGAGAATAGAGTGTTGGCTGGACACAACGACAGAGATAACGTTGTTTTTTTTTTTTTCTTTTTCAAGAAGAATTATTCATATATTATCACATGTTAAGCTAGGCAATTGTCAGAAATATATGATAAGCACTTTCTTGTTCCTTCCAAATGCAGATAGTAGTATGAAGACAGTGATTTTGCTAATTGATAGTCATTTCACTGGATTGCTTTTCTTACATAGCTTTTTCATGTGAAATAGCCAAGAGCTTTTAAAGCATACAATGACATTATTCACTTCAAAACTGTCACACATCTTGCAAAAAGAATTCAAAACAGCTTTTATCTCAAATAGCCCTCACTAGTTCACTTCCTCTGGAAGAGAAAAAATGACCATTTGTAGCCTACCACTTGCATATCAAAATATTTAAGTGCTATGGTTCCATACTCTAGTTGCTATATCCCTTTGTGCAATCATTAAAGTAAGTGAACCAGATATACAAAAGTTTCCTTTTAATGATCATGTTAAAAGCTAGCGTTTGATCATTACAAACTTAGTTCATTATAACGAAAAACATATGCATGAATACAAATTTAGGTCACTTTTAGGAAAGTACTAATTCTTTCTTTTAAACACCAAACTTGTGTTCTTTTTATGCATTGGAAGCTTTTTTTTTTCAAAGTAAATGATTCTATAATAGTCTACAGTCTTGGAAGAATTACTCAAACATTTCCATTTGGGTACACAAAAAATGGGCTAGATTGAAATGCCATAGGTGTGCAACAGGGTTAATATTCCTGGACATTTTCCTAATGTGAAACATTGCTGGGAAATTGGCTAAGACTGTGAAGAATCCTGTATTAGTATACAATTGTGGGGGCCAGAAATTACAGATAAAAAAACATTTGAGGTGCTTGTTTCAGATTATTGCAAGATGAGAAAACAGTGTAGCCCTGGCAGTAGGGAAACCAAATAGAATTCTAGGATGCATCACTAGAGGGATCACCAGCAGAAGGTAGGAGGTCATGATACCCCTATATAAATCATTAGTTAGACTACTTTGTACAGTTATGGAGACCTCCGTTACCAAAATATTATTATAGAATGACTCTAGAGAGAGATAATAAAAAATGGCAAAAGGTTTGATGGCTAAAATATATCAGGAGAGACTGCAGGAATTTAATATGTACGGACTTGAAGAAAGAAGGGAAAGGAGGACATGACTGAAATCTTAACCTGTTTGCTTCTACCAATGTAAGGTTAAGATGGCTGTAAAGCCACTAGATCACTTCCACAGATTCCAGATAATACCACCCCCCCACCAGACTAACCATGCCATGTATCCCAGGTTCTGCTCTCCCTTCTGGAGACTTAGAATGGGCAGGTGTTGGCATGTAGAGCAGTGGGAGACCAGTGAATGGATTATCCCTCTGGTGAATAAAGTAAGAAGTGATAAGCATTTTGTCACTTTGGGTTTAAAGCTGTCATTCACCAGGGAAATAGCTGCTGAAGCACGATTAGTGCTTAACCACTTAAGCCCTGGAGGATTTTCCTGCTAAACGACCAGAGGGTATTTTGCGATTCGGCACTGCGTGACTTTAACAGACAATTGCGCGGTCATGCGACGCTGTATCTAAACAAATTTGGCGTCCTTTTTTTCCCACAAACAGAGCTTTCTTTTGGTGGTATTTGATCACCCGTGCGATTTTTACTTTTTGCGCTATAAACAAAAAAAGAGCGTACATTTTGCAAAAATAACAATATTTTTCACATTTTTTTATATGAAATTCCCCAAAAAAAAATGTAAAAATCAAAATTTTTTTAAATTTTCGGCCAATTTGTTTTATGCTACCTATGTTTGGTAAAAAAAATCGCAAAAAGCGTATTTTGATTGGTTTGCGCAAAAGTTATCGTGTTTACTAACAAAGGGAAAGATTTCTGTCATTTTTGTTGTTTTTTTTTAACGTCTAATGGCGGCGATCTGCGATTTTTTTTGCGGTACTGCGACATTGCGGCGGACAGATCGGACCCTTGACTGACATTTTTGACACTTTTGGGGTTACCAGTGACATTTCTACAGTAATCAGTGCTATATATATGCACTGTTACTGTAAAAATGCACTGGTAGTGAAGGGGTTAACTTTATTTGGGAGGGAGGGGCTGTGTGTGTCCCTAGGGGCGTGATTCTTACTGTGATTGGCTGTGGCTCTAGCTGTAAGGACACTAATCAACGGATCTACATACTAGATCCGAGTGATCAGTGTTTTTACAGCGAGGAGAATGACAGGTGGCTTGTTTACACAAGCTGCCTGACATTCTCCTTCTCCCCCGCCGATCGCCGAGTGACCGGCGGACATCGGGTCCGCTGGTCACACGCGCGGGGGGGTCCGTGACCGCGCGGGAGCGGGAGCGCGCCTCCGCGGGCGCGCGCTCGCTCCCCAGAGCCTCACAGGCGAGCGACGTAGACCTACGTCACTCTGCCTGTGAGGGGCCGACTGCCGCAGTAAATATACTGTGAGCAGTCGGCAAGCGGTTTATCAGCTTCAATGAGTTCCCAAGGTGGCATTATGGGTCTCTTAAAGAGGATTTGTAATTTCTGTTATGCTCTTACATAGAAAGCTAGCCCCCAATGTAAAAACAATAAAGGTAAGACAAAAGTTTAAAGAGTTAAAAAAACACATAATGAATAAAAAAATTAAAAATAGATATCTAAATGTGCCTGTCAGTTGCTCTAACACATAACAATGAATGTGGTACACCTATTAGGTATTGCCACACACACACACACACAATAGTAATTCTAGGGCCATCATTCATGATTGATTTTATATTGATGACCTGTAAAGGCTTTAATAGTGCTGCCTATGAAAATTTTGGATAGCACAGTTTGTTGCCATTTCATGGGGGAGCTCAATTTTAAAATTGGACTTGTCTGATATCTCATTACTTTTCAGAACCTCATGTTTTATGTTTTACCAAAAAAAAACAAAAAAACAGTAATTTGTTGTGCTTTAATCACTTAAGCCCCGGAAGATTTTACCCCCTTCCTGACCAGGGCCTATTTTGCGATTCGGCACTGCGTGATTTTAACGGACAATTTTGCGGTCGTTCGACGCTATACCTAAACGAATTTGACGTCCTTTTTTTCCCACAAACAGAGCTTTCTTTTGGTGGTATTTGATCACCTGTGCGATTTTTTAATCATGCGCTATAAACAAAAAAAGAGCGTCAATTTTGCAAAAATAACAATATTTTTCACATTTTTTTATATGAAATTCCCCCCAAAAAATGTAAAAATCAAAATTTTTTAACATTTTAGGCCAATTTGTTTTATGCTACCTATGTTTGGTAAAAAAAATAGCAAAAAGCGTATTTTGATTGGTTTGCGCAAACGTTATTGCGTTTATTAAGGGAAAGATTTTTGTCATTTTTTTTTTTTAACGAGTAATGGCGGCGATCTGCAAATTTTTTTGCAGGACTGCGACATTGCGGCGGACAGATCGGACCCATGACTGACATTTTTGACACTTTTGGGGTTTCCAGTGACATTACTGCAGTAATCAGTGCTATACATATGCACTGTTACTGTAAAAATGACACTGGCAGTGAAGGAGTTAACTTTATTGGAGAGGGAGGGGTTAAGTGTGTCCCTAGGGGCATGTTTCTAACTGTGATTGGCTGTGGCTACGTGTGTAAGAACAGAGATCAACGGTCCTACATAGTAGAACCGTGTGATCTCCATTCTTACACAGGAAAGAATGACAGGCGGCTTTGTTTACATTAGCCGCCTGCCTTTCTTCCAGTGTAACGGACGATCGCGACTGGGCACACACGTGGGGGGGTCCGCGCGGGAGCGCACCTCCGGCGGCGCGCGCTCGCTATCTAGAGCCTCACAGGCTAGCGACGTAATCCTACGTCGCTTTGTCTGTGAGGGGCTAACCGCTGCAGTAAATAGTCGTGCAGCAATTGGCAAGCGGTTAAGGGCTTCAAAATGAACTTTAGTGTATCTATTACAAAAGTACATTTTTAATATTGTGTGACATAAAACAAGTCTTTACTTTCAGAAAATACAGTACATAGTACTTTGGTGGGGGCCAATCTTCAGGCCAAAAAATATCTGCCAGTGAAAGGGCTAGATATGTTAAGGAAGAATTATCACTGGTTTTACAATATTCAGTTCCTAATGAGACAAAGTACACATATTTTTTTCTGAGGTGCCCTATAGATCTAACTGTGATGTCAGACAAAATGCCCCCATGTTGCATTGCCATCCGACACCGCAGCTAACAAGGTGATGGCTGTTTTGATACCAAGTGCCTGTCCTGCTCCCAGAACTTGCTTGAGGCAAGCAAGAAACATGATTTTTTAATAATTTTTTTCAAACAAATAGAGATTTCTTTTGGTGGTATTTAATCACCGCTGAATTTTTTTATTTTTTGCTAAAAAAAAAAAGAGCCAGAGAAAGTTGAAAAAAAACATTTTTTTTTAGTTTCTGTCAGAATTTAAAAAAAATAAATAAATAAAAATAAGTAATTTTTCTCCTTCACTGATGTGCCCTGATGAGGCTGCACTGATAGGTGCTGATAGGCTGCACTGATGAGGTGGCACTGATGGGCACTAATGAGACAGCAATTAAGGGCACTGATGAGATGGCACTGATGAGCAGGCAGTAATATGCAGCACCGATGGGCTGATATTCACTGATAGGTGGCACTAATGGGCACTGATAGGTGGCATTGATGGGAACTGATAGGTGGCACTTATGGGAAATTACAGAGGACACAGATAAGGGACACTGATGGGCACTGATGGGGGACACTGATGAGCAGGCACTTATGGGAACTGAAAGGCAGCACTGACTGGCATTACTCATGGGCACAGTTTTACAGCTGATGGCATAACTGCTGGGCACTGTTGGGGGTTGCACTTGTACTGATAATCAAGGCACTATTTATCAGGGTGCCAATGGGCTCACAAGCACAGCGAGACTGGGGTGACGTCATAGCCTTTCTCCCTGAACAAGAGAGGATCCCACCTGCCATGATTTGTCTATACGGTGGGCGGGAGGTAATTAATGATGCCTCCAGGGATGTCTGTCAGCTTGTTTACAAGCCAGCAGGCAGAAGTATAGTTGTTACTAAGGCAGTGGTAGTTGCCAGAACCTCGGCAACCAATGATGCTTTGCAGCCTTAACAGCAGAAAGTATTATTCATTGGCAATAGCAACACCTACAGTAAATGACTGACATCCTGTTGAAGAAGCAGCAGGATGTTCAGGCAGGTGAACTTGCCAGAAATAGTTTAGCTGATCTGTGAGCACAGAACATGCAAAGTATGAATTAAACCCTGCATTTGACTGACTACAAACCTCATCACTAATCTTAATTGGGAAATACTGTACTTTGCTTGTTAGGCACTAAAGTACACATCATTAACGGGACATTGATGAAGGGCAACCTTTCTAAAATGACAACTGCACATGAATAGTAGAGGGTCCTATCTCTTCTTAAAGTTATAAAAAAGACTTTCTAAGGTTTGGTTTACTAAAGTCTATAATCCCACCATGAAAGTACTATTCCTATACAATAAAAGTGACAACTAAAGTTTTAAAGCTCCACTTGATTTGTAAGGAAATAATATAAAGTAAAGCCGGAAAATTGTTAGAACTTCTACTTAATTTAAAATGATTCATTTTAGAGTCGTCATAAACATTAGTGCACAACATCTATATGTTTTAGAGTTTGTAAAAAAATACAATTAAAATACATTTCTTAGAACTTAGAGCACGTTTTGAAGATATATGTGCATTTATGACTACAAAGAGATTTTTTTTATATTGTTAGACAGTCCTGTACAGCTTTTGGATAATAACATTTTAGATAATATAATATTTACAATATATCGCCCACACATTCCCCATAGCAAAAGTAGAAACATTGGAAAGAAGTTAATAGTCCCGTCAAACGAACATTCCTTTTACATGGTTTAATGGTTTACATTTGTCATTTATTTATTTTAGAGCACAAGCCGCACTTGTCATTTTTATTAGTTTTTCTTTTCCTTTTCCCAAATTTCAATTTTCTCTTATAGTATGTAGTAGGCTAAGGCTTTTCCTTTTACGAGTGTCATATAATCGTCTCAGGGTGATGAATGAGTCTTTGCTCTTAAGCAATTTGCCCCATTTCATTTAAGTTGTACTGCCTAAGAAGAGTTCATTTTTAACAATATCAAGTGTTTGCATTACCTGAGTTTTACTCGCACTAACCTTTACTACCACAGCAAGTTCTATGGGTGTAATTTAAGCTGTGGTACACTACTAAAGCAATGTTTAGTATCTTTGACTTGATGAGTTTGCATTCCTGCATGTGTGTGGGTTTTAGATGACAGATCATCTTTAGTGTTAAATAAGAATAATAGAAGGATCAGGAGTTTCACAAAAAATGCACAAATTAAAAGTACCACTCTTTTTCCCACAGGGTTAAATGGTGGTGCCAGGCACCCAGCCTTCATACCTGCCATGCCCTCTTTAGAGAGTGGGGAAGAAGGTTTACTAAAACAAATGGGTTAGTGCACGTAGGTGTTTAGCGAAGGAAATTCTTTGAGTTTTTTGCATGAAGTTGAGGTGTTACGTAAAGCAACTAATGGCTGTGATATTGCAACATTTGTTCACCTTGCTTTCTAACCTGGAGCTCTTACCACTAGAAGAATGTTTGTCAGCTGACCCAGATCTGCTTCTGTATATGGCATGCATTTGCCTTAAAAAAAAAGACATAAACAGATCAGTTTGTCAATTTTGAACACGTTTTCATACATAAAACAATATTTTTTTGCACAAAGACTCTGATTTATTAAAGGAATAGTGCATGTTCAATTTTAAAGTGAAATTTGATTGGGTACATTATGGCTAGTGTTGAGCGAACACGGACTGTATTATTCGTGTTCGTACCGAATAATTGGATTTTTTGTACCCGAACACGGACACGGACACTTTACTGTATGTTCGGGTAAAAATCCGTGTTCGGTCGTTTTATTTCCGGGTTTTGCATGCTTTGGCGCTCTTTTCATGGCGGGCTTTCAACAGCCAATCAACAATCGTTTAACTGGTGTGCCTTAAGCCATCCCAGCCATGCCTGCAAATGTCTCAGTAGCTGTGATTGGCCGTCTGAAGCATGTGACCAAGTCTTTATAAGTTCGAGGCAGCCGCAGCGGCGTCATTATGCTGCTTAGATTCAGGGACAGAGCACACATCAACGTGCTGGCTGCTGATTAGGGAAAGATAGGCAGGAAAAAACCATTTGTGTCCGGATAGAATTGAGGGACAGGTCGGAGTGTTTAGGCAGGGCGAGTTGTAGGCATTTTAGGGATAGAGTCTGCTGAATTATAGGGTCAGTGTCTTCTACAAACTACAATCGATATTGCTGTGTGGGGGGTGGGGTCTGCACTCAATCCTGATCTACGATCTCTTCTCAATCCTGTTAGGGACAGAGTCTGCTGAATTTTAGGGAAACTGTGTTCTACAAACTACAATCGATATTGCTGTGTGGTGTGGGATTGGAGATAGGCAGGTGTCAGTGATCCACATCCATTTTTCTGTGTGTGAGCTGCAGTGAACACAATCTTTTTGGGCTGCAGTGAACACAATCTTTTTGGGCTGCAGTGAACACAATCTTTTTGGGCTGCAGTGAACACAATCTTTTTGGGCTGCAGTGAACACAATCTTTTTGGGCTGCAGTGAACACAATCTTTTTGGGGTGCAGTGAACAAAATCTTTTTGGGGTGCAGTGAACACAATCCTTTTTGGTGTGCAGTGAACACAATCTTTGTGGGGTGCAGTGAACAAAATCCTTTGTGGGGTGCAGTGAACACAATCTTTTTGGGGTGCAGTGAACAAAATCCTTTTTGGGGTGCAGTGAACAACATCCTTTTTGGGGTGCAGTGAACACAATCTTTTTGGGGTGCAGTGAACAAAATCCTTTGTGGGGTGCAGTGAACACAATCTTTTTGGGGTGCAGTGAACACAATCTTTTTGGGGTGGAGTGAACAACATCCTTTTTGGGGTGCAGTGAACAAAATCCTTTTTGGGGTGCAGTGAACAAAATCATTTTTGGGGTGCAGTGAACACAATCTTTTTGGGGTGCAGTGAACACAATCTTTGTGGGGTGCAGTGAACACAATCTTTTTGGGGTGGAGTGAACAACATCCTTTTTGGGGTGCAGTGAACAACATCCTTTTTGGGGTGCAGTGAACACAATCTTTTTGGGGTGCAGTGAACACAATCTTTGTGGGGTACAGTGAACAGAATCTTTGTGGGGTGCAGTGAACACAATCTTTGGGGGGTACAGTGAACACAATCTTTGTGAGGTGCAGTGAACACAATCTTTGTGGGGTGCAGTGAACACAATCATTGTGGGGTGCAGTGAACTCAATCTTTGTGGGGTACAGTGAACACAATCTCATACTTCTGAAGGTTTGAGGGTGCTGCCTGTTCCATACTCCCCCTACTCCTCATCTAGCCTTTTAGGGGTACAAACAATAGTAATTGGGGCCTAGTGTGGTTGTGTACGTGTGATATACATACACTTTTTTGGGATCATATTTTCTATTCCGCTATTTAATCAAAAACCTTTGGGGATCAGTTAAATTGGGGGATAGTCTGTGTTGGTACGTGTGAGAGAGATCCACCTTTCCAAGTTGTTGGGGTTCATCTCATACTTCTGAAGGTTTGAGGGTGCTGCCTGTTCCATACTCCCCCTACTCCTAGCCTTTTAGGGGTACAAACAATAGTAATTGGGGCCTAGTGTGGTTGTGTACGTGTGATATACATACACTTTTTTGGGATCATATTTTCTATTCCGCTATTTAATCAAAAACCTTTGGGGATCAGTTAAATTGGGGGATAGTCTGTGTTGGTACGTGTGAGAGAGATCCACCTTTCCAAGTTGTTGGGGTTCATCTCATACTTCTGAAGGTTTGAGGGTGCTGCCTGTTCCATACTCCCCCTACTCCTAGCCTTTTAGGGGTACAAACAATAGTAATTGGGGCCTAGTGTGGTTGTGTACGTGTGATATACATACACTTTTTTGGGATCATATTTTCTATTCCGCTATTTAATCAAAAACCTTTGGGGATCAGTTAAATTGGGGGATAGTCTGTGTTGGTACGTGTGAGAGAGATCCACCTTTCCAAGTTGTTGGGGTTCATCTCATACTTCTGAAGGTTTGAGGGTGCTGCCTGTTCCATACTCCCCCTACTCCTAGCCTTTTAGGGGTACAAACAATAGTAATTGGGGCCTAGTGTGGTTGTGTACGTGTGATATACATACACTTTTTTGGGATCATATTTTCTATTCCGCTATTTAATCAAAAACCTTTGGGGATCAGTTAAATTGGGGGATAGTCTGTGTTGGTACGTGTGAGAGAGATCCACCTTTCCAAGTTGTTGGGGTTCATCTCATACTTCTGAAGGTTTGAGGGTGCTGCCTGTTCCATACTCCCCCTACTCCTAGCCTTTTAGGGGTACAAACAATAGTAATTGGGGCCTAGTGTGGTTGTGTACGTGTGATATACATACACTTTTTTGGGATCATATTTTCTATTCCGCTATTTAATCAAAAACCTTTGGGGATCAGTTAAATTGGGGGATAGTCTGTGTTGGTACGTGTGAGAGAGATCCACCTTTCCAAGTTGTTGGGGTTCATCTCATACTTCTGAAGGTTTGAGGGTGCTGCCTGTTCCATACTCCCCCTACTCCTAGCCTTTTAGGGGTACAAACAATAGTAATTGGGGCCTAGTGTGGTTGTGTACGTGTGATATACATACACTTTTTTGGGATCATATTTTCTATTCCGCTATTTAATCAAAAACCTTTGGGGATCAGTTAAATTGGGGGATAGTCTGTGTTGGTACGTGTGAGAGAGATCCACCTTTCCAAGTTGTTGGGGTTCATCTCATACTTCTGAAGGTTTGAGGGTGCTGCCTGTTCCATACTCCCCCTACTCCTAGCCTTTTAGGGGTACAAACAATAGTAATTGGGGCCTAGTGTGGTTGTGTACGTGCGAGATACATACACTTTTTTTGATCATATTTCCTATTCCGCTATTCAATAAAAACCTTTGAGGATCAATTGAATTGCGGGATAGTCTGTGTCGGTACGTGTGAGAGAGATCCACCTTTCCAAGTTGTTGGGGTTCATCTCATACTTCTGAAGGTTTGAGGGTGCTGCCTGTTCCATACCCCCCCTACTCCTCATCTAGCCTTTTAGGGGTACAAACAATAGTAATTGGGGCCTAGTGTGGTTGTGTACGTGTGATATACATACACTTTTTTTGGATCATATTTTCTATTCCGCTATTTAATCAAAAACCTTTGGGGATCAGTTAAATTGGGGGATAGTCTGTGTTGGTACGTGTGAGAGAGATCCACCTTTCCAAGTTGTTGGGGTTCATCTCATACTTCTGAAGGTTTGAGGGTGCTGCCTGTTCCATACCCCCCCTACTCCTCATCTAGCCTTTTAGGGGTACAAACAATAGTAATTGGGGCCTAGTGTGGTTGTGTACGTGCGAGATACATACACTTTTTTTGATCATATTTCCTATTCCGCTATTCAATAAAAACCTTTGAGGATCAATTGAATTGCGGGATAGTCTGTGTCGGTACGTGTGAGAGAGATCCACCTTTCCAAGTTGTTGGGGTTCATCTCATACTTCTGAAGGTTTGAGGGTGCTGCCTGTTCCATACCCCCCCTACTCCTCATCTAGCCTTTTAGGGGTACAAACAATAGTAATGGGTGCCTAGTGTGGTTGTGTACGTGCGAGATACATACACTTTTTTTGATCATATTTCCTATTCCGCTATTCAATAAAAACCTTTGAGGATCAATTGAATTGCGGGATAGTCTGTGTCGGTACGTGTGAGAGAGATCCACCTTTCCAAGTTGTTGGGGTTCATCTCATACTTCTGAAGGTTTGAGGGTGCTGCCTGTTCCATACTCCCCCTACTCCTCATCTAGCCTTTTAGGGGTACAAACAATAGTAATTGGGGCCTAGTGTGGTTGTGTACGTGTGATATACATACACTTTTTTTGGATCATATTTTCTATTCCGCTATTTAATCAAAAACCTTTGGGGATCAGTTAAATTGGGGGATAGTCTGTGTTGGTACGTGTGAGAGAGATCCACCTTTCCAAGTTGTTGGGGTTCATCTCATACTTCTGAAGGTTTGAGGGTGCTGCCTGTTCCATACCCCCCCTACTCCTCATCTAGCCTTTTAGGGGTACAAACAATAGTAATTGGGGCCTAGTGTGGTTGTGTACGTGCGAGATACATACACTTTTTTTGATCATATTTCCTATTCCGCTATTCAATAAAAACCTTTGAGGATCAATTGAATTGCGGGATAGTCTGTGTCGGTACGTGTGAGAGAGATCCACCTTTCCAAGTTGTTGGGGTTCATCTCATACTTCTGAAGGTTTGAGGGTGCTGCCTGTTCCATACCCCCCCTACTCCTCATCTAGCCTTTTAGGGGTACAAACAATAGTAATGGGTGCCTAGTGTGGTTGTGTACGTGCGAGATACATACACTTTTTTTGATCATATTTCCTATTCCGCTATTCAATAAAAACCTTTGAGGATCAATTGAATTGCGGGATAGTCTGTGTCGGTACGTGTGAGAGAGATCCACCTTTCCAAGTTGTTGGGGTTCATCTCATACTTCTGAAGGTTTGAGGGTGCTGCCTGTTCCATACTCCCCCTACTCCTAGCCTTTTAGGGGTACAAACAATAGTAATTGGGGCCTAGTGTGGTTGTGTACGTGTGATATACATACACTTTTTTGGGATCATATTTTCTATTCCGCTATTTAATCAAAAACCTTTGGGGATCAGTTAAATTGGGGGATAGTCTGTGTCGGTACGTGTGAGAGAGATCCACCTTTCCAAGTTGTTGGGGTTCATCTCATACTTCTGAAGGTTTGAGGGTGCTGCCTGTTCCATACCCCCCCTACTCCTCATCTAGCCTTTTAGGGGTACAAACAATAGTAATTGGGGCCTAGTGTGGTTGTGTACGTGTGATATACATACACTTTTTTTGGATCATATTTTCTATTCCGCTATTTAATCAAAAACCTTTGGGGATCAGTTAAATTGGGGGATAGTCTGTGTTGGTACGTGTGAGAGAGATCCACCTTTCCAAGTTGTTGGGGTTCATCTCATACTTCTGAAGGTTTGAGGGTGCTGCCTGTTCCATACCCCCCCTACTCCTCATCTAGCCTTTTAGGGGTACAAACAATAGTAATTGGGGCCTAGTGTGGTTGTGTACGTGCGAGATACATACACTTTTTTTGATCATATTTCCTATTCCGCTATTCAATAAAAACCTTTGAGGATCAATTGAATTGCGGGATAGTCTGTGTCGGTACGTGTGAGAGAGATCCACCTTTCCAAGTTGTTGGGGTTCATCTCATACTTCTGAAGGTTTGAGGGTGCTGCCTGTTCCATACTCCCCCTACTCCTCATCTAGCCTTTTAGGGGTACAAACAATAGTAATTGGGGCCTAGTGTGGTTGTGTACGTGTGATATACATACACTTTTTTTGGATCATATTTTCTATTCCGCTATTTAATCAAAAACCTTTGGGGATCAGTTAAATTGGGGGATAGTCTGTGTTGGTACGTGTGAGAGAGATCCACCTTTCCAAGTTGTTGGGGTTCATCTCATACTTCTGAAGGTTTGAGGGTGCTGCCTGTTCCATACCCCCCCTACTCCTCATCTAGCCTTTTAGGGGTACAAACAATAGTAATTGGGGCCTAGTGTGGTTGTGTACGTGCGAGATACATACACTTTTTTTGATCATATTTCCTATTCCGCTATTCAATAAAAACCTTTGAGGATCAATTGAATTGCGGGATAGTCTGTGTCGGTACGTGTGAGAGAGATCCACCTTTCCAAGTTGTTGGGGTTCATCTCATACTTCTGAAGGTTTGAGGGTGCTGCCTGTTCCATACCCCCCCTACTCCTCATCTAGCCTTTTAGGGGTACAAACAATAGTAATTGGGGCCTAGTGTGGTTGTGTACGTGCGAGATACATACACTTTTTTTGATCATATTTCCTATTCCGCTATTCAATAAAAACCTTTGAGGATCAATTGAATTGCGGGATAGTCTGTGTCGGTACGTGTGAGAGAGATCCACCTTTCCAAGTTGTTGGGGTTCATCTCATACTTCTGAAGGTTTGAGGGTGCTGCCTGTTCCATACTCCCCCTACTCCTCATCTAGCCTTTTAGGGGTACAAACAATAGTAATTGGGGCCTAGTGTGGTTGTGTACGTGTGATATACATACACTTTTTTTGGATCATATTTTCTATTCCGCTATTTAATCAAAAACCTTTGGGGATCAGTTAAATTGGGGGATAGTCTGTGTTGGTACGTGTGAGAGAGATCCACCTTTCCAAGTTGTTGGGGTTCATCTCATACTTCTGAAGGTTTGAGGGTGCTGCCTGTTCCATACCCCCCCTACTCCTCATCTAGCCTTTTAGGGGTACAAACAATAGTAATTGGGGCCTAGTGTGGTTGTGTACGTGCGAGATACATACACTTTTTTTGATCATATTTCCTATTCCGCTATTCAATAAAAACCTTTGAGGATCAATTGAATTGCGGGATAGTCTGTGTCGGTACGTGTGAGAGAGATCCACCTTTCCAAGTTGTTGGGGTTCATCTCATACTTCTGAAGGTTTGAGGGTGCTGCCTGTTCCATACCCCCCCTACTCCTCATCTAGCCTTTTAGGGGTACAAACAATAGTAATTGGGGCCTAGTGTGGTTGTGTACGTGTGATATACATACACTTTTTTTGGATCATATTTTCTATTCCGCTATTTAATCAAAAACCTTTGGGGATCAGTTAAATTGGGGGATAGTCTGTGTTGGTACGTGTGAGAGAGATCCACCTTTCCAAGTTGTTGGGGTTCATCTCATACTTCTGAAGGTTTGAGGGTGCTGCCTGTTCCATACCCCCCCTACTCCTCATCTAGCCTTTTAGGGGTACAAACAATAGTAATTGGGGCCTAGTGTGGTTGTGTACGTGCGAGATACATACACTTTTTTTGATCATATTTCCTATTCCGCTATTCAATAAAAACCTTTGAGGATCAATTGAATTGCGGGATAGTCTGTGTCGGTACGTGTGAGAGAGATCCACCTTTCCAAGTTGTTGGGGTTCATCTCATACTTCTGAAGGTTTGAGGGTGCTGCCTGTTCCATACCCCCCCTACTCCTCATCTAGCCTTTTAGGGGTACAAACAATAGTAATGGGTGCCTAGTGTGGTTGTGTACGTGCGAGATACATACACTTTTTTTGATCATATTTCCTATTCCGCTATTCAATAAAAACCTTTGAGGATCAATTGAATTGCGGGATAGTCTGTGTCGGTACGTGTGAGAGAGATCCACCTTTCCAAGTTGTTGGGGTTCATCTCATACTTCTGAAGGTTTGAGGGTGCTGCCTGTTCCATACTCCCCCTACTCCTCATCTAGCCTTTTAGGGGTACAAACAATAGTAATTGGGGCCTAGTGTGGTTGTGTACGTGTGATATACATACACTTTTTTTGGATCATATTTTCTATTCCGCTATTCAATAAAAACCTTTCTAGGGCAAGATCTTAAATTACAGAAATATGAGGAGACCGTCAAATAAGGGCCGTGGCCTGGGTCGTGGTGCTGCTGGTAGAGCTCCTGTTGCAAGGAGAGGACATGGTCGATCTGTGCCAGCTACCCGCACAAGTGAAACACCTTCCTCAAGTGTGAGTAGGCGACAGAACCTGCATCAGTATTTGGTAGGGCATCAAACGCCCCTAGAAGTGATGAGGCCAGAACAAGTTGAGGCGATAGTAGATTGGTTTGCTGCTGACAGTGCCTCCAGTTCCTTCACATTGTCTCCCACCCAGTCTACTGCAGAAAGGTCAGAGTTGGCACCTGCAGCCAATGTCCAACCGTCTTTCACCTCACCCCCTTGCAAATCAGGCCAGCAGTCTGAGCCCCAAGCCATACAGCAGTCTCTTATTCTTTTTGAGGACTCTGTCAGCAGGGTTTCCCAGGGCCATCCACCTAGCCCTGCCCCAGAAGTGGAAGAGATTGAGTGCAGCGATGCCCTACCACTTATTTCTCAAGATGAGTACATGCAAGGATCATCGCAGCACGTCTCCGATGATGACGAAACGCAGGTGCCAACTGCTGCGGCGTTCAGCATTGTGGAGACCGACAAGGAGGGCAGGGGTGAAGACTGGGTGGAAGATGATGTGGAGGACGATGAGGTCCTCGACCCCACATGGAATGAACGTCATGCAGGTGACCTGAGTAGTTTGGAGGAAGAGGCGGTGGTCGCACAGAGCCACCAGCACAGCAGAAGAGGGAGCAGGGTGCAGAAGCGGAGCGGCCGTGCCCTAGACACTACGCCCGCTACTGCCCAACGCAGCAAGGGAACGAGCGCACCAAAGTCAGCTCAAAGGAGTTCTCTAGCGTGGAAGTTCTTTAGAAAATGTGCTGATGACAGGACACGAGTGGTTTGCACCCTGTGCAATCAGAGCTTGAAGCGAGGCATGAACCTTCTCAACCTGAGCACAACCTGCATGATCAGGCATCTAAGTGCAAAGCACGAGCTGCAGTGGAGTACACACCTTCAAAACCAAGAAACGTCTCTGGCTCATCCTGCTTCCTCTTCTGCTGCAGTCTCGGCCGCTCCAGCCACATCTGTAGTGATACCGGCACCTGCCACCCCGCAAACAGACGATCTGTCAGCAACACCACCACCTGGGTCACCAACAACCATCTCCACAATGTCCCGTGGAAGCGTTCAGCTTTCCATCTCCCAAACACTTGAGAGGAAGAGGAAGTACCCCCCTACCCACCCGCGATCCCTGGCCCTGAATGCCAGCATTTCAAAATTATTGGCCTTTGAAATGCTGTCATTCCGTCTGGTGGAGACGCACAGTTTTAAAAACCTTATGTCGGTGGCTGTCCCACAGTACGTCGTGCCCAGCCGCCACTACTTTTCCAGGCAAGCCATCCCTTCCCTGCACAACCAAGTGGGGGAAAATATCAGGTGTGCACTGCGCAACGCCATCTGTGCCAAGGTCCACCTAACTACGGATACGTGGACCAGTAAGCACGGTCAGGGGCGTTATATCTCCCTAACGGCACACTGGGTAAATGCAGTGGCGGATGGGCCTGAGGCGGATAGCAATTTGGCGCATGTCCTTCCACCACCGAGGATTGCAGGGCGCTTCAGTTTGCCTCCTGTTCGTAACTCCTCCTACTCCGCTTCCTCATCCTCTACCGCCTCCTCATCCGGACAGCGTAACACCTTCACCACCAACTTCAGCACGGCCAGGGGTAAACGACAGCAGGCAGTTTTACAACTTGCCTGTTTGGGGGACAAACCACACACCGCGCAGGAGTTGTGGAGGAGCATGGAACAGCAGACAAATGAGTGGTTGCTGCCAGCGAGCCTCAAGCCCGGCCTGGTGGTGTGTGATAACGGGCGAAATCTCATAGCAGCTCTGGGCCTAGCCGGTTTGACGCACATCCCTTGCCTGGCGCATGTGCTGAATTTGGTGGTGCAGAGGTTCCTTAAAAACTACCCCGATATGTCAGAGCTGCTGCAGAAAGTGCGGGCCGTTTGTGCGCACTTTCGGCGTTCTCACCCTGCTGCTGCTCGCCTGGCAGCGCTGCAGCGTAACTTCGGCCTTCCCGCTCACCGCCTCATATGTGACGTGCCCACAAGGTGGAACTCCACCTTGCACATGCTGGAAAGACTGTGCGAGCAGCAGCAGGCCATAGTGGAGTTTCAGCTGCAGCACGCACGCGTGAGTCGCTCTGCGGAACAGCACCACTTCACCACCAATAACTGG
This sequence comes from Pelophylax lessonae, assembly GCF_965119305.1. Classification (NCBI taxonomy): domain Eukaryota; kingdom Metazoa; phylum Chordata; class Amphibia; order Anura; family Ranidae; genus Pelophylax; species Pelophylax lessonae. The sequence goes on along the minus strand of NC_138772.1, from coordinate 186,930,433 downwards.
GCCTCCATGCGAGACCTGTGTGCCTTGTTGCGCTGTTTTGAGTACTCCACCAACATGGCCAGTGGCAATGACGCCGTTCTCAGCTTAACTATCCCACTTCTATGCCTCCTTGAAAAAACAATTCGGGCGATGATGGAAGAGGATGTGGCACAGGATGAGGAGGAGGAGGAGGATGAAGAGGTAACATTTCCAAGGCTTTCAGGGCAGTCATTCGCAAGGGGCTCCGAGGGTGGGTTCCTGCACACGCAAACGCCAGGGACGCAATTGTCCAGCAGGGGCACAGTTCTGGAGGATGAGGAGGATGAGGAGGAGGAGGAGCTGGAGGAGGAGATGGAACCATGTTCACAGCAGGGTGGCACCCAGGCCAGCTCATGGCCATCACTGGTGCGTGGCTGGGGGGATACAGAGGACACGGACGATACACCTCCCACAGAGGACAGCCTTTCGTCGCCTCTGGGCAGCCTGGCACACATGAGCGATTACATGCTGCAGTGTCTCCACAACGACCGCCGAGTTGCCCACATTCTAACTTGTGCTGATTACTGGGTGGCCACGCTGCTGGATCCCCGTTACAAGGACAACGTACCGTCCTTAATTCACTCACTGGAGCGCGATCGCAAGATGCGCGAGTACAAGCGCACGCTGGTAGACGCCATGCTGCTGGCATTCCCATCTGACAGCGGGGCCACAGTGGAAGCACAAGGCAGAGGAGGAGGAGGAGGAGGTCGCCAACGCAACCAGGGCACCGCCAGCACCTCAGAAGGCAGGGTTAGCATGGCCGAAATGTGGAAAAGCTTTGTCAGCACGCCACAACAAACAGCAGCACCAGCAGCTCAGATGGAACGTCTTAGCAGGAGGCAGCATTTTACCAACATGGTGGAGCAGTATGTGTGCACACGCCTACATGTAGTGAATGACGGGTCTGCCCCCTTCAACTTCTGGGTCTCCAAATTGGGCACATGGCCTGAGCTTGCCCTTTACGCCTTGGAGGTGCTGGCGTGCCCTGCAGCCAGTGTATTATCTGAACGGGTATTTAGCACGGCTGGGGGCGTTATAACAGACAAGCGCAGCCGCCTGTCCAGAGACAATGTGGACAAGCTCACGTTCATTAAAATGAACCAGGCATGGATCCCACGGGACTTTTCCGTACCTTATGCAGAATAGCAATGGATACCGACCTTACCCACCCATTGTTCCATTTTTGCTCTTTCTCACTCTTTTGGGGTGTACCCTCATTTAAAATTTTTGAAAAGAAGCAGTGTTGGCTACCTCGTCCTCCTCCTCAGGGCCAGATTAATGTAGGGGCTATTGGAGCTGCAGCTCCAGGCCCCTACCTTTTATATAGGCCCCGGGTTGGCCATATTCACTGTTACCGCTCTTCTGTCACTTGTAAACACAGAAGTCTGGCTTCTATGCTCGCTTCCCCAGGCAGCACCCTCAGAACCTCCCCACACAGCGTGAAGGCCGGACAAGGAGGGACAGTTGGCGATGCATGGATGTGTTTATGGGCTTCAGAGACAGCATCCCATGTTGAATTAGGCATGCATGGCTGCACCCTTCCTCCTCTGGGTGCATGGCAAGGCACGGCCCTTAAGGCCCTTCAAAATCCTCAGCACCAAGCCCATGATGCTGTTAATCCGGCCCTGGTCCTCCTCCACCGCCGCTTCCACCTACACCGCCCATAGGTGTGCGCAGCCTATTGCATTAAGGTGTGCACCCCAAAGTTGAAATACACATGCATGTGTTTGCCAGCAGGGAGAGTAATGTATCGGGGCCATGTACCTGTAGGCAAGGAGAAATAGAGCAGAGCAGGTCCCAGGGAGATCTTTCCCATCTCCTCACTGGCAATGCTATGTGCCCTAGGTGATTAGGGTGTGCCCAGGCACACCCAGCACACCCTGTGCGCACGCCTATGTCACCGCCACATCCACCACCACCTCAACCTCCCTCCTACTCCATATGGGCCTCGTCCTTCAGAGATGAAGAAGAACATTGTTTTATTTTTCTGTTTTTTTTTTGTTGTTTTAAGTTATTTCCCTATCCACATTTGTTTGCAGAGCACTTGCCATGCTCTTAATTACGTTTTGCTGCCATTTGCAGCACTCTAGCCCTTTCCTTTGGTGTTTTAGAGCCATTTTAGTGCCTTAAAGTTCGGGTCCCCATTGACTTCAATGGGGTTCGGTGTCCGGGAAAAGTTCGGTAAAAGTCCGGGACACGGACCCGGACTTTTTTTTAAAGTTCGGCCGAACCCGTCGAACACGGACATCTAGGTGTTCGCTCAACCCTAATTATGGCATATTTTACAATTATTTCCCTATGTAAACATTTCAGCTAATTAAAAAGCTATGTAAAGTTCTACAGTTCTAAGAAGGTATAATGATCAATTTAGATATTTTCTTTTTCTCTTTAGGTATAATCTCCATCTTGTTCCTTTATAATTGAATTCCTCAGGGGTTCTGGAAAGGAGAGAGAGAGTTGTGTGGTTTAGTGGGTTTTCTCAGCTGTGCAGTTCTCCTTTCTAAAAGTAGTAATTAGCAATTTTTTTTAGGGAGGAGACACAGTTTCTGTCTTCCACGCCTTTAAATTTGGGCATGTACGAGCTTTGGAAGAGGTTGTACTTGCTTTTCTTCTTAGGAAAATCAAAATTTCAATCTGGTCACCCAGTCCTGAAGATTGTGCAAGCCCTGCAGAGTGTCGAATATGTTAATATTAAAGTGGTTGTAAGCCCTCACTTATACCCAGTGAAGTGAACAGCCTCAGATGATACACAGAGATGAAACAAATCCTCCTACATAGGTTTTAATAGTTTATCTGCTCTATCCCCTCTCTACACCCCTTCAGAAGTGCAGATTATGTTAAAGAATCTTTCTTCGTATGTCTCAACACATACAGAAGGATGGAGAGATTGCAATTAAACAGTTTGAGAGCTGATTGGAGGAAAGGAACACACCGCCCTCTACACAGCAGGAAAACTGTGTTGTGAAAAGACAAGCCCTGTTCTAAACTCTCCCCCCTCCCTCCTCCCTCCAGACACAAATGCATCTAATGTGTGGGAAAACTTCTCAGAAGTGATTCATGCTGATAACAGAGGAACAAAGCACCAGAGAGAAACAACACTTAGAGTTTTGGAGAGAGATAAGTAAACACTACAGATATATGTGCTTAGTTTAAAATCCTTGACTGGGGTTTACAACCACTTTAATTTAGTTGATTTTGGTGGTTTGTACGTTGCAGTGGCTCCTAGCACTTTAACCACTTTAAGACCGGAAGGATTTGCCCCCTTAATGACCAGGCCACTTTTTTCAACTTGGCACTGCACAACTTTAACTGAAAATTGCGTGGTCGTGCGAAGCTGTACCTAAACGTAATTTACGTCCTTCTTTTCCCACAAATAGAGCTTTATTTTGGTGGTATTTGATCACCTTTGCAATTTTCTTTTGCACTATACACAAAAAAGAGCGACAATTCTGAAAAAAAATCTATATTTTTTACATTCTGATATATAACATTCCCCAAAAAAAATTTAAAAATCAAAATTTTTTAACATTTTAGGCCAATTTGTTTTCTGCTACATATTTTTGGTAAAAAATAACCCTGCAATAAGCATATTTTGATTGGTTTGCTCAAAAGTTATTGCATCTACTAACTACAGGAAAAATGTATGTCATTTTTATTGTTTTTCTTTTTTACTAGTAATGGCGGCGATCTGCGATTTTTTGCGGGACTGCGACATTGGGGGGCACAGATCGGTCCCCTAACTGACATTTTTGACACTTTTTTGTTGACCAGTGACATTACTACAGTAATCAGTGGTAAAAATATGCACTGTTACTGTAATAATGACACTGGCAGGGAAGGGGTTTACATTGTGGGTGATCAAGGGGTTAAATGTGAGCCTAGAGGAGTGATTATAACTGTGTGGGGGCATGGCTTGTGAAATGACCATAGAGACCTGCGATCCTATATAGAAGGATCACAGGGGCTCTTTGATCATTCCAGGGAGAAGAACGGTCAGCTGTGTTTACAACAGCTGACCGTTCTTCTCTCTCAGCGATCACGGGTATCAGGCGGCAATCAGAGCCGCCTGCCCACTGCATAGGCTTCCCCGCTGATGAGTGGGGGCGGAAGCACCCCTATTCCCCTGCTCGGGACCGCCGCACAGTTACGGCGGTTTGCGCAGGAGCGGCTGCCTGCCGCAGAACATCTGCGGCGGACGGTCATAAAGAGGTTAAAAGTGTCTACATTCATCAGTAGTTCAGCATGTGAATTTGGAACAATTTTGGCCTTGGTGAAGGTGCCCCCATTCTGTCATTGTATATGTCAGGTACAGTAACTTCCCTTTAGTCCTTCTACACACTTCTGTCTAGAAACTCACACTGGAAACTAGAATTTATTTTACTCGTGTATGCTAGTACGTGCAAATAACATAAACATAGGTGCAAAATAAACACAACAAATTTTGGTCAGAAATACTGATGTTCAAACATCGTTACTATGTGCAAGTACCCTTAGAATTTGAAGATGACATCACTTCAGGAGACTATTAGTAATTAGAAGCCATGAGGGATATAAATATGTAAACATTTTAAGAAGCAGGACACTCAAACAGGGTAAGATAGAGAGTGTCACTGTTTAGTGCATCTAGTATTTATGTTTCATGCTCCCCCCTGTGTCCTTTATTTTAAATATCTTCTCTGACAGTCTCCACATAGATTGTCATATGTATGTATTAAATGTTCTTTTTAAAAAAGCATGTTTATGAAAATTATTTGAATTATGCTTTTTTGCTTCTTTAACATTCTTTAAATGATCCTGGTAATATTATTCATTACATTATATGTGTCTGTCACTGGACATTTTGTGGAAGCATAATTACACAAAAAATGTTCTTCCAATGAACTGCAAAATATAATTTTGGAACCATTCTTAAAAAAGCTTTAGTTCTGAACTCACATTAAAGCGGAGTTCCGGGCACAAAAACAATTTTTTTTTTGTGCCCCTCCGCTAGGTAGAGCTCACCTGAAAAGGAATTGGATAGTTATTTTTATTTTTTTTGTTTACTCACCTTTTTATTGAAGATCGTAAATACTCACCTCTGACTGCTTCCTCCCTCGGAGCTGCGGCTCACCCCGTCACTTCCTGCCTCGCGATGATTCCTGGGAGCTAAACGTCATAGCTCCCAGGAATCAATGCGACGGCACCGGCCCCGCTCGTCATTTCCGGGCGACGCCGCATTCCCCTGCTAAACAGCTTCTGGGCATGCCCAGAAGCTGTTTAGGAATGCGGCGCCGCACCGGAAGTGACGAGAGGGGCCGGTGCAGTGCATTCTGGGACACGAAGACGCGAAAGAAGACAGAGAAGAGGACCGCATCGGCTTCAGCTGCCCACAACAGAGATGGAAACGCTGTGGAAGAAATTTTCTAAGTAAGTATTTCTTCTAAAAGGTAAGTGCGAACCGGGACAGATCAGAGGCTAGCCATTGTGGAATGTGCTAGCCCTGACTGTCCCGGGGGTATGTTCAGAAAAAAATTATTTCTGTGCCCGGAACTCCGCTTTAATAATTCATTTCTAATAATTGTATTCATTCCTGCTGCTAAAATATCATGGTTACTCTGTACATTAGAAATAGCACATGGGGTTTATGTTGTAAATAAGAATGTACATAGTTTCTGTTATGTGCAGTCATTTTCAAAATAACAGTTTGGTCAATGTATTTTTAATATCTTCATATAATAATTCCCATAGAGTTTACTGCATAGGCTTTTTATCATCTTGAAAGCCCAATGCCCTTACTCGCGTTCTTAATGGTAACTTTGTCCTAAGTTTAAGAAGATTAATATTTAAATTGCAGTGCTTCTGGTCTCGGGGATTCTTTTGAAATTCCTCAATTATGACATATGAATATAATGTCAAAGACACTTCCTAGATTATTTCTCTAAGGTCTTGTTAATGCTTATTTGTTAACAGAATTGAACTGAAGAGCAGTGAGGAAAAATTAAGTTATCTAAAATGTTGACTCAGGATGTCCTCTGTTTTACTTTTTTACCAGTCTATCCAAGCCAGGGGTCCTCAAACTATGGCCCTCCAGTTGTTCAGGAACTACAATTCCCATCATGCCTAGTCATGCCTGTGAATGTCAGATTTTACAATTCTTCATGGGATGTGTAGTTCACCAACAGCTGGAGGACCGTAGTTTGAGGATCCCTGATCCAAGCTAACAGCTTATCAAGGGTTCTGGTGTTTCATTAGGTATGGAGACCTTAAAGTACAGGGTCACTTTTACCCAAAAGTCATATATTTACTTTTCCTGCAGCCCTAAATATAATGCAAAAGGCACTTCCTAGTCCATTTCTCTAAGGTCTTGTTAATGCTTAATTGTTAACAGTATTGAACTGAAGAGCACTGAAGAAAACTAGTTTTCCTGCAGCCCATGTATTGAAAAGCTGTTGCATCTTTGCTCCCTTTCCACTGCAACCATTCCACCAGTGGATGAGCTGAATAATTGCTCCCTGCTAGACATTAAGGTGATATATGCACTGTAGAGAGGGGCCACAGAAACCAAAAGTCAAGCAAGTATTCTATAACCCTGCAAGTGTAGAATACTTGCAGGGGCTGAAGAATGAAAAAAATATTTTTTTTTATTACATGGGCTACCAGAAAAGTAATAACAACAATGATTTCTTAAAGTGCTTAGAACCGGGTGGAAACAAACTTGAATAAATATAGTCATTGGATCTGAGCCACAGTCTTGTGATTCCAAAACTTCCACAGATTTGATGAAAACAATTTTATTGTACATATAGTTGCATAGGATAACCAGAAAACAGTCTAAAACTTAAAACTTAAAAGGCTGTGCAAACCAGATGTTCCAATTGAATGTGTAAGCAACCAGTGGCTAATCCAGTCTACTTGCTGACAGATGGAGTTGTCCAGCATAAATTCTCAGCTGGGGCAGGCTCCATCTATGGTGTAGTTCCTGGAGGGCTGGTGTGAGTATGGGAGTTGGAGATGTGTAACGTTGTCCGCAGCACTGGATAGGACAGCAACCCAGGGAGACTGCAGTTTATCAACCAGAGAGAAGCTGAGTCTGTGTGGTGGCGGCAGGCGATGATGTCAATTGCTGCAGCGGAAGAACAGAGCAGAAACCACTGGGAAGAAGGACTTGTGGAGTGCAAGCCTGTAATCGTGGTCCTGTTACTATGACAACATGTTTTGCATGCCTGCGCACTATCAAGACATGACTTGAGCACATATTTGATTTAGGATCAAGGTTTAGGGGTTCATGATAAAGGTTAGATTTATGTTTGTTTATGGGGGGGGGGGGTGAGTGCTACAATTAAATTCAATGCTTATGGTTAATTTTCAACCTTAAAAAAAAACACTATGCCTCTTATTAAATACCTTGGGATGTTTACTTTGCAAAATAGGGTAATTTGTGGGGTATTTCTACTGTACTGGCAGTACTGTACTGGTTGTCAGTAAATCAGGACTGATCAATATTTGTATATAAATATATATATATATACAATAGGGAACCAGCATAATCTAAATATATTATATAAAATCAATAAATATATATATATATATATATACATATATATATAAATACGTGGCTAAAATATCATGGAATAAAATATAAATATTACAATGGGAACCCAATAAATATTCATACAGTAATAAGTAAATGAATTATCAAATCACATAAGTGTCATATAAGTGCATATTAGTGCCAAATAAAGTCCAATCAAAGTTCATAAGTGACTATAGTGAGAAAAGATTGCACTTTAGTGCAAAAGAAAAAGTGCAAGTGCTCAGTGATGGATCCTCCAGTGGTCCAATGGCCAGTCAATATTTATTGATTTTATATAATATATTTAGATTATCCTGGTTCCCTATTAGCAAGCGCTATATAATCCCATTTACTCTTGGGGTTTTTTATCCATTCCTTACTTATTTTATAGCAGCTGCTACCCTCCCTATAATCTCACACATATAGTATCCCCTCCAAATAGGCTTTCCACAGGCGCGAAGAATATACTCCTTTGAGTATATATATTTTTTATATATACAATAGATTGTAGAGTCTCTAACTTTCACAGAGAGTAAATAATATACACTGATTTGGGTAATTTTTATTAAAATAAATGTAACGGAATACATTTTGGCCTAAATCTTTTAGCAAGAATTTTTGATTTTAAATTTTTTGATAATTTTTCATTAATATAGCAAAAAATAAATAAAGAACCGAGTGGTGATTAAATACCACCAAACGAAAGCTCTTGCTGTCTCAAAATAACTGTAAAAATGTCATTTTGTCATACTGAGTAATTGTCATTCAAATTGTGACAACGTTGAAATCTGAAAATTGGCCTGGACAGGAAGGGGGTAAATGTGTCTGGTATTGAAGTGGTAAAAACCCTGAAGGATGTTGAAACTCTTCCACACTTTATCTAAAAAATAGAAAAAAATACTTGGCTGGAGGTCTGCTTTAACCGCTTGCCAACCGTATACTGTAAATATACGACGGCAAGGCGGCTCTCCTGCACTCCCGGGTCTGGGGCGCGGAATTAGACACGGCGGGAGCTGATCGGCGGGTACAGCGGACTTGGTGCTTCGGTACACCGTCTGCCTACAGTATATAAACAAGGCAGATCGCTGTTCTGTCATTACTCAACACATGGATCCTGTGTCTCTGCTAAGCAGGGGCACTGATCCATGTCTTCTCCTAGTACAAGCATCTCCCACACAGTGGTAAAGCACTGGTCAGGCACACATTTATCCCTTTGATCGTCCCTGATGTTAATGCCTTCCCTGCCAGTGTCATTAGTACAGTGACAATAAATATTTTTATTTTTAGCACTGATCAATGTATAAGTGTCACTGGTTCCCAAAAAGTCAAAAATGTCAGTTAGTGTCCCGACTGTCTGCCACAATAGTGCAGTCCCGCTATAAGTCGCTGATCGCTGCCATTACTAGTAAAAAAAAAAAAGAAAAGAAAAAATAAATAAAAACATTCCATACTTTGTAGACGCTATACCTTTTGTGCAAACCAATCAATATACGCTTATCAGGATTTTTTTTAAACAAAAACATTTAGCAGAATACATATTGGCTTAAATTGATGAAGACATTTGATTTGTTTATTGGATGTATTTTGTAGCAGAAAGTAAAAAGTATTGTTTTTTTTTTTTAATTGTCGGTCTCTTTTCCTTATAGTGCAAATAATAAAAACCGTATAGGTAATCAAATACCACAAAAAGAAAGCTCTATTTGTGTGGAAAAACAGACATCCTTTTTGTTTAGGTACAGCGATGCACGAAGGTAACACAGTGCAGCATCACAAATAATGGCCTAGTCATAGATCAAGTGGTTAATTGCTTTTCAGAAATAAAGCTGTATCAAACCAAACCAAACCAAACAAAAAATGTAAAATATTGCAGCTTACTGATCATTAGATGTGGAGGCTGAATCAGTTTCCTTTTTTAAGGCTTTTTTCCCCCTTTGTTTTCTCCTAGTGATCTGGCCAGTAACACACCACCTGTATTAGAATGCTCCTACTCTGGATGAAGGAGCACAGGGGCACCTTTGGACAGCAGCACTGTCAATCTTAGGGAGGGGAGTGTTAGATGTACTAGCAGACTTAAATGTACTAACAAATTGACACCAACCTCCAGCTAACACTTTGGGTCCTTTCACATGGTGTGCCGTCCGACGAGGTCCGTTCTGCTCAGTGGGGGATTGATACGCTGAGCAGGCGGATGACATCTCAGTCTCCGCTCTGTGTGCGCAGACGGAGCTGTCAGATCCCTGCTGTCCTCTATGGGGAGATTGGATGAGAACGGAACGCCTGTCCATTCTCATCCGATCCCATCCGATCCGATCCCCTGGATGGATGGTAAATAGGATTTCCATCCGTCCGGATTTCACGGACAGGATCGGATTGGAGAGCAGCGGGTGTCAGCGGATATGTCTCTGCTGCCCCATAGGGATGCATGGAGGATCCGATCAGATCCGCCTAAAAAACTGACAATCGGATCTGATCGGATCGCCCGTGTGAAAGGACCCTTTATAAGCAGTTACAGCAACAGTTTTTGTTCCTTTTGAGATTAAGAATGTATATAAATAAATCAAAGCTGACCTTTGTAAGTAGTTTTAAATAGTTTTTCTCACGTCTTTAACTGATACATCTGAAGCAGAGTATATTCTTTTGAAAAACAACAGACTTACTGGTCAGATCACCAGATGAAGAAAGAAGAAAGAAGGCCTAAAATGAAAACAAGATTAGCCATCATATCTAAGAACTGGTAAACTGCAATATGATAAATGATTGCTTTTGTTTTTAACATTGCTTTAAGTTGAAGAGGCCTTTTTAGAAAACGAGAAACAATGGGAAAAAAGCTGAATTGTTGCCAACAGGGAGTAGCAAAAGTATCGGAATTGTAGCCATGTAAAATGCTCATTGTTGGATATCATTTTGGCAGTTCTTCATATTTTGCTGTGTTGCCCTTAACAGTGCTCAAAATTTAGAAGCACCAATTACACCGACTGGTTTGTCAGCCCATTACATTTTCCTCTGCCTGCTTAGGCCTAATGATCCCAGTATATCTGACAACTCGCTTGTCATTTCACCCCTGCTAATGCCACCATGAGTGCTAGCAGAATTGAGAGCAAAACAATATTTCCTAATTAATAGTTTTTTCTGTGCAGTCTTTATTGAAAGTGCATTTTTATGGCTTTTCGTTTGATTATCTGTAATTTCCCATTAATGACATGAAATGTGCATGGAGGACTGTCATGTTTATATTTGTGAAATCTGGACGTTCCAACATTCCTGGTAATTGTATCACCAGTCATATTATTTTTCTTTTGAGCTCTCGCAATAGTTAGGCTTTTTCAAGCTGTGTTTTCTAATGCCACAATTTGTACTGTTGTCGGTTGCGATTCATCTCATAATACACTGTAAATGGATACTTAAGTCTGAACATTCCACAGTTTGAATTGCACAGTGGTGGTTAGCAGTAAAAAATGGACATGCAAAGTTATTCGAATGCCTGAAACCACCATTAATATGAAGTAAACAGCTATCGTCAATCAGAACAAAAAGTACGTCTGGACAGCCGCACTCCAATGCAAATATATATTGAAAAAAGGATAAAATACCACAGCATACCGAGGTACGGATCAAAGACAGCTGACGCGTTTCACACTATTAACAGTGCTTAACCACTTGCCGACCGCCCTCCGCCTTTTTACTATGTGACGTAGTACTATGTGACTGGAGTGCATGCGCACTCCTGTTGTGTTTAGACACAGCGGGAGGTGGGCCGCAGGACGAGCAGCGGCGATTGCCACTGCCCTCCCGCGATCATCCGGGAAACAGAGAGAAGATCCACCTGCTTATGTAAACAAAGCAGGCAGATCTTCTCTCAGACAGGCAGGAACAGATCAGCAATTTCAGCTAAGCCGAAACTGCGATCTGTCTGTGCCTGTCACAGACCCCCCCCCCCCCCACACACACACACAGTCAGTAAGCATACAGGCATACACTTAACCCCTTTTATCAACCCCAGTATTAAACCCTTCCATGCCAGTGTCGTTTATACAGTAACAGTGCATATTATTTAGCACTGATTCCTATATTAGTGTCACTGGTACCCAAAAAGTGTCAAAAATGTCAGTTATGGGTCCAATCTGTTTGCCACAATGTCGCAGTTCCGCTAAAAATTGCAGATCGCCGCCATCACTAGTAAAAAAATTAAATAAACAAAAAGTACAAAAATCTATCCCGTAGTTTGTAAACGCTGTAACTTTTGCACAAACCAATTAAAATACGCTTTTTGGGATTTTTTTTACAAAAAATATGTAGCAGAATACAAATTGGCCTAAACTGATAAAAAAATTAAATTGTTTTTTAAAAAATTATTGGGAATGTTTTTATAGCAGGAATTTTTTTTCAAAATTGTCGCTCTTTTTTTGTTAATAGCGCAAAATCTAAAAACTGCAGAGGTGATCAAATACCACCAAAAGAAAGCTCTATTTATGGGGAAAAAAAGGACATCAATTGTATTTAGGTACAGCATTGCACGACCACGCAATTTTCAATTTTCTGTTAAAATACCGCAGTGCCGAATTGCAAAAAAATGGCCTGGTCATTAAAGGGGCAAATCCTTCCGGTCCGGAAGTGGTTAATCTAATCATAGATTATCGTGTGCATGACTAAAATCAAGTTATATATAGATAATAAAAAGCTCCATAATGTGCATTATTATCTTAAACTAAATCAGATGCACCTAATTGAACAAAAGACTACCCCCACAGACTGCTCAAACAATCAATGACCAAAAAATTTAACCCCAACGAGGGTCTTCATTAAGTCACATATCACTTTGCTCATTTGCAAACCCGGGATTGTAAAAAAACAAAAACAGAAAAAATTTTTTGTTTGAAAACATGAAAATAATAAAAAATATAAACATACATACATACATAAGACAATAATGCACATTATAAAGCTTTTTGTTATCTATATAAAACTTCTTTTAGTCATGCACACTATAGCTTTGATTGTTAGTACTGTAAAACGCGTCAGTGTCTTTGATTTGTACCTTTGTATGCTGTGGTATTTTATCCTCTTTTCAATAAATATGCATTGGAGTGTGGCTATCCAGACATACTTTTTGTACTATATGGCTTGCACATTGAGCCTGCACCCTGCACCTGTGCTGTTTCTTTGATCATTTTTGAATGTATTTCCACCCGGAGTGGTGTGTGGTAGCTATCGTCAATCCACCCTACAGCCAACAATGTGTATAGAAATTGTGAACAAGGGTTAAATCAGATGTAGGAAAGAGCAGAACATAAGAACAGTGATAAATAGTTTGATACAAGCCTTTTAAATTAAAAGTGGCTCATATAGTCATACTATCAGTAACATATGCAATTTAGGTTTGTTGGGGCAGTTTATCTTATATATTGTAATGAATTTTGTACAGTGCTCTGCAATTCATTGCCGCAAATCTACACATTGATATAAATAATAGAAGGGCATATTACTGCTATAGGGCCCAGTATTATGGGGGCTGCAGTATTTAGGTTTGCCATCTGTCCGGGATTCACTCGGACAGTCCAGGTTTTGAATAATTTTGAACCATGTGTCCGGTTTTCAGTCTGCCTGGAACCCGGACACATGATTCAGACCGGACTGTGGCAGCTGGGGCTTAGGGGAAGGAACAGAACTAGTGCTTATCGGGTGGCAGCGGGGGGCTGAGGAAACAACAGAACTAGTTAATCCTTATCGGACAGCAGCAGAATAATAGCTGTGCAGTGGCTCCCAACAATTAAATTAAAGTCCTGGTCCCCTTGTCTATATCAATCCGCCGGGGTATGTAATTGATGGGAACCACAGCACAAGGATTACTCTGCTGGGACTATTTGATGATTTTCTGGCACAGGTGAAGTAATCCTTGCTCTGTGGTTCCCGGCAATAACTTTCCCCCACTGAACTGATATTGAAGTGGAGGTCTGGAGCACTGCATAAGGATTACTGCTGCCACATAAGCATTAACTAGTTCTGTTGTGCACCCAACCTCCAGCTGCCACAGTCCGGTCTGAATCATGTCCTGGTAACTTTGTTACTACCTTAGGAGTGCTCAGAAGTAATCACTGGACCAGGAAGTGAGGAGCTAATGAGGAGTTGCTGCCTTGCTTGTCTGTGTGCTGGTTAGATGAGGAGGGGCAGTGTGCATGATGGACAAAAAACGGAACTCAGGGGCTGCCTGTGTGCATCTGTGAGGGACAGTGAACCTGGGGCAAGGGGGGCAGGATGGACAAGACAGACATGGACAGGGACTGCCTGTGACTGCGTGTGGGCCAGTGATGTTTATCCTCTGTATTACATACTACTCACATTTGTCTTACTTATCAATGGCCACTGCACTCTGCCTTACTACTGACCACTGCACTATGCCTTACTACTGACCACTGCACTCTGCCTTACTACTGACCACTGCACTCTGTCTTACTACTGACCACTGCACTCTGCCTTACTACGGACCACTGAACTCTGCCTTACTACTGACCACTGCACTCTGCCTTACTACTGACCACTGCACTATGCCTTACTACTGACCACTTCACTCTGCCTTACTACTGACCACTGCACTCTGCCTTACTACTGACCACTGATCTCTGCCTTACTACTGACCACTGATCTCTGCCTTACTACTGACCACTGCACTCTGTCTTACTACTGACCACTGCACTCAGCCTTACTACTGACCACTGCACTCTGTCTTACTACTGACCACTGCACTCTGCCCTACTACTGATCACTGCACTCTGTCTTACTACTTACCACTGCACTCTGCCTTACTACTGACCACTGCACACTGCCTTACTACTGACCACTGCAGTCTGCCTTACTTACTACTTACCTCTGCCCACTGCCTTACTTATTACTTACCTCTGCCTTACTACTGACCTCTGCCTTCTGCTTTTTTACAAGCCGTGGCCGATTGATATAAAAGTAGAGGTCAGGACTCTGATTTATTCGTCATAACCGCTGCATAAGGATTTCTCTGCTGCTGCCCGATAAGTCCTGCTAAGGTGCCTGAAAAACTTCAGCATCCTGTATTTCCTTTGAAACTTTTAGGGAATGTTAGGTTCACTTTAAAGCCCATCTCCAGCTTCTTTTCCTCCCTGTTCTATCTTTCTTGATGTCCACCTCCAGTAATGTGCTGTACATTAGCATTTAAGCTGTTCAAGGAAGGCAAAGCACTAACAGCTAGTGCCCCATAAACATTAAGGCTACATTCACATTGGCAATTAGGGCTGGTGTGAATAGCAGCGGCAAGTATCAGAGATTCTTGTTGCCGTTGTTAGCGGGTAGGTGCAGCTGCAGGCCTTCTTCACTATAATGACATTTTGCCAGCGGCTACAACTATTCAAACCTTCCTGCGTGGCCAGTGATTACCTTGGGTGATTGCTGTTGGGCGCACTTTGTGTTTGTCCAGCAGCAATCACTGCATTTAAACACGGGCTATGCAGAGAGTTGCAATTAGTAGCAGATGTTGTTATACTGAATTTGGTCAGCAGCCACACTTAGCTGCTGAAAGCCACATCAGGAACTGCTGCTACAATTTGCACCAGCCCTAATAACCAGTGTAAAAGTAGCCTAAATAGACCTGTTCCTTCCCTCAGCCCCCAGCTAAGCAGATGGGGCCCAGGGAACTTTTTTTGTAATTGCTGCAGGCCATGAGGTTACCCATCAATCTCCCACAGTAAACAATAATAGTCCTGTTCCTGTCCCCAGTTCCCTGCTGAATTGACAGAAAATACTAGAATGGCTGAACAGACTTAGGGCTCATTTAAACATGTGGTGCCCTCTGAGGAGCAATCCACATTTGGATTGCTCTTCAGAAGGCATTTGACAGGCAGGAAGGAGGTGTTATATCGCTTCCTAACTACATTCAATTAAATGGGTTGGGTTAAGAGAGCAGTAATTAGTATTGCCACCAGCCTGAGATTCACCCAGACAGTCCCGGTTTTGAATCATGTGTCCACTGTCGCCATCCATTTCTCTACATATACCCTCCATCTCCCTGCTGACTCTGTCCACATTTTAGATAGGCTAAGTTCATATGTTTACAGTGACATTTGTTTTTGTAATCTAAGAATACTTTCAGTGCCATCTTAAGAGCATTAAAGGGCCCCGGGCAATGCAGTGCACTGGGGCCCCGCCTACACAATCACCCATGAGAATAAAAATGCAAATTAGCGATAAGGTTGTATTTATTGGTACAGCAGTGCCAGACTAATGACAGCTTCCAAGTTGGGCGGCTGGGTCCGGTGAACACACACACACATGGATGGGAGTCAGACTCGACTGTCCTGTGTGTGCCTGTTCCCATGGAGGCGGACAGGCATTCCTGCAGTTGTGGGCTCTCCCTCCACGGCCCAAGTGGCCTGACAGCAGCACGGGGGCAACAGCCGCTTGCCACCTGCTAAGTATGGTGGTGGGATGCACATGGGAATCGGGACTAATGCTTGGCTGGATCACAGGTGAGGCCCCCGGCAACTGCCCAGCATGCCCATTAGGTAAGATGGCCCTGAATACTTTATGGGTACAAGAATACTTATTTAACCATGCCACTTCAAGCCCCTCCCACTATTAAGGCAATTTAGACACACCCGCTGTTCACCATGACGCGCATAGCACTCCACATTACTGCTTTCCTTGGGGCACTCAACAGTGCCCCAGGTCTTTTACAATCCTAAAGTGTACACTACAAAAAAAATTGCCTTGCAACACTAAAATGTTCAGGCTTGGCTTGAAGAAAAGGGGGCAACCCTAAGTATGATGCAATTGCAAAATAGTTTATCCATGGCCGAATAGCTTTGGCAAATACTAGTGTGATAAAAGGTGTTGAATGACCGTAACCTACAGCCATAAACCACCGGGGGGGTTGGGACTCTGAAGGCAGTGATATGTCTGGCATAGACAGATAATCAGAGATCAAAGCAGTTAAAATACATAAATTTTATTAGTTGTACAGAGTACATTTAAACATAGATCATAGATCCAACAAGGAAGCATCAATGGTTAAAATCGTATACATGGTTTGACATCATAGAAATACTCTGAACCAAGAGATATATTGGGGTCACCAGGGTCCGACATGTTTCACCATTTCTGTAGGCTTCGTCAGGGACCAAAGATATTAATGACCTCTGAAGTGGCTCTAGGCAATAACAGACATAATATTAAAAACAGTTTATCTTAACATACAGTATTGCATATCTACCAGGACAATGCAAAAATACTGTATTCACATGTCAACATACAAATACATATTCATGTCATCAAAGACTTACCACTAGTTCAATGTTAAAGAGATTTGTGCCTAAACAGTGACACGGATAATGACATGCATGTGCAGCAAGGGTGGACCACCCCAGGTCATTGAAGACCGGGGGTTATCGTGCTCTCGAAAGCTGGTCGATACTGGACCGGGCTGGGTAAGCAGCAGACCAAGTTACCATAAAAGGCAAATGTAGAAAGGAGGTCTCAGCCTCGGAAAAGTAAATGGATCTAAAGGTCCAGTGTGCTGCAGCGTCAGGTAGTCGCTTTGGCAAATACTTACAGATAAAATGATTTTATATTGTGTTCAGGCTGCTCTATCATAGGGCCTGAACAGAAGTTAGCGTACTTCAATGATGGTTATTGTTTTATTAGAAAAGCCCAGGTTTCAGCAAATGTTATTGCCTTGAAGATGGGAGGTTAGAGCGCACAAGGTACACATAGTGATGCGTCTGTATCCAAGTTTGGTCTTTCATTTTCCTTTAGAGGATTGTAATACACTGTTTTCTACTTAACCTTTGGTACAGTTTCCTTTTTTGTGAGATAGCTGTACAAGGCCTTAAAAAAAAACACTTACTCAAAACAGCAATTTTAAAGATTAGGACAGAAGACATTTTATTCAGGTTAAACCTCCTAATTTCTAAGGTGGCTGAATGTGTGCCAGGTCTCAATGTTTAATTCCCGATGACAATACTTACTGGATTTTAAATGATCACGTTTCAATGGATAATCTCAGAAAAATATGGTTGATACGTCTTAGACAATGCCTTAGGCACTGTGTCTTATCTTCCTATTTTGTCAGTAGCAAGCACTCTGAGCTGGGCATGCCAGATAACAGGGCTTTTTTTTTTTTTTTTTAAATCTATAATTTATATTCACTAAATATAGAGTACAGAAAGAGATGCTGACTGATAGAGAAGAAAGCTAAAGCATGTCAAAGCTCACACTTTTTTCCTAACTCTCCCTCCATACACTATTGTTTTCACAAGATCAAATTAAAAAGAGAGAACCTGCCAAGCCCCAGATATTTAAAATATCTGCTATTAAAATTTTAAGAAAGGAAAGAAATCACCTTTTCAAATCAATGCTGTTCAAACAGTTCACATCCACATGTGGGTTCTCTTTGGATAGTTGGCTTCACAGTGTTTTTTTTTTTTTTTCTTTTGAATTCAATAGAACCATAACAGTCAATTGTCACTGAATGTGATGTAAGCTGGGAAAAAAACAGTCAGTTCATATTTAATTAGAGGATAACGTACTTTGTATTTTTTTTTTAGGTTTTCGCTTTTGAACATTGCTTATATGAGATACATTAATACTGTGTTTTCAGCATATGACAGAAAGAATAAAAGTTAGTGCACTTTGAACCTATTTCATAAAACATTATTTCAAGCGCAAAAAAAAAGTCATATCTTTAGGATAGAACTTTTATCCAGAGTACAATAACCACTTGCCGACTGCAGCAGACTGGCTCGGCTGCACGAATCAACATAGGGGTAATGGTGCTGCCGGGCGAGCGCACGCAGCAGCGGAGATGCCGATCCACGAGACTGCCGGCCCCGATTGCCGCCGGGCACCTGTGATCGCTCCCCGCTGAGAAAGAAGGATGATCAGCTGTTGTAAACACAGCTGTCCGTTCTTCTCTCTGAAATGATCACAGAGCGCCTGTGATCCTTCATTATATCCTTCATTATTATCATTTCACAAGGCCCTTCCCCCCCACAGTTAGAAAACACTCCCCTAGGCTCACAATTAACCCTTTGATCACCCACAATGTTAACCACTTCCCTGCCAGTGTCATTATTACAGTAACAGTGCATATTTTTAGCACCGCTTACTGTAGTAATGTCACTGGTCCCCCCAAAAGTGTCTAAAATGTCAATTACGGGTCCAATCTGTCTGCTGCAATGTTGCAGTCCAGCTATAAATCGCAGATCACGACCATTACTAGTAAAATAAATAAATAAATAAATAAATAAAAATGACATAAATCTTTCCCCTAGTTTGTAAACGCGATAACTTTTGCGTAAACCAATCAAAATACGCTTATTGCTATTTTTTTTTTTTTTTGCACCAAAATTATGTAGCAGAATACAAATTGGCCTAAAAGAATAAAAAAAATTTGATTTTTAAATTTTTTTTGGGATGGGGGAATGTTATATAGCAGAATGTGAAAAATATTATATAATAATATAATAATATAATAATAATATAATAATATAATTGTCACTCTTTTTTTGATTATAGCGCAAAAAAAAAATTTGCACAGGTGATCAAATGCCACCAAAAGAAAGCTCTATTTGTGGGGGGAAAAAAGGACATAAATTTTAGTTCGGTACAGTGTTGCACGATTGTGCAATTTTCTGTTAAAATAACGCAGTGCCGAATCGCAAAGGATGGCCTGGTCATTAAGGGGGTAGTTCCTTCCGGTCTAGAATTGGTTAAAGTATACATATGCCACTACTCAAAACCCTTAGTACAAGAAAAGCTTATTTTGATCAATATTTGGCATAACAGTTATTTGGCAAATATAACAAAAACAAGTAAACAAACAAACAAATACATAAAAAAACAGCTTTTTAATAATTGATATATCAATAATGTATTTTTAAATGCAAGCAGTGTAGGTATGTACATTTTGTAGATTTAGTATCAGCCTTTCTGTACAGCAGGGCTTGAGTGTGAGAGGAAGAAACAGCACAATCAGTTTATGTGCTCGCAAGGAGCATGCTGGTAACAAAGAGATGAGTTCATCTCTGTACTACTTCTACTTTCAATGTTCAGTTGCAAGCTGGGTTAAATGGTGCTGGTCATCAGACTGAGAACATCTAGTAGCAGAAAAAAAGTACTGGGTGCAAAATATCTTGATTGAAGCTGAATATTATAATATTACAGCAAAATGTGTTTTTGTTATTTTATCTCATAATAGCTTATTGATTTTTGTGTTGTTTGTTTTGGCAGAAGTTCGTCTTTATGATTTATTTTAGGGGAAATCATCCACATAAATCCAGATTTGACCCTCATTTGACATTGTTGCTCAGATGTAGAATAAGTATCAATGCATTGACCTAAATTTCGGTATCTGCAAATGTATGAATTGCAGTATATAATGCTGGGTTGCATTGATCAACAAGGAATTCATTGTAGTGACCGAGGAAGCACATTTAGAGTCCTGTTTTCTGAAATGTGAAAACATTTTGTCAATCAGTGTTAATTTTGGCAGCAAATTTCAATTTGGTTTTAGTCATCCAATCAAATTGGTTTATTTAAATTGTAATGCATTATTTAAGCATTTCTATACAATTTCCAAATTCATTATATACTCTTGCAGTAGAAAAAAAATCTAATAGTATGTTATTATTTATGGTATTAAGGTTTGAACAAACCCACAGTCACAGATTTAGCCACTCTGGATGGTCTGGGGATTCCTGTAATGCAAATAGTGATCTGGACATTCTGAGTCTGAAGGTGGAGGCCTGTAATGCATTGCACACAGTGCTCTGGACAGTGGTCTGAGGAGCCTTGTAATGCACAGTGCTCTGGATGGTGGTGTGAGAGGCCTGTAATGCTGCACTGTGCTCTGGATGGTGTATGAGAGGCCTGCACAGTGCTCTGGATGGCGGTGTGAGAGGCCTGCACAGTGCTCTGGATGGCGGTGTGAGAGGCCTGTAAAGCTGCACAGTGCTCTGGATGGTGTATGAGAGGCTAGCACAGTGCTCAGGATGGTGGTCTGAGGGGAGGCCTGTAATGCACAGTGTTCTGGGACAGTGGTCTTAAGGGCCCGTAATGCTGCACAGTGCTGGATGGTGGTCTGAGGGGAGGCCTGTAATGTACAGTGCTCTGGATGCCGGTGGTCACAGAAGGCCTGTAATGGACACAATGCTCTGGACGGTAGTCTGATGGAAGGACTGTAATGTACACACTCACAGTGCTCTCTTCTGGATTGTTGTAAGTCAGAAATGGGACTCTCTTTGGGAGGCCGGTAATGCACAGTGCTGTTTTGGACAGTCATCTGAGGAGGCCTATAATGCTGCACATTTGCCTGGGATAACTTTCTTTTTATAAATAGATTCATGCTTTTAGCTTCAAATTTAAGCAAATGGACATTTAAGGTTTGTAGGCAAAAACAGTGGTTTATGTACTGCATTACCTTGGGAGAAATGCACAATGATATATACACCTAAAGTGATTGTAAACCCGTATGTTTATTATTTTTTTTTAAATAATAAATATCAGTATGAAAACAGTAATCTGCCCTACAGCGCGCTCCTGGATTGCTGTAAAATCACAGTTCCTATTTCAATCTTTTAGTCCCGGTTCACACATATGCCATGTGGGAACCCTGCGAATCCACTGCGGGTTCCGGCATCGCATTCAACTCGGAGGCAGTTCAAACTGCCATATGCAAATTAATGAGGGTGTCAATACAAAGTTAACAACATCCCCAGATCAGTTCGCATATCACAGTGCAAACTGTCAGTTCGGACATGAATCGGATTGCATAGGTGTAAACACCCATGCGAACTGATTCTGGTGCGGACTCAAAAAAGGGTCCTGTGCGAGTTGTGTCCATATCCAATGCAAATTCAGCCATACAATCTGTATGGCTGAATTTGCATCGCACAGACATCGCATGTGATTTGCAGAGCAGTGCGCTCCGAATCACATGCAATGTCTGTCATCGCATATATGTGAACCAGGACTTAACTCAATGTTAAGCTTATATTTTAAGCATAAATTAGCTGCTGGTATAATCAACTCACATGCTATGAGGAAAAAAAATAAATCGAATTTAAAACAAAATACGCAGCACTCTAATGTACGCATAACATAAAAATAAAAGAGAACCTGAAGGTAAGTAAACCCTTTCAGCATGCATATACAGTGAATGGGTGGTATATAGATCGTGTTACCACATACAAATTGTCCTTCAAATAAACAATTAATGAAAGTCTACCACGTGTGAGAAGTCCGAAAAGGCTATGTGAGTGATATCCATGGAGCCAGGCTCAACCGTGATCAACATTTGAAGAACAAAAATTACCTCAAGTGTGTCCGGCTCCCTCTGAATTCTACACTCACCGCTGTTTGGTATGAGAAAAGCATCAATCTATGATGTCTCTCCACGCTCTCCCCGCAGACTGGTCTTCCATTTTAGGGATGTAGCAACTCATAACGTACTCCGACCAAAATAAAATACAGTACCATAGTGTGATACTGCATAAAATGTATTCAACCACTAACCCCTGGTAAAATTGCACTTACAAAAGCATGATAAAAGCAGGCATATATGATTAAATATCACAGATTACCCCCGGATGGTTCAGTGGCACCCACTCCGCTCCACTCGATATACTCGCCACTGTGCACCACTCACTCCGTTGCTTCCAGGAAGCGCATTGACATCCCTGGTCATCGTGTGGCCCAGCATTGACGCATTTCATCATTACGAATTTGTCTGAGGGTGGGGCCACACGGCACGGTGTCCCAGTATTTATAAACATCCTTTCATTGACCATAAACGTTCATCATTCAAAACAAACAGGGTCTCTACATATACATTAATCAAAGAACCACGATCTACATTGCAATTTCTTTTGCTATGCCCCGTATATATTTAAAATAAACTGTTCCATCCGAGGCTAATCATCCCGGGAACAGTGGAAACGTAAAAAAAATAACAATAACAACTTTGACGCAACAACAGGTATCATATTCTTCTCTTTTAAGGTTTAGATATAATTCAAAAACATTGTATCTTGCAACATACATAATATTATAATCCAGCAACATAAAAAATATTTCCAGTATCCTAAAAGAATTCCCTCTTTAGGCTTACATCTACTATCTGAATGTGTAATTGTACATACAATTTAAACCTGATTAGTATAGTCTGTTAATTAGCTAAATACTAAACCTTATCATCTACATGTTGGAACTTACAGTCAGATATAAGATGACACTAATAGTCACTAATGAAACAATTAATATCTAACTCGACATTCATTCCTTTGCGCGTCAATGTATTAGTTAGAAAAATCCATTTAGTTTTCCTCTTAGATAATTCCCTTACTCTATTTTCACCTCTCCAAGATGGGTACATTTTATCCACCCCCAGAATTTGAGACCTGAGGGGTCCTTATTGTGATGATGTTTGAAATGTAACTAAACACTTATGATGCTTAACCTCCCTGGCAGTATTCCCGAGAGTAGCTAGGGGTGGAATTTCATTGCCATTTGCCACACTCGGGGTACAGGGAGCATCGCTGGATCCTGGAAGAGGTTACTTACCTTGTCCCCGGGATCCCGCGATGTATTCCAGCACTGTACAGCGGCCAGATCTTCTGCCTGATGCTGTGTGCCCCGGCTTCTGTTTCCTGTGAGCGTTGCGTCGCAGGGGGGTGGAACCGGCGGCAAATTCAAAAAGTAAAACACACTGATATATTGTAATCCTATTGGATTACATTACTAAATAAAATAAATTGACATTAGTTTGCCCCTCAGTGTCCTTGCCTGCAGTTTTACTGTACTTTGTATATATATGTGTGTGTGTATATATATATATATATATATATATATATATATATATATATACATATATATGTATATATATATATATATATATATATATATATATATACATACACGTATATATATATAATCATATAAACTAATCAGAGGGTGCTGGTGGACATCAAGTCCACGGTATCTGACGCTGGGCTCCCGATGAGTGTGATCACTGCGGGAGCGGGTCACTGGCAACACACGTGCATGCCCCAGGCCCGGAAGTGTCAGATCATGTAATAGGCAGGGCGGCCGCAGTATATGTAGGGTTGGTGGTCCGCAAGTGGTCAAGATAAAAATCTGAAGGCTTTAGAACCACTGGAAAAAGGAGATATATTGCGGTTGATTTACCCAAGGCAAATAGTCTGTGCAAGTGCAGTTGCTCTAGATCAGAGGGGAACATACAAGGAAGATAAAAATAAAAACAGCATTTTTGCTTGCACATGATTCTGTAAAAGTACTAGGTCATACTCATTGAAGGAAATCTGTAGTAATCATGTATGAAAGCTGCTATTGTTGACCTCTCCTTTGGAAAATTGTAGTTCCTTTGCTATCTTCCTGGTCCAATGACATTTGTACTTTCTAAGTCACTGGCTCGGATCAAGCATGCAGATTTGGCATTCTAATTTCATTGACTTTCCAGATTTGAATCCTTGTTCCAGGTCAGAGACAGAAAGAATAAAAACCAGAGACAGGTTACAAGCATGCTCAGAAGGAGTTCAACAACGGTAGCCTCCATATTCCTCCCACTACATGCCCTTTTAAAAGAATGAGGAATTGTGTACATATTTTAAAATGCTGTCTGCAGAGAGAAAATCATTGCACAGCCAAAGTTTTTTTCTGTCTTTTTCCAACAAAGAAACAGCATACAGTTCTTCTTATGAATTGCATAGAAATGAATGTACTTTAATTATAGATAATACAAGTTACTGCTTTATGAAAGGAGCACTGCATGGTATTTTTCCAGGTGCTAATATGGCTGTATTATCTCAGCAGCATATTGCTGTGTACATTTTAATAAGATTTCAAAGTAGAACATATTTGCTTAAGAAGAGGCATTCTATTTTTTCATCCATACTGTTTTTATATTAACAAGTAGATATTATTTTTTTTTTTTGTTTGCAGGGTAAGAACAACTCTTAATTTAAATAATGTTTTGATCTAAATGTTCAAGAGACTAAATTAGTATGTCTTCCCTAAGACAGCTCCAAATTGTGCTTCATTGCTTCCTTTCCACACATTTATGTATTTTATATTGGTTAAAACAGGGAGCGGTTTGGTTCAGCATGTTACTGTTACCTTTGTTCCTTTTAGGGGACCCTGTGGTGTGGGGGTGCCCTATAAATATCTATAGTAGACCATCATCTCATCAGGTATAGTTTAGGGGAATCCCTAGTCGATTTTATTACAAACAGAAATAAGATGGCAAAACTGTAATTTGCCAGCAATTAAAACTGAATGTTTGTCTTCATCAGTTTTGTATTAGGCCGCATACAATGTACAGATGCACCACTTGACGGGGAGGTTGAGGCTATCTCCGGGCATGTTATTTAAAGGATAATACTAAAAATAACCGCACTAAAACACCCAAAAAGAATTTATCAGCTGCAGCTAGAAGTGGAAAGCACTTAGATATAGTAAATAAAGTATAGCTGCGCTACATTTGATAAATAGAAAAATCTATAAATGTATATATAGTTGAAAAATATTGAATAAATTAAAGTGAAGTACTCTAATGACAGAGTGAAATAATACAACCAAGTGTATACATGTGCACAACTGTAATGAAAGAATAAGACAAAAACATACAACTCGGCTCTAAGGTCAAGTATAACAATAGTACAACTTGATATATTCAGGTGCACACAGCAGGTGTATACATGTGCACAGCTATAATAAACATGCAACTCGGGTCTGGGGCCAAGTATAACAAAAATGCAACTTAATATGATCAGGTGCACAGCACAGGAAAGGAAAAAATAATAAAATACTAAAAATAACTAAAGTTATAAAAGTCCCAAAATTAGAAGTGAAATAACAGTGTGGGAAAAATTGCAAAATCCTCCACCACAGCAGTATTAAATGTGTTCCTCTGCGGTGCGTCCGTTAAAGTGACAAGCCAATATGCTTACCAGATAATGGTAAAGAGTGTACCATTCAACTTGATCCTATGTTTTTATCTTATTCTATAATTACAGTTGTGCACATGAATACATTTGGTTGCATTATTTCACTCTGTCATTACTTCACTTTAATTTATTCAATATTTTTCAACTATATATACATTTATAGATTTTTTCTATTTATCAAATTTAGCGCAGCTATACTTTATTTATTATGTTATTTAAAGGAATTTTGCATTTAAATGCTGACCTTTATAAAATTGCTGCCCCCTGCAAAATTGATTTTTTTAATTTGCCTTGGTACACTTCCCACGCATTATCCAGCTACCCCCCCCCCATGTCATTTGTCATTTAATATACACCCCCTTTCCTATTAGCCTAGAAAATGGTTATTGTTTTTTTTTAAACATTTGGCTCCTATTTACTACATTCAGATTCAGCATCCAAACTACTGTATAGTCATTGTCTGGAAACCCAACTCGTCCTGAACCCCAATATTCTCAGCTCACCCCTAATGAATATGTCTAGCAATAAACACATAAACTGAAAGGACCTATGCAGGTATTTGTCAAAATATAAAAATATATGCAGTAATCAGCTGGGTTAACTAAAAGGGTCTATATAGAAATATAGAAGGATGACAGCAATAAAAGACCAAGTGGTCCATTGAGTCTGCACCTTGTATCCCTTTTTTATTTTATTGTATTTTATATGAAGGATGAACCAACATTGCCTACCCTCTGCATTTTGGTTCTAAATCCAAACATTTCTGCACTGCTGCAGTCCACCTCCTTCTCAGTTGTCAGCAATCTGGTGAGCCTGCTAGGAATGGAAATTTTATTTCTATAAAGATATTTATTCAACTATCATGCTGTTCTTTTAACCTTTGTATATTCTCAGTCACTGACACACTTTTGAGCCTGTGATGTAACATGTATTAAGGCTCAAACTTCTGGCACCCCACCTACTCGGTGGTGGGCAGGACCTGAATGCTGTGCAGATTAGTGCCATGTAGTGGGAACCTAGCACTGATCTCTGAAGTATTCTCCTGTGAGTCTAGGGTGAGGGACAGTTTCTTGATGCTCTCAGCTCACAAGAAGTGGAAGTAGGTTGAATAATATTTTTTTTATTTTAAAAGATACGTTTACCTTATATAAAATCCTTTACGTTACAATCTTTCCTCCTATGCTTTCACATCTTACAACTCTATTGTTCAAATGGGCCTCATTACCCTTATCCCAGATGGGTAGGATTACAGTTGTTAAGAAGTCTTTTCTCCCCAAAATCCTTTATCTATTTTGGGTACTTCCAATCTTTGTGCATTCCCACTACATGCGCATCCTGCATCGCCGAGTATCCTCCTACATCTTGGGCAAATTGAGACCATGTTTACCCAAATCTACTCTATTCACTCCTAGAATTTGAGAAGGCTTCAGAGTACCAAGCTTTCTGAAATATTATTATGCTGCACAGCTGGCCCAGCTTCCAAAATACCATGCCACTACTGAAAACCTCTTGTGGGTTGCCTTTGAGTCTGTGGACTGTAACCCCCTTTCTTCCCCTTGGTTTTGATGAAACCTTATTACGTCCATGATTTCTCCTGCTAAATTTCTTACTGCACCCTTGAGTCTGACACCACTCTTCTACCCTCCCCTAGGGGGGCTTCTTCGTACTCCCCTCCTTTTTCCTCTTCTCCTCCCCTTTCCTCTTATCCTACCCCTACTTCCCCTTCTCTTACCCCTTTCTACCCCTCCGACATGCTTGCCCCTCATCCCGCTCACTTCTTTTTCATTACTATTCTTCCTATTCTACCCTTGCAGACCCTACCCAGACTTAAACTCCTAGCTAGGCATCCCCCTTAGTACACTTCATTGCCCCTCCCAGCCTGCAGTCTCCCAATACTCCTGAGCTCTTTGGTATTGTCCCCTGTTGGGGTCTCAAACAGCTACCTCTGTTAATTATTTGGGCATAACTAGGAGCCCTGTGTAATGCTTATGATCCCCTTGTATACCCCCCCCCACCCCCCATGTGTTTTTTTCTCCCTAAATGCTCATATGTTGTTTAAGCCTAGAATTTCAGCCTACCTTTGTATAGCATTATGGGGGGATTATCCTCCCCTTGATGTTTGCTATTTACCCTCTTTTGACCCAGCATGGTATTTCCATGCTTTAGCTCCTGTTACATTGTACTCACTGTACTCACTATGCATATGTACCTTGTGCACTCTTATTTGTACCTTTGTACTAAGACTTTTATTGCTTTCAATAAAAATATTTGAACAAGAAAAAAATATATATATATAAATCCACATCGTTTTGCAGGTAAAAAAAAATGTGCATTTATTCTTTTTTTATTGGGAGCCTTTAAAGCTTTGCACCCGCAATCAGCAGATCGTGGGCACGATGCAGGGCTTTTCCAGGCTGTCAGTTTAAGCTGTCTACTCATACCCTGTACAGGCAGGCAGTTACACACTGACAGGAAACATCAATAAACTACCTAGAGCACTCAACAGCACCCTGGTAGTTCATTGAGAACTACAAGGTGACAGCTGAAAAGGCTGTCAGTACTTGTAGTTCTTCCATTCACAGAATTCTGTGAATGAATGACATGGCTGGCTGAGCAGGACTGTGTCTTTTTTAAAATTTTGATAGCATGCATGGGGAGAAGATTCCTGGCTTGCTGTCAGAGTGGGGACTTGGGGGGGGGGGGCAGCTTGTGCAGTAACATGTTACATTTTACACCCTGAATATGGGTATAACATGCAATATGTTATAAAAGGTAAAACTTTAAGCACCTTCTGGAAGCTTTACAGGACCTCCGGGTTTAGTTCCTCTCTAGCTCTCTTTAGGACCTCAGGCCAACTACCTGAGACTGCATGGCACCTCTACATGTGCTCCTGGTTTTTATACAGTATCCCAGCATGCACCAAGGCACTTTTCTCTGCAAAATCGCCAGGGCTGTATTAAACACCTGTGCACTTATTTGTCAGGTTTCCTCCCACTGTCCAACTACCTGAGACTACATGGCACCTCTACAGAGGAGGAGGCAGCCGCCCCTCCCTCCGGGACTCCGCTATCCAGCCAAAAGACCTCAAGCACATGTGCTCCTGGTTTTTATAAAGTATCCCAGCATGCACCAAGGCACTTTCCTCTGCCAAATTGCAAGGGCTGTATTAAACACCTGTGAACTCATTTGTCAGGTTTCCTCCCACTGTCCAATATGCCTCCCTATTGGACCAGTATGAAACACTCTGCAGACAGACTGAGTTGCACCTGAGCACATTGAGCAGACCTCACTAGCAGATCCTGCTCTCTGGTAGGCAGAGAACAATAAAGATTTACCTGAAATCTCTCTGGTAATCAGACAGAATTCAAAACTATGCATTCTCTCTCTAGCACCTACCTGGGAGGGTGCTGCATAAACAAGGCAGACCACTGTTCTGTCACCGATGCGCACAGGGATCCTGTGTTCCTGCTATTCAGGAACTCAGATCTCTATGTTCATCTAGTGAGTCCATCCCTAACACAGTTAGAAAGCATCACATAGGGACACAACTAACCCTTTGATCGCCCCTGGTGCTAACCCCTTCCCTGCCAGTGTCAATAGTACAGTAACAGTGCACATTTGTTAGCACTGATTACTGTAGTAATGTCACTGGTCCCCTCAAAAGTGTCAAAAGTGTCAAATAGGTGTCTGATCTATCCTCTGCAATGTTGCAGTCCCACTAAAAATCGCTGATCGCTGCCATTACTAGTAAAACATAAATAAATAAAAACAAAAGTCATAAATCTATCCCCTAGTTTATAGACGTGATACATTTTGCGCAAACCAATCAATATGCACTTAGTGAGATTTTTGTGGCAGAATACATATTGGCCTTAAAATGATGAAAACATTAGATTTTTTTAAAATTTTTTTATTGGCATTGTTTTATAGGAGAAAGAAGATTCTATTTGTGGGAAAAAAGTACAGGACCGTGCAATTGTAAATTAAAGCAACGTAGTGCCGTATCGCAAAAATATCCTGGTCATTAAGGGGGTAAAACCTTCTGGTCCAGAAGTGATTAAAGAATAACTGCATTAAGCACCATTTATATTTACCCTAGATACATAAAATAACAACAACGTGATTTTAGAAAACTAAACTATACATCTTTCATGAAAAAACATTGTTTATGAGGTCTACATGCCAAAAGGGAGAAATGTCATAATACGTTTCTGCTATTAGAAACTTTAAAATATTTAGTTAAATTTTAGTCCTTTTATACTTCATTTCTGAAAGCTAATGAATATTAATTTTAGTATAAAGCATTATTCATGTTTTTGTGTGTTTTTGCTCCGATAAGACCATTTATAAGATGTTTCTGCAATTTTATAGCTGTGAGGTTTTTTCTGTAACATAAAAGTCTTTAATTATTATAGACTCTGGCTTGATTTCTGCTCCACGGTATTCTTTTCATAATTAGAGAAAACCTTTCAGCAATAAAAAAAGAAATCGCAGGCCACAACACAAAATTCTATTACAGGGAAAAATACATTTTTCATTTTTCATCAGAAAATTTGACACATGTAATTACAAAGGGAAAAGCAAAGAAAAAGTGGCAACTTTATTTTAAGGGTATAGTAGCTATATTAAATTAAAAGAAAAATACAGAATAGTTGAAGAAATGTTACTCTGATTAAGTAGATACTGTATAATTAAACACTGGAAATTGTAATTCGTTTTTCGACCTTACGAGGACTGGTTTGTCTGGTTGTTGCTCGAAGGAACCTTCCACCGATTCTTGTTCTCCCAGAAGTCCTTTAAACCAGGAGTTATCTACTTCAGCTACCTTTCCTTGCCCTTGGTGTTCTGTCATTTATTCTATTCAAGTTATTGATCCATATACTCTATATTTACCATTAACTGAAATGCAAAGCACCTCTGCTTTTCCCATGCAGGACCAAAAATACTTTGCTTTCTGCCCCCCTATCCCCAGTAACATAAACTCACCTTTCCTTAACTCCTCCACTACTGTGTTTGGCTGCCAGCAGTGAGGCAGGAATAAAATGAACGGCATCTATACTGACAAATGACAGCCGGGTTGAGGAATCAGCATCAGAGAGGCTCAAAAACTCTGTTTACATGAAACACTTTGGATATTCACATTGAACACACATTGTTCCCAATGGACTTAAAGTTGAAGTAAACTCTCCTATCGTTTTCAGACAAAGAAGCTGCCATCTTGGCCGCTGTTGAATCTTTAATTGTTAGGATACTGCACATGTTACCAGTTATGACACCAGCCATTGAATGGTTTAACAATTTGGTTGGGAGCACAACCAATGGGACAGTTATATTCCCGACACGTGTCAGACATCTAACTGTTTTTTGAAAATGTTAAATTGATGGGTTTACTTTTAATAAAGAATTAAAAGTCCACACCATACTATAAATCGTGGCCTTCTTAGAGTGTATTGTGTGCATGTGTGTGTGTGTGTTTATGCATGTGTATCTGTATAGGTATAGACACACATTTTATACCCATATTTTTCATCCTTGAATATCCACTCTGCTTTGCCTTGCAGGATCAGGATCATGTGGAATTGCATGCATACCACAGGCCACCATGCATGTGGGTGTGCGTGCATGTGAAAATGTGTGTTTGTGCACATGGATCAAGCTATCTGTCACAATTCTACCCCAATAAAAATAAACATCAGTTTTTATAGGGTTTTAATTTAGAAACAATTAAATGAATGTATTTTTATATAGAGAATTTTACATTGGTTTTATATATACTATATAAATCAATTCTTAGGTCATTCTCAATATCCCCTTATGTCCCTTTATGTCCTCAATAATTATGTCCTCTAAAATGATGTCAGCTATGCAATTTTCCATCAATTTTTATTATATATCATTTTTATCATATGATTATTATTCTGAATTTCTTATGTATTATGTATATGTGTGTATGCTGTATATTTTTATGCTCTGTCACATTGAACTAAGCCTTGCTTATTGCTTGCCCTTTCCCTGTTATCTCTCTGCCAAGCCTTGCCACTGATTCCTCAACCCTGCTGTCATTCGCCAGTTTAAAGCCGGTTCATTTCCTTCCTGGGCACACCTGAGAGAGGAGGCCGGCCCTCTGAAACATTGTGGCTGCCCACATCTCAAACTCCATTACAATTCCAGAGCTAAGAGGCTTTCACATACTGCCGGTGTTGCTCTGTTTGGGCGAATTCAGCTACAACTGCTTCAGCTGCACGGCTCCTTGTTTCAGCAGTGTATGGAATTACCCTTCTACTCTGGAAGCTGCTGGTTCTTTGCCCCGATGTAAGTGAGGATATTACATTAACAAATAAACTTTGTTTCGCTTTACTAA
Organism: Pelophylax lessonae; assembly: GCF_965119305.1. NCBI lineage: Eukaryota > Metazoa > Chordata > Amphibia > Anura > Ranidae > Pelophylax > Pelophylax lessonae. Next base: position 186,898,521 of record NC_138772.1, on the reverse strand, counting down.
TTCAGCACTTTGGTTAATCTTTTTCCTTTACAAGATGCTTTGGATCCTTTCCAGTTCTGGTTTACATTAGCTGTGAATTAAAGTGTCCCCTTCTCTTCCCTTGATGACTTCTTGTTAGTGTGGTTTGATTCAGCCACAAACTGACACTTTCATACTAATTTATATTCTCTTTGAGCTGTGAATCCCCTACTGTGGGTTTACTGCAACTTCATTGCCAATTATTTTGTATTTTCTCTACAGAGCCACAAACTGACAGTCATAGACTGATCAAGCATTTACTTTGAGCTGTGCATCTCCTGCCCTAGGTTAACTGCCACTTCATTTTCTATTGCATTGTGTTCCCTATGTACTGTATTTGTATTGTTGAGCTCTGAACATATGTTCTTTTGGTTACATATTTTCATCTTAGTTAAAGTAAAGATTACTTATGGCTAAAAACTCTCTTCCTTTTGACAACACTGAAACAAGAACATATGATCTGGAGGTCCCACTCTGACCCTTTTCCTCTGGACTGTACCAAGAATAAAGACATATAACTACTTTATTGCAATGATGTGACACAAGTTTAAACATTTTCAAACATCAAAATAACAATGGAGTCCTACTGGAGGTGATGGCACCTCATATGCTTCTCAATATTAGCTGAGACCACTCTCAGTTAAGTCCATTAGACTCTACGCCCATATACACTCAGCTCCAGAATTCCTCTAGCTTATTCCTGGGCCACTTGCCCTGTCCTGCAGCTTAGACCTACCTGGCATCAGCCCTCTGCTGTAAAGTCAAGATGCACCCTTTTCTTAGCCCTATTCTCCTCTTTTTTTCAAACATTTAAATCACAATGGAGTCCTACTGCAGGTGAAGGCACCTCACCCACTGCCCAATAGTAGCTGAGACAACTCTCAGTTAGGTCCCTTAGACTCAATGGCCATATACACTCAGCTCCAGAGTTCCTCTAGCTTATTCCTGGGCCACTTGGACCCTGTCCTGCAGCTTAGACCTACCTGTCATCAGCCCTCTGCTGTAAAGTCAAGATGCACCCTTTTCTTCTCCTCTTTTTTTGCCCTGGGTACTAGAACCCCACTGTCAGACGCTGTTCCCACCTGCAGTTCAGAGAGCGTACACAATCCACCTTGCAAGGTACCATGATGAATCAAACGTAAAAAGAAAAAGCAACAATAGGGTGGGTGGGAAAGCTTCTTTCTCCCAGTAGATCTGTATGAATGAAGGGGTTACTGTGACCCTGCATTTTGAATATGTATATGTACCTTTCTTCATACACTAGCCAGCAACTACAATCACAGGTATTTTTTTTTTCCTGCCCCAACTTTCTCTTTACCCAGGTGACCCACATTTCCTTCCCTTTCCCCCAGGACATTGCCAGTTATGGTGCCCAATTAAAGATTCTGGTTATCCCCACAAGAAGCCCCTTTACCCATGACTATGTGAAGAAAATAGTACCCTCATTGTGGCCAATATCCCTAACTTCTTTCTCAAAAATGTCATTGTTCATTGACCATGTACAGTAACATGGAAGAAAAAGGACGCTCTCTCTTGGAGTATGACATTAAAGCAATCCTGTCGCTTTGCCTTGCTGAATCAGGATAAATGTACAAGAGGTTTAGCGTTCCATGAACTTCCCAAGCCTTAAGGCTCTCAGATTTTAAAGAGATTTAACTATTTAGGCACGACTTTCTGGAACAAGAAAATGTTATAAAATATGTCAGTGTCTTTAGCACAGATCACTACACTAACATCAGTGAAATGTATTTTTGCATGTGCAGTGGATCTCTTCATTATCTGACTTTTGCGCTTTCTCTCCTGCCTGCATTTATGTAAACATTTATCGTTCATGTGTTAGATATTTGAGAGTGCATGTGTGTTTATCTTTAAAAAAAAAAAGCTAATCATCCTTTAATGTCTACAGGGAGGATAAGGTATAGTGACCATAGGCGTGCGCACAGGGTGTGCCAGGTGTGCCTGGGCACACCCTAATCACCCCATGTGATGCATATTCTCCCTGTTTAGAGTCCTGATTTTTCACCAAAGCCCGCTTTCTGGGCTCCAAAAAAATAAACAAAAAAAAATTGTAAAAAATTAAAAATAATATAATAAAAATAAAAACTACTGACACCAAACTCTGCCCTACTGACACTGTCAGTGTATATATACACATGCACGCACCCACATATGTGTTTGAGATTTGCAATAGGTTGTGCACACCTATGATAGTGACAGAAAGGTTGTGGGTTCAAAAACAGCAGTGTGTGCATAAATAATTTGTAATGTATTTCTTCCATCTAAGCAATAAAAGGAGTTCTTAAAAGTCTGGAAATATAGTGGCAAAGACACCCTCCCAATAAAAACCAAATCTGAATGTGTACTGAACTAATCAGCTGTTATACTGAGATTTAAGGGGCATGAAAGAGCATACAATTAAAGTGGACCTGTGAACAGGATATGGAGATTCATGTATTTGCATCAACAAAACAAGCAGTAAATCAGCTTTAAAACAATCCCTTGCTGACATCTGTAGCTGACGCGGCCACGTCCCGATCTGAGCGTTACTTTGTATTAATTTCCTTTGCGCAGTGCCTCTGCGAGGAGAAAGACAACACAGCCCACATGGCTCTCACCTCCCTACAGCTATGTGAACTATGTAAAGATCTATGAGAACTATTGCCGGCAAAGCCCGCATCCTATCAACCGATGACGTCATCAGTTGTTAAGGACATGTGGGGTGGCACTACAGCTTTCTGTTTTGCCAGCAATAGTTCACATAGCTATTCACATAGTTCATATAAGGAGGAAGAGCGAGCAATGCGGGCTGTGCTCTCTCTTTCCTAGCCAAGTGAACAGGGATTAACACAAAGTAGCGCTCTCCTCCCAATGTGCAGGATTTGACTACTGTCCCTATATCCTCCCCACACTGCTCCTGTACAGGCAGCAGAAATTGTGGGTGGGGGGGGGGGGGTGAGCAGAGAGTACAGCTCACATTTGTGCTGGGAGGGGGATTTGGATGGGGGGGCTTGCACTAAGAGGGGGGAATTAGGGAGGCTTTGAAGGGATTCGGGGGTGTTGGAGCGAGGTTTGTGCTAGAAGTGGGGATTTGGGAGAAGGGGGGTTTTTGCTATGAGGGGGATTGGTGGGGATGGTGCTAGGAGAAGGAATTTTGGAGAGGGTTGTGCTAGAAGGGGGGATTTGTGCTAGGAGAGGGGATATGGGGGCTATGTGTGAGAAGGGGGGATTTGAAGGGGGTTTTTCTAGGAGAGGGGATTGGGGGGGTTTGAGTGGGGATTGTGCTAAGAGTTGGGATGTGGGAGCAGGGGGGTATGTGCTAAGAGGGGGGATTTGGGGGGGTTTATGCTAGGAGAAGGAATTGGGGAGGCTGGGCTAAGAAGCAAAAAAAGTGCATGCTCGAACGCACCTCCTGGTGTGAATGAGCCCTCAAACTGGTGTGCACAGTTCTAAAGGGTGCCTTGACTGAAAAAAGGGTGAAAAACACTGGTTAAGTGTATAATACTTTTTCATTGAATCATTTACACATGGCAGTAGTGGGGGTCAAATTAAAGTTAGGGTTTTCTTATAAAGATAACATGAATGGTAGTAACTATACATCAAATTTAAATGTTCTTTTGTGTGAGGGAAGAAGTAAAACATGATTTGCAATGATTGTGTTTTATATCATGAATGATGCCAGAGATAATTCTGAAACATGATTATACTTTGACCTGCTGTGTTGCAAAAAAGCATCTCTCTTTCTTTTCCTTTTTTTTTTCTTTTTACATTATTGCCATTTTGTTATTCAGCTGTCTACCTAATTATTTGAATCATTTGTGCAAGCACTCTACAGCAATCATTTGAAGCATTCTAGATCACTTCACTTTTCATAATGTTTGGATGTGCACAAGATTTAGTATAGGGGATTTCAGTATAATACAGCTGATTACATAGAAATTATATATAATTAATGCCAAACATGTTTTTTTTATTTATTTATTGCATCTACAAGTTCTTATGTATCATTATTTTTAACAATCAGTTAGGCCCCATTTACATCTAATGATATGATAGCGTTCCATTTTTCACGTAACATGTTATGCTCCAAAAACACACCAAAGAAGCTCCTGCACTTTTTTTTGGGAGCGATTTTGGCCCATTTTCAATTGTGCATTTTAGCCATTTTTTCGATTGTTTTGTTGCACGACAAAACACCCATTTCTTTAGCGCTTTGGGGCTGCCATTTACAATGAATGGCACCCATACTGTACATTTGTAGCATGTTTTGATGTAATCTTCGTGCAATTTGAAATTGTGGGCAGAAACGCAATTCTGCATCGCTGTGAACCTGGCTTTACAAAGTGCCCAACACTGTACAGCAGTCTGTCTTCTTTCTATGACAGCATTAGCAGGCTGAGATACATTTATTTGATTAGGCAGTGTTCAAGCTACTGTGGCTTGTTAAATGATCAGAGTCAAATGACAGTGGTAAGGAACCCAGTAGCAGTGTATTTGGTGCCCGGCTTCACAGCAAAGCTTTATCTGCAAAGGAGCATGTATGTTCAAATGTTATAGCTGTGGTCACACTGAAGTAACCACAGCTGTAACATTTGAACATACACACTCATGTGCAGATACAGCTTTTTAAAGCTTAAATCTAGATATTCTGCCACTTTGTAAAATGTGTTGGATTACTAGGGGTTAAGTCCAACCAGGTCCATGCCACCTTGTGGACTTATCTCTTTAGTTCTACTGACTGCTGGAAGCATAGCTATTGCTATACTTCTGGTGCTCCAATGCTGGACCTTCTGGTGCTCTGAAGATGGACCTTCTAGCCCCAGTTCCAGCTGTTGCAGAGTCAAATGCAGATGCTGTGCCCACCCTTTCCTCACCCTGCCCAACCATAGAATGCTTTCTATTATGTGAACCTATTCACAAAATACAAAGCTTTCTGTGAATGAATAGCAGAGGGTAGAGGCATGGAAATTGATGCTGCTGTCAGAGCTCTGAGAGTGGAGTGATTGCTGTACTCCCGGAACACCATAAAACTGTCAGTTGTTAACAATGTAGATAAGGCCACAGGTGGCATGCACCTTGTTGGACTTGACTTGTAGTAAGGCAGCACATTTTACAAGGTGGGTGAATTCCTGGAGTTAAACTTTACAGCAGAACTAAAGGCACAATTTCTTACCTTAGTTCAAATAGTCCAGCCCTGTTCAATCATTCACCAGTAGGGTTGAGCGAACACCTAGATGTCCGTGTTCGACGGGTTCGGCCGAACTTTAAAAAAAAGTCCGGGTCCGTGTCCCGGACTTTTACCGAACTTTTCCCGGACACCGAACCCCATTGAAGTCAATGGGGACCCGAACTTTAAGGCACTAAAATGGCTCTAAAACACCAAAGGAAAGGGCTAGAGTGCTGCAAATGGCAGCAAAACGTAATTAAGAGCATGGCAAGTGCTCTGCAAACAAATGTGGATAGGGAAATAACTTAAAACAACAAAAAAAAAACAGAAAAATAAAACAATGTTCTTCTTCATCTCTGAAGGACGAGGCCCATATGGAGTAGGAGGGAGGTTGAGGTGGTGGTGGATGTGGCGGTGACATAGGCGTGCGCACAGGGTGTGCTGGGTGTGCCTGGGCACACCCTAATCACCTAGGGCACATAGCATTGCCAGTGAGGAGATGGGAAAGATCTCCCTGGGACCTGCTCTGCTCTATTTCTCCTTGCCTACAGGTACATGGCCCCGATACATTACTCTCCCTGCTGGCAAACACATGCATGTGTATTTCAACTTTGGGGTGCACACCTTAATGCAATAGGCTGCGCACACCTATGGGCGGTGTAGGTGGAAGCGGCGGTGGAGGAGGACCAGGGCCGGATTAACAGCATCATGGGCTTGGTGCTGAGGATTTTGAAGGGCCTTAAGGGCCGTGCCTTGCCATGCACCCAGAGGAGGAAGGGTGCAGCCATGCATGCCTAATTCAACATGGGATGCTGTCTCTGAAGCCCATAAACACATCCATGCATCGCCAACTGTCCCTCCTTGTCCGGCCTTCACGCTGTGTGGGGAGGTTCTGAGGGTGCTGCCTGGGGAAGCGAGCATAGAAGCCAGACTTCTGTGTTTACAAGTGACAGAAGAGCGGTAACAGTGAATATGGCCAACCCGGGGCCTATATAAAAGGTAGGGGCCTGGAGCTGCAGCTCCAATAGCCCCTACATTAATCTGGCCCTGAGGAGGAGGACGAGGTAGCCAACACTGCTTCTTTTCAAAAATTTTAAATGAGGGTACACCCCAAAAGAGTGAGAAAGAGCAAAAATGGAACAATGGGTGGGTAAGGTCGGTATCCATTGCTATTCTGCATAAGGTACGGAAAAGTCCCGTGGGATCCATGCCTGGTTCATTTTAATGAACGTGAGCTTGTCCACATTGTCTCTGGACAGGCGGCTGCGCTTGTCTGTTATAACGCCCCCAGCCGTGCTAAATACCCGTTCAGATAATACACTGGCTGCAGGGCACGCCAGCACCTCCAAGGCGTAAAGGGCAAGCTCAAGCCATGTGCCCAATTTGGAGACCCAGAAGTTGAAGGGGGCAGACCCGTCATTCACTACATGTAGGCGTGTGCACACATACTGCTCCACCATGTTGGTAAAATGCTGCCTCCTGCTAAGACGTTCCATCTGAGCTGCTGGTGCTGCTGTTTGTTGTGGCGTGCTGACAAAGCTTTTCCACATTTCGGCCATGCTAACCCTGCCTTCTGCGGTGCTGGCGGTGCCCTGGTTGCGTTGGCGACCTCCTCCTCCTCCTCCTCTGCCTTGTGCTTCCACTGTGGCCCCGCTGTCAGATGGGAATGCCAGCAGCATGGCGTCTACCAGCGTGCGCTTGTACTCGCGCATCTTGCGATCGCGCTCCAGTGAGTGAATTAAGGACGGTACGTTGTCCTTGTAACGGGGATCCAGCAGCGTGGCCACCCAGTAATCAGCACAAGTTAGAATGTGGGCAACTCGGCGGTCGTTGTGGAGACACTGCAGCATGTAATCGCTCATGTGTGCCAGGCTGCCCAGAGGCAACGAAAGGCTGTCCTCTGTGGGAGGTGTATCGTCCGTGTCCTCTGTATCCCCCCAGCCACGCACCAGTGATGGCCATGAGCTGGCCTGGGTGCCACCCTGCTGTGAACATGGTTCCATCTCCTCCTCCAGCTCCTCCTCCTCCTCATCCTCCTCATCCTCCAGAACTGTGCCCCTGCTGGACAATTGCGTCCCTGGCGTTTGCGTGTGCAGGAACCCACCCTCGGAGCCCCTTGCGAATGACTGCCCTGAAAGCCTTGGAAATGTTACCTCTTCATCCTCCTCCTCCTCCTCATCCTGTGCCACATCCTCTTCCATCATCGCCCGAATTGTTTTTTCAAGGAGGCATAGAAGTGGGATAGTTAAGCTGAGAACGGCGTCATTGCCACTGGCCATGTTGGTGGAGTACTCAAAACAGCGCAACAAGGCACACAGGTCTCGCATGGAGGCCCAGTTAAATTAAATAGCGGAATAGAAAATATGATCCAAAAAAAGTGTATGTATATCACACGTACACAACCACACTGGGCCCCAATTACTATTGTTTGTACCCCTAAAAGGCTAGATGAGGAGTAGGGGGAGTATGGAACAGGCAGCACCCTCAAACCTTCAGAAGTATGAGATGAACCCCAACAACTTGGAAAGGTGGATCTCTCTCACACGTACCGACACAGACTATCCCGCAATTCAATTGATCCTCAAAGGTTTTTATTGAATAGCGGAATAGGAAATATGATCAAAAAAAGTGTATGTATCTCGCACGTACACAACCACACTAGGCCCCAATTACTATTGTTTGTACCCCTAAAAGGCTAGATGAGGAGTAGGGGGGGTATGGAACAGGCAGCACCCTCAAACCTTCAGAAGTATGAGATGAACCCCAACAACTTGGAAAGGTGGATCTCTCTCACACGTACCGACACAGACTATCCCCCAATTTAACTGATCCCCAAAGGTTTTTGATTAAATAGCGGAATAGAAAATATGATCCAAAAAAAGTGTATGTATATCACACGTACACAACCACACTAGGCCCCAATTACTATTGTTTGTACCCCTAAAAGGCTAGATGAGGAGTAGGGGGGGTATGGAACAGGCAGCACCCTCAAACCTTCAGAAGTATGAGATGAACCCCAACAACTTGGAAAGGTGGATCTCTCTCACACGTACCGACACAGACTATCCCCCAATTTAACTGATCCCCAAAGGTTTTTGATTAAATAGCGGAATAGAAAATATGATCCCAAAAAAGTGTATGTATATCACACGTACACAACCACACTGGGCCCCAATTACTATTGTTTGTACCCCTAAAAGGCTAGATGAGGAGTAGGGGGAGTATGGAACAGGCAGCACCCTCAAACCTTCAGAAGTATGAGATGAACCCCAACAACTTGGAAAGGTGGATCTCTCTCACACGTACCAACACAGACTATCCCCCAATTTAACTGATCCCCAAAGGTTTTTGATTAAATAGCGGAATAGAAAATATGATCCAAAAAAAGTGTATGTATATCACACGTACACAACCACACTAGGCCCCAATTACTATTGTTTGTACCCCTAAAAGGCTAGATGAGGAGTAGGGGGAGTATGGAACAGGCAGCACCCTCAAACCTTCAGAAGTATGAGATGAACCCCAACAACTTGGAAAGGTGGATCTCTCTCACACGTACCGACACAGACTATCCCGCAATTCAATTGATCCTCAAAGGTTTTTATTGAATAGCGGAATAGGAAATATGATCAAAAAAAGTGTATGTATCTCGCACGTACACAACCACACTAGGCCCCAATTACTATTGTTTGTACCCCTAAAAGGCTAGATGAGGAGTAGGGGGGGTATGGAACAGGCAGCACCCTCAAACCTTCAGAAGTATGAGATGAACCCCAACAACTTGGAAAGGTGGATCTCTCTCACACGTACCGACACAGACTATCCCCCAATTTAACTGATCCCCAAAGGTTTTTGATTAAATAGCGGAATAGAAAATATGATCCCAAAAAAGTGTATGTATATCACACGTACACAACCACACTGGGCCCCAATTACTATTGTTTGTACCCCTAAAAGGCTAGATGAGGAGTAGGGGGAGTATGGAACAGGCAGCACCCTCAAACCTTCAGAAGTATGAGATGAACCCCAACAACTTGGAAAGGTGGATCTCTCTCACACGTACCAACACAGACTATCCCCCAATTTAACTGATCCCCAAAGGTTTTTGATTAAATAGCGGAATAGAAAATATGATCCAAAAAAAGTGTATGTATATCACACGTACACAACCACACTAGGCCCCAATTACTATTGTTTGTACCCCTAAAAGGCTAGATGAGGAGTAGGGGGAGTATGGAACAGGCAGCACCCTCAAACCTTCAGAAGTATGAGATGAACCCCAACAACTTGGAAAGGTGGATCTCTCTCACACGTACCGACACAGACTATCCCGCAATTCAATTGATCCTCAAAGGTTTTTATTGAATAGCGGAATAGGAAATATGATCAAAAAAAGTGTATGTATCTCGCACGTACACAACCACACTAGGCCCCAATTACTATTGTTTGTACCCCTAAAAGGCTAGATGAGGAGTAGGGGGAGTATGGAACAGGCAGCACCCTCAAACCTTCAGAAGTATGAGATGAACCCCAACAACTTGGAAAGGTGGATCTCTCTCACACGTACCGACACAGACTATCCCCCAATTTAACTGATCCCCAAAGGTTTTTGATTAAATAGCGGAATAGAAAATATGATCCAAAAAAAGTGTATGTATATCACACGTACACAACCACACTAGGCCCCAATTACTATTGTTTGTACCCCTAAAAGGCTAGGAGTAGGGGGAGTATGGAACAGGCAGCACCCTCAAACCTTCAGAAGTATGAGATGAACCCCAACAACTTGGAAAGGTGGATCTCTCTCACACGTACCAACACAGACTATCCCCCAATTTAACTGATCCCCAAAGGTTTTTGATTAAATAGCGGAATAGAAAATATGATCCCAAAAAAGTGTATGTATATCACACGTACACAACCACACTAGGCCCCAATTACTATTGTTTGTACCCCTAAAAGGCTAGGAGTAGGGGGAGTATGGAACAGGCAGCACCCTCAAACCTTCAGAAGTATGAGATGAACCCCAACAACTTGGAAAGGTGGATCTCTCTCACACGTACCAACACAGACTATCCCCCAATTTAACTGATCCCCAAAGGTTTTTGATTAAATAGCGGAATAGAAAATATGATCCCAAAAAAGTGTATGTATATCACACGTACACAACCACACTAGGCCCCAATTACTATTGTTTGTACCCCTAAAAGGCTAGATGAGGAGTAGGGGGAGTATGGAACAGGCAGCACCCTCAAACCTTCAGAAGTATGAGATTGTGTTCACTGTACCCCACAAAGATTGAGTTCACTGCACCCCACAATGATTGTGTTCACTGCACCCCACAAAGATTGTGTTCACTGCACCTCACAAAGATTGTGTTCACTGTACCCCCCAAAGATTGTGTTCACTGCACCCCACAAAGATTCTGTTCACTGTACCCCACAAAGATTGTGTTCACTGCACCCCAAAAAGATTGTGTTCACTGCACCCCAAAAAGGATGTTGTTCACTGCACCCCAAAAAGGATGTTGTTCACTCCACCCCAAAAAGATTGTGTTCACTGCACCCCACAAAGATTGTGTTCACTGCACCCCAAAAAGATTGTGTTCACTGCACCCCAAAAATGATTTTGTTCACTGCACCCCAAAAAGGATTTTGTTCACTGCACCCCAAAAAGGATGTTGTTCACTCCACCCCAAAAAGATTGTGTTCACTGCACCCCAAAAAGATTGTGTTCACTGCACCCCACAAAGGATTTTGTTCACTGCACCCCAAAAAGATTGTGTTCACTGCACCCCAAAAAGGATGTTGTTCACTGCACCCCAAAAAGGATTTTGTGCACTGCACCCCAAAAAGATTGTGTTCACTGCACCCCACAAAGGATTTTGTTCACTGCACCCCACAAAGATTGTGTTCACTGCACACCAAAAAGGATTGTGTTCACTGCACCCCAAAAAGATTTTGTTCACTGCACCCCAAAAAGATTGTGTTCACTGCAGCCCAAAAAGATTGTGTTCACTGCAGCCCAAAAAGATTGTGTTCACTGCAGCCCAAAAAGATTGTGTTCACTGCAGCCCAAAAAGATTGTGTTCACTGCAGCCCAAAAAGATTGTGTTCACTGCAGCTCACACACAGAAAAATGGATGTGGATCACTGACACCTGCCTATCTCCAATCCCACACCACACAGCAATATCGATTGTAGTTTGTAGAACACAGTTTCCCTAAAATTCAGCAGACTCTGTCCCTAACAGGATTGAGAAGAGATCGTAGATCAGGATTGAGTGCAGACCCCACCCCCCACACAGCAATATCGATTGTAGTTTGTAGAAGACACTGACCCTATAATTCAGCAGACTCTATCCCTAAAATGCCTACAACTCGCCCTGCCTAAACACTCCGACCTGTCCCTCAATTCTATCCGGACACAAATGGTTTTTTCCTGCCTATCTTTCCCTAATCAGCAGCCAGCACGTTGATGTGTGCTCTGTCCCTGAATCTAAGCAGCATAATGACGCCGCTGCGGCTGCCTCGAACTTATAAAGACTTGGTCACATGCTTCAGACGGCCAATCACAGCTACTGAGACATTTGCAGGCATGGCTGGGATGGCTTAAGGCACACCAGTTAAACGATTGTTGATTGGCTGTTGAAAGCCCGCCATGAAAAGAGCGCCAAAGCATGCAAAACCCGGAAATAAAACGACCGAACACGGATTTTTACCCGAACATACAGTAAAGTGTCCGTGTCCGTGTTCGGGTACAAAAAATCCAATTATTCGGTACGAACACGAATAATACAGTCCGTGTTCGCTCAACACTATTCACCAGCAAAGGCATCTTTTCCCATTCTTCGGCTGTTGCAATTGCTGGGTGCGGTATGACATCACTCCTGTGTATGTGTGGGAATGCAGTCATCCTGGCACACTGGCAGAGTGCCAGAAGGTAAACTGAGCTGCACTTGTGCAGCTCAGTGTACATACCACAGAGGCGTGCAAACATATAAATGTACTTGATTGCAGAAGAGACATTGCATGTTTAAAATTTACCCTCTAGTTCTGCTTAAGTGCCGACTCACTGGGCCTGATTTTCTAAAGGATATATGTTTGCCCTGACATATCAACCATGGGATAAACACACATATATGCTACAATATACAAGTGGTTTGCTCTGGATCATATGAACAACCATGCAAGCCTGAAATAAATAAATGTGATTTATTCCAAGGTAAGGAAAAAAATAGGCCGAAAGTCCCAACCAATCCTGTTTCATCAGCATGGTTTGCCATCATCAGTGGTCCCATTCTCAGGGGTCACAAGATGTTGCTGATGAAACGCATTAGGTGAGACTGGTGGGACACATAATTTTCAGTCATTGGTGCGTAGGTGAAGTGCAAACCAGCTCTCTCATTTTCCATTTCCATGCTTTTACATACCTGAGCATTTTATATTGATGTAAGTGCAATTTTAAACAATTTCATTTTTTTTTATGGATTTTACTACACTTTGAGAGGTTCCTCTACCTTTTTTCCTTGTGAGGGAAGTTTTTACAGAGTCTCTTAAGTTCCATCAAAAGTATGGGGAATTCCAATCGCCCATGTGTACAGGATACCATCGGCTGAACAGATGAATATGGGAACACCTGGTTGGAAGTTTTGCTTCTATTGGATGTGTCAATTCCTCCACATTTGGATGCATTTATTTGCACCAAGCACTTTAATAAAGAACTGCATATCATGGAATTTTTGCACAATTTTTTATTGTTTGTTCGAAAATTTTTATATATTTATTTGCACTGAGCACTTTAAATAGGATTGGATTCTAGAGATTTTGGACATAATTGTTTGTTTTTCTTGAACATTTACAAGAGCACAGTCTATTTTTATTTCTTTACATCTTTGGCTTAATTAAGCTGGAAGACGTGCAGCTCTCTTAAATTCAAATTTTTGCTTTTGGTATACATTTTTTTTTTCACGTGTTGGGTATACAAGTTTGTTATACACTTTCAAATCACATTTATATATTTATTTATTTTTCAGCTGGTGTAGATTTACTATTTAAGTTAATTTTTTTCAAATGTTTATCTGTACCAGGTAGTAATTAATTCATAAATGCACAGGGGACAAAAAACCTTTATTCATTAAAGCCTTCGTGAAGTGTATGTGGAGTGGTATGGTACTTCACATGCATCTTTGTGAATGTGCAGACATTTCAGGCAGTATTAAACCCAAAAACAAAAAAGTAACATATTGCAGCTTACCTAAATCTTAGATATGGCTGCATAGTTTTATATTTTTTTATGCTTTTTTTCCCTTTATTTTTACCCAGTGATCTAGGTAGTAAGTCTATTATTTGTTAACTTCCTTTAACAGATCAAGCTGTCCAACACAAGTGGCCGTTAGAGGGCTGAGACTAACCCCTTGTGACTGACAGGAGCGCCTACAATAATCAGCTTTATGTAAAACTTGTATCCCAATAGGAAAAAAAAAAAGCAGTTGCTGTAACTGCCTAACAAAATGTTAGGTGGAGTTCAGCTTCAATTTGTCAGGCAAGTCCATCTAAATCTGCTAATGCACCTAGCACTACTCCTCAGATGATGATGCTGCCCAAAAGTGTCTACATTGCTCCCCCATCCAAAATGCAGACACCTCAAAGAGGTTGTAAACTCAAATTTTTTTTTTTCTTTTTCACCCTGAAAGAGAAAAGCATAATGGGCTAGTATGCATCGCATACTAGCTCATTATGCAATACTTACCTTAGAACGAGCCCCCGCCTTGCCGACCGCTCACCTCTATGACGGGCGACATGTTCAGTCGCCCGTCTTCCGGGATCGCGGCATCCGGCCATCTGATTGGCCGGAGCCGCGGTGACGTCACTCCCGCGCACGCGCGCGGGAGCCGACGGTCACGGCACGGGATTCTGAAGGAACGGCACCAGCGGCCGTTCCTTCAGAGCGCATGCGCCAGTGACGTCACTGGCTCCATGTAAGGTAAATATCTCCTAAACGGTACATGTTTAGGAGATATTTACAGTACCTATAGGTAAGCCTTATTATAGGCTTACCTATAGGTAAAAGTGTCTGAGGAGGGTTTACTTCCTCTTTAAGACAGAAGTGTGTTGCTGGCCAGATTAGCAGGTGAAATAAAGGGAAAAAGAAGAAAACTAATGCAACCACCACATTTAAGGATTGGTAAGCTGCAATCTATTATTTTTTATTGTTGGATTTAATATTGCTTTAGTTAGTAGCCGGTTTATGGGATTGCATACACTGGAGCTTGTAACAGAGAAACTAGAGCCACACCACATGCATTGAACATCAATGTCTAATTAGCTGGATGGATTTGGGATGTATGTGTAGGCACACAATGCAAGCATACTGTAACAATTTATCCCAGCTCTTGTCTCTTCATTTGCTTTAATAAATCATCCCACTATGTCTATGAGTCCTGTGCTGGCATATGTGGCAGTAAAACAAGCTTAATTTCAAGAATCTATGTCCTAATGAACGGAAGTACACCTCATCAGGCTGTAGATGTAGTATTGCTAGATGTTAAGTAATTGCACTCCCACTCAATAATAGTTTTGCATCTGTTTGTAGGGAATGGGATATAGTAATATGCAAATGTTTTTTTTCCATATTTATGATATGGGATAGACTTGCTTATTTGACTTTTTTACACTTTTTAAGGGACGATAATAACATTCTTTTACTTTAAATAAATCTCTAAAATGTCCCTCCCAAATTAATTTGCTCTCTACTCCCTTCCCTCTGTTAGATCTGTATATAATATATTACAATTTCTATCTGCCATCTGTTGCTGAATTACCAAAAGTGTCTTCCAGACTCCTAAATTAATCTTATTAGATACAATTTATGCATTGTTGCTAATTTCATAGTCTTGTGTATGTGGCTTGCCATTGCAAACAACATACACGTAGAAGTGTGTGTGTGTATATATATATATATATATATATTTATATATATCTATATATATATATAAGTAATGGGTTGAGAAATTTTCTTTGTTTATGCCAAAAAAGAAGTGAGAAAGAATTTTTACATATTGGCTAAACTAATTATTCTATCTTTCCAGTGAGTTACTATAATTAAAATTGAAATAAAATCATTTGTATTTTATTAGCACCCAGTAGCCTGTTGTGTAGCTAATGTAACATGAATGTCTCAGAAATGAAAAAATAATGCTTTTTTTTAACAGTTTTACAACCCCTCCTCTTACAGCCACCCCCCCCCCCCCCAGTTTTAGGTGTATAAAAGAGATTATGTAGGTATGGTAGTATTACATTTCAGCAGGACCCCAGAGACAGCCCTCTAAGGGCACCAGGATGGCTGTGAAGGGAAGAAAAATCTGAATCCCCAAACAATGTAGGCAGCATAGTGGGTGCTTGGTGCAGAGGTGGGGGAAGGGGGGGGGGGCATTTACAGGAACCAGTCCTCTGTTTGCATGCAGCTGAGCCCGAGCTTCTCTTCTTCTCCCTCCTGGCGGCTTTCAGCTGTTGCAAGGGCAGACAAAAAGGGAATTGGTTCCTGTTTGTGCCCCCCACCACACGGATTACCCTCTCTATGCACAATCCTTGCCTGGGCCCGGCATTTCAGTTAAAATCTGAATGTATGTATCATTTTTTTTAATGCCAAACATTGTACTCTATGGTACTCCAATCAAGATAAAGCTCTATCAGGCATGTCAACACTTCTCAAATACTTAGTTGTCCAATTTTGGTAACATTGTTCCACTCGTAGTTTATTTTTTTGTTATTAGATGGCTGGAGTAGAACAAGAGTAATGTTTCACATGCCGTGGGTTCAAAGATATGTTTCAGCATACTGCACTGTAGAGATGTTATATGAGCAATGGTGGGCTTTCTGTCTTGTGGACTTCCTGTCAGCCTCAATTGGAGTTGACTCGACTCTGACCTCTTTCATTAATACGTTTTTTTTTTGCGTGAAGAACTGCCCCTGTCTGGTTTTCTTTTTTCTTTTCTCTGAGCACTAGAGACTATAAAATCACAGGAGATAAGATGCTGCAACCCATGTATTTTTTGCTTTGGATAGAGACATTTGCCTGGAATTAGGTTTGTGTGTTACCTTAAAATTTACTCATTTTTTTCTAGCTCAAATTTATAAAGGCTTGACATTTTTGAGTAAGAAAAGGAAAATTGGCTTTAAATTGTACACAGGTGTGCATCTTTCTAGTTCCTTGAGCTCCAACGGCATTAACTGACAGGTTTCTGCTTGTCAAAGGGCATAATTTATCTCTTCTTACATCATTTGCTCAATAATTACACAAAAGACAAGTTTAAAAAAAAAAGTCAAAAAGAAGTTACTTGTTTTGTATTACAATACATATGTATGACAAATGCAACTATCTCCTAGGGTAGTTGATTGTTATTTTAATGTCCTGAAATACCATTTTGTATAGCCTTGGCACTGGGCCTGTTTATCTTCTATTCCAAATTATCTCCCTATTCCATCATCAAGCAAGTCATTTTTATGATGAATCTCCTGCTCAGTGGTGGGTGACGTTTTTGTGATAGGAAATTAATTCTGCAGCGCTCAACCTATGTAGGAATTGCCACGCAGAACAGAGCTGCCATGTGTCTACTTCACTTCTTTGGTTGCAATATTAATGGATGAGTTCCAACATTTATTGTACCTGTTACATTCTTTTTTAGATCTCCCAGACACCTAGTTGAAAGAGATTTTTTGCAGTTCAAAACATCATGTAGACATGCAAATCAAACCTTAGTCACTAAAGACCGATGCTCAGAGTAGACAAATGATAAAGACTGGCCTCTAATTGATAACAGCTCCAGCTAGCTCAGTTGGCAGCTGTGCCGCACATTATTTAGTTGCCCTCTTGTGAATAAAAACACCTTGGTTCTTATGAAGCCTAAATTGATGTTTTCTGAAATATTCTGATGGCAAGCACAGATGGCAAACATAAAAAAGTGGCAGGGATGTGCATCACTCTCCATCTAACTGAAGTGTGATGATATTAAGTTTTAAGAATTTCAACTGGATTCTGGAGTAAAAATATTTATTAAACTGAAAGTAACATCAGGCATGCATAGGTTAGAGATAGTGGATGGCGCCATTCAGAGAAATCACAAATAAATTGTATCTAGAGCTAGATAACTAATCTGAATGTGAACATTGTTAAACATGGATTTGTTTGCTATCAAATAATATGTGATTTTAAAAAAGAATGTCTACAAAAATGGCTAGAATGCCCTACACCTATCACAGCTGACAGGCGCAACATTTGATACTAGTTATTTCTTGTTTCTTCTACTCTTGGGTATTCAAAATAAATTAATACATTAAAACGGTAGTATATATCGCTTTTTTACACTTTTACCTACAGGTAAGCCTATAATAAGGCTTACCTGCAGGTACAATTAATATCTCCTAAACCGGCACGGTTTAGGAGATATTTGCAGTGCATGCAGCCGCTCACGCGAGCAGCGCATGCGCTCTGAAGGTCCGGGGGGACCTTCAGTTTTGCGTGTCGGGAGCTTGCCGGAAAATCACTCCCGCACGCATGCGCGGGAGTGACCTCATGCGATGCATACTAGCTCATTATGCCTTTGCCTTGCAGGTTTTTGTTTTTTTTTTGTTTGTGTTTTTGGGTGTACAACCGCTTTAATGGTAAAGGCTCTTATCATAGATTATTTTTAGAGACTCTGTTTGGTCTTTAAAAAAAAAAGAGCTATCCTACTCTGCAAAAAAAAAAAAGGGCTATTATACTCATCTCTCTGGCAGTCCATGTGTACTAGCTCCCTTATGTTCCAGTCTTTGGCTTTCAACACTTTTGGAAGTTTAAAATGCCTGTGTCCCTCTTTTCAATGTTTTTATTTGAACTCAACCCTTAATCAAGGTTGATACAAACACATTTGATTTTTTAGTGTGAACCAATAAACTCATTTGGACTATTTTATCCTTTGTACTGATGCTCTTTGCACTGGTGCATGTTTTTTTTTTCTGGTAACCTGCTGGGTCCCCACTGGAAGGTAATCCTGTCTGTTGTAAGCAGCCTAACCTGAGTCAATGATCTCTGTAAATGTTTTTCTCCTGTCACTACTTTCTATGAACTCAAATCAAATTCTTAATGTCTCTTGGATTTTTTTTTTTTTAAATCATTGTATTGTCAAAGTCAACAATGTCTTTAATTTCTTGAGATGTGCAACAAAAAGCAATGTTTTAAAATTTTTTACGTTATTTTTCTTATTTTTTTAGATTGATGTATTAATGAAATAAAGATGAGTTTTTAATGTTAACATCTTTCTTGTCAATGTTCCGCTGTTCTGTAGATCAGTTGAAAGACAGTTCTTTTTTAACTAGGTGAGAACAGAATTGTATGTTGGGGTGGAAAAAAAAACCATACATACACTGTACATCTCTGCAATACTGTACATATACATTTCCTCAAGTTGTATCCCTGTAAAGATTCTACAAATACAGAAGAACTTCTTAAAATCTGCAAAAAAAATGCACTGAGCTCCTAGGTTCTATTGTGGATTGACAACACACAGAACGTTTGTGTCAGCCCTGCCCCATTGTCTTTTGCTAAATCTGAACCCTCCCACTTTCCTCCTTATTACAAAATAGACACTAAATATTTTGTGGTCCACAAAAAAAAAAAAAAAAACTTAGAGGGCTAATTAAACTCATTGAGACTACATAGGAAGCATGGCCATGGCACAGGACAGATTTTATTTTTTGCCATGTTTAAAAGGTATTTTTTTGTACTTATGAAACAGACATAACAAAACACTTCCAACTGTGTATTTGAAAGGTAAGATTGTAGTAAGTAAGATAACTTTAATTTTCAACAGAAATAAATAAAAGACACCACCATGTGCTTGCATACACATGTCAGCCCCTTCCCAAGCACCTCTAAAACCCCTAAATCTAGGACACTCTGATGTTTAGATGTCTGCTACCTCTCCTTTATTGGTTGCTGAGTCTGCCCATCACCTTTAAGGACCAACTGTGGGGTAAGAAAAAAGGGTAGCACACAGGGCATCACTTCGTTTTCCTGATAAAGGCAGCATTTGCACATCAAATCAATAGCCGATCTCTTAGCAGTCCCAAGGTCATTCTTAAAAGGTGTTAATCATATTGAAATGTTTACATTTATTCTTTATTCAATTGCCATTTCTTTTTTACAATTGAATAATAAACAAGGAAGTGTTGGCATACCATTCTAACAAGGTTATACATCTAGCTTATATAAATGTGTGGTTAATATGATGCCTGTACATTAAAAAGTGTTACAATTTAATAAACAAGAAATAAACATATATATATATATATACTGTATGCATATATATTACAACATGCTTTGATATATTTGTTGATACAATGAAGTAAATACAAGTAAATATACCATATCATTTTCAAGTCGTGTTTTAGGTACAATGTTGACTTAGGGTCCTTTCACACGACCGCTCCGCTGCTTCAGTCCGCTGCGGGACTTTTTTTTTTTTTTTTTCACGGAGCGGATGACATTCGTGTCATCCGCTCCATGTGCCCGCATATCATCCTATCTGTTTGCGGATGATATGCGGACATAATGTAAGTATATGGCACTGCGGATGTCAGCGGATGACACCGCTGACATCCGATTTTCCTTCCTTTCCGGTTTTTTAACCGGAAGAAAAAATGGGGTTCTGTTCCATTCGAAAAAACGGAACTGAACTGAAAGGAGGAAAATCGGATGTCAGTGGATGGTATTCCACTGACATCCGCAGTGCCATTCACTTACATTATGTCCGCAAATCATCCGCAAACGGATGGGATGATTTGCGGACACACGGAGCGGCCGTGTGAAAGGACCCTAAGGGCTCTTTCACACGAGCGTTCCGTATGTCCGCAAATCATCCTATTTTTTGCGGATGATTTGCGGACATAATGTAAGTCTATGGCATTGCGGATGTCAGCGGAATACTATCCGCTGACATCCGATTTCATTCCTTTCAGTTCTGTTCCGTTTTTTGGAACGGAACAGAACCCTATTTTTCCTCCGTTCAAAAAACGGAAAGGAAGGAAAATCGGATGTCAGCGGTGTCATCCGCTGACATCCGCAATCCCCATAGACTTACATTAGGTCCGCATATCATCCGCAAACGGATGGGATGATATGCGGACACACGGAGCGGATGACAGAAATGTCATCCGCTCCGTGAAAAAAAAAAAGGACCGCAGCGGAGCTCTCACACGGAGCGGCCGTGTGAAAGAGCCCTAAGAGAAATTTCGGTGTCAATTAAAGATTGTGTATTTTTTTTAAAGATATACTAAGATAGACATCCAACATCTGAAGTAGAGTGACCAGTGAACGAGGTAAAAGTTCATAGGAGAGTGGGATAAACTGACATCAAGGAGAGGAGAGTTCAAAAAGAAAGGAGGAAAAAAAAAGGGAGGGGGGGGGGCTGCCTGCCCTGCTTAGTATGTCAGGAAGGTACATTCACCCAATAATAAAAGTTTTCTTTTAAAGCCCAACTCCAGGCAGCATTTGAATTTGAAATCAGGTGGAGAAACGAAAGCACTTCTGTCACTTTATCAATCAAAATTGCAAAAAAGAAAGTGCAGTGCAAACCACCATATAATAAACCATAAAACAAAACATGTAAATATTAATATACCGATAGACTGTGTATCAACAGCTCAAACCAATAGGAAATGTATAGAACAACACATAAATTGAATAAATACATGATAAATCCAAAATATAACTCAAAATATACCAAAATTAATCATAAACACATATGATATGTCAATACGTTCATAAAGAAAAAAAGAAAAGCATCCGTAGAGAAAGTCCATAAAAAAACAAGCAAAATCAAATAAAAAAAGGTGAAACTTGAGCAATAATTCAGTTATCCATTATTGTGTCATCATAGGGAGGGTGTCCCACCAGTATTCACTCTCTGTTCTTACCTGGAAATGTGGACCTATTTGATGTTACTAGGTCAATCAGCGCCTTTCACTTTCACTGAATGGTATTTAAAACACTTGTTCCCAGCCACTGAATGAGGAAATGCCTCAGCAATGATTCATAGGCTTCTTCCATAGGATAAGGGGCATAACCAGGCTTATTCACTTAAGGCAAAGAGAAAACTCTTTGCCTTAAGTAAACTAGGAGCCTGTAATAAAAAATCCTCCTTATATGTGCAGTTCCTACATAACCTCATAATTTGTCCTTTGGGTATATTATCCAACCATGCCTGTAAATGGCAGCTGTCTCTTGGGATATACCTATTACAAGCAGTGGGTTTAAAGAAGGTTTTGGTAGCCAAATTACCCTGGTTGTTGGAAATCTTTAGATATAAGAATGTGATGTCAGTTCTGCTCAATTGCCAGGTTAACACTATATTTCTATTGTAATTATTCAGAATATTCATGAAATGTGAGAAACTATCATCATTGTCCCTCGTTTATGGCTTTTTATAGATACCCTCCACTCCATGGACTATGTTGCAAACCAAGGGAAAATGGCGCTGTACTTCCTGTCTGTTTGGTCTCCAATTTGGCACCTATTTTGAAGATAGCAGCTAGTATTGTTAGTAGGTTTAGTGTTAGGATGGAATAATGGTCTCAGGGAAAATTGTTTGGTCTCCAACATGGTGCTCATAAAAGCTATATAGCTTGCAGAAAAACAAATAATAGAAATTGACGCAATGATTGTCACCTTACCCCTAAGTTATTCAGGTTTTTTTGGTTGGTTGGTTTTTCCACCAGACCAACTATGTAAACTATGTTATCTATGTGAAACTAAAACTGCAGAAGCAAGATTCAAAGTGGAAAGAAAAAAAAGTCATGTATCAATAGTCCGTCCCACCATGGGGTCTTTGGGGCTCTAATGATTGTCTGAAGCTCATTGCAAGCCTCTGGAGGAGAGGTAGAAACAATCTCCAGGAACATGCAAAAGAAGAGGGGTACCTCTAAGTGCAGACTGATTACCACATATATTGAGCACAAAGTAGGAGAGCAACTCACATTTTTTACTTTTTTAACTTTATTACACTATGTGGATTATTTTTTTTTTGCCTTGAGTGAAAGAGTCTGGTTATGCCCCTTATCCTATGGGAGAAGCTCATTGATCTTTGCTGAGGATCTGCTTATTCAGTGGCTGGGGACAACTTCTTTATCTACACTTCAGAAAAGGGTAAAGGCTGTGTGAATGGTGGTGGGGCCCTCTCCTTATGATGACACAATAATGGATCACTGAATTATTGCTCAAGTTTCACCTTTTTTTTTTTTTCAGTTCATTTCACTGGGTTTTTTTGGACTTTGTTTATGTATTTTTCTCTTTTTTCTTTATGGACTTAATGCATGCATTGACGTATGATCTGTGTTTAAAATTCATTTTGGTAAATTTTGAGTTATGTTTTGGGTTTATCACGTATTTATGCAATCCCAGTATTGTTATATACATGTCTTATTGATTTGGGCTGTTGATACACAGTCTATTATGCCTCGTTTCCACTGAGCGGATCGGTTCGGGTCGGTTCGGTAGGGTACGCTAATTTGAGTGTTATGAAAGTGGCCCATACAACCGAACCAAACCGCACCATTCCTGGTCCTGCTTTAGATGTAGGGCCATAGGAAATGGTACGGTACGGTTAGGGCGGAGCTACTGGTGTCACACTATAGATTCCACTGATTGGCGGACAGGAAAACTTCAATGCTCACGTCAAATGAAAGAGCAAAACAAACACCTCATTTGGTGTAAACCCCGCATGGTCCCTGGTGGCCCGACTTGCAGTGGAAATGCTCACCTGAATAGACCGGACCATTCTAACCCTTCCAAACTGTACCGACCCGAACCGTTCCGCTCAGTGGAAACGAGGCATGAGTGTATTACTCATTACATACATTGTTTTAAGACAGTTGGTTTATCATATTGTGATTTGCTTTGCACTTTCTTTTTTGCATTTTTGATTGATTTGTGGTGAATACACACTCAGTGCCAGCAGCAAGCGGCCTGTATTTTTTCTTTAAAGGTAGCGCAGAGGACTCCTTTTGCTTTGGGTTCTGTCAAATTATCACTGCGTGAATCCCCATTTTTCTGACAAACTGTACATGCTTACTTTGTCCCCATGGAAGAGATTTCAATTCTCACCTTTTTCTCTCTGACATCTGTCACTTGCACAAAAATGTGAAGGCAAACTAACCGCGTGGGAAATAAAATTACGAGGGAGGTTCTGTTGTCAAGCCTGTCTCTCTATGCTATTGAAATTAACATCATTCACAAAGAATCAACACAAGGATAAGATTTTTGTTTTGAGCTACATGACTGTCATTTTCACATTAAACTGAGCTCAATAAAATTGTAATTTCTTTGGAAAATAAGGATACTACCTGCAAAAAAAGCAAGAAAAAGCAAACTTTTTTTTTTTTTTTTGCCAAAACTTAATTGAACGCGCTGAAGCTAGAATGGTTACTATGCAGAGCTGAACTAGATTCTTTATGCACCGGTTTTCGGAAATCTCCCCCATAGAGAAAAAAATTGTTTTCTATGCATCCTGTTTACACTACAGTGGAGAAGAGTATAAAAAGGCAGTAAGATTGCTTTTTTGACCACTGCTTTCCTGAAGTTTTCATTCACCTTTCCATCTTTATGCACAGTTTGTGACATTTTAATAAAGTTAAACAAAAGAAAAAAGGTAAACAGTGCTTGAATTTAAAAACCCAAAACGATGCCCCCACCACTGCCTGATCTAAAACCCACTCCAGTCTTTGATTGGACAGTCAGCGAACAGTAGAATGCGCTCAGCAGATTATCTTTTTAGGCTGTCACTCTATACAGTCTGTATACCGCTGTTCACAGGATTACAGGAGGCTGATATTAACACAGTTTCATGTACTTTTGCCGGCTGCATACAAACAATAACGTTATTTTTTACACATCTGTTTTAAACTTTGAACATAGGTATAAGGCATATTTTTAATATATGCATTTTTGCATAATGCTATGTTTGTTCAACCAAAACCTGTTCAACCTGTTTAACCACTTGCCGACCGCCTGCCGCAGATATACTCAGCTGCCCGAATCACTGTACCCATACATCTCTCCTCGGGATTCGCAAGAGGGGAAGCTGATCTGCGGGGCTGGCGGTTGCGATTGCCGCCGGGTACCCGTGATCACTACCCTGGAAGACAGAACCGCGGTCTGCCATTATAAACATGGCAGACCGCTGTTCTGTCAGCAATCAACACAGGAATCCTGTGTTCATTGAATTTAGGAACACGTGTCCCTGTGTTGATTCCATAAGCCCATCCCCTCACAGTTAGAAAATACCCCCTAGGCATACATTTAACCCTTTGATTGCCCCTGTTGTTAACCCCCTTCCCTGCCAGTGTCATTAGTACAGTAACAGTGCATATTTTTAGGATAGAGTTTGTGGGCATAGTGAGGAGTGTGGTCTTTATGGAAATGTGTCTCTTGGATGGCGATGACATCTGCATTAGCAGTCGTTGCCTCTTTCCAAAGGGAATGTCTTTTCGCAGGGTGGTTCAGTCCTCGAACATTTAAGGACATAAATTTAATGGTCATTCGGGTTTGAATTATCGATATAATTCACGAAAAGGCACATAATAGATGATGAGGAGAATAGTGAAGCCAGTGAATCAGTCGAATAGGGAAAAGTATCGTAGTAAGTAGTTGCATCCGAATAGATGATGGACCTCTGAGCTGAAGGGATGTTAATTAGTGTTCGTGGCAGAGCGCATAAGGGAAGAATGGAGCATACGCTGGAGAGAGTCAGTAGCATGTAGCCATCCATACGTAGGTATTGGAAAAGGCATGTGGATGTGCATAAAGTGTAAGTTGTGTCCAAAAGTTCGTCGGACAGGAAAAGGGGATCAGCCAGTAACATATAATATCCAAAGCCCAGTAGAACAATAAGCATAAGAACAAAAACAAAAAAGGAAGAAGTATAAAAAGAAAGGTTCATTCAGAACCATGGGTGCAGCAAACGCTGCCTATGTCACGGGGTTATGAGTACAGTGGAAGGTACTCTTTGGAGATCCAGCAGCTTGTGACCCCGGGAACATCATGTTAATACAGCGGGTGAGGTTTGCTGAAGACTTACATTTCCGTGTGACAACCTTACAGTCTGGCGGAACATGTTGGGGTTGTTGATGTTGGGGCAGAGGGGCAGGTAGCATAGGTTGGGAGTCTGGAAGTATTCCCCATTGGTGGAGGAAATGGATGCCTTCATCCAGGGTGTTTATTGTGGCAGATGTATCATTGTGAGACACACATAACTTGGCAGGGTATTTCCATTTGTAAATTATTTTATTGTTACGCAGAGCTTTAGTAATAGTATTTAAGTTCTGTTGCCTCTGTAGTGTATGCTGAGAGAAATCTGGGAGTACTTGCATAAGTGCAGCTTGTTCAGGGAGATGGTCGCTGCGTCAGAAGGTCTCCAATATTTTTTCTTTCATTTGGAAAAAATTAATCTGCAATAAAACATCACGGGGTACTTCTTGGGGCAGGAAAGAGGGTTTAGGAATATGATGGATCCTATCGATAGTGAGGTCTGTTGAGGTAAGATTAGGCAGGACAGCTGAAAAAACGTTGCGAACATAGCATGGTGGTATGGTTTCCGGGATGTCCCTTAATTTAAGGTTGTTGTGACATGACCTATCCTCAAGGTCTGCTAATTTATTTTTTATGTAGATCATGTCTTCTTGAGAAGAGGTATGTGAGTCCACCAATACATTATAGGAAGTAGTAATTTCACTCAGCTTACTTTCCACTCGATCAAACCTGTCTCCAAGATGCTGGGTTTCCTTTTGACAGTGATTAATAGAAGACAGTATATCTGATTGTATGGAAGAGCGTAAGGAGAGTAACATTTCTTTCAAAGTGGTATCTGATACTGGTTGACCAGTGGTTGGGATTCAGGGAATAATGTAAAAGGATAAGGGGCAGGAGGGGATTTTGCAGCATGTCCACTCACCTCCATTGAGGATGCATCCTCATTATAACTGTCCTGCTCTTTTCTGGGCCTTGATTTTACATGGCTTTGCGTTGAAGGAGTGGAGTGGCCTGAGTGTGAGGCTCAGTTGTCTTCGGTTGTGGCAGGGTGTTGCAGATTTCCCTGTGTGGCGCCAGCAGTCAGCTCACCCACTAGAGGATTGAGAGAGGCGTTGTGGATCCAGTTTCTGCTGCCATTTTGTTGGAGCCCCACTTCGGCGTTTTAGCGGCATCGTGACGGCTCTTCTCCTCCTCATCCCTTGTCGGTGTAGCCGATGTTCCGCTGTGTCAAGGGAGGTAAGTGGAATCGGTGTCAGGCTCGTAGTGCGCCGTAGATGTAGGAGATTCCCGGGCAGTCACAGAAGCTCCTGGATCAAGCTGCCATCAGCTCCGTGGTCGCCACGCCCCCACAGTGCATATTTTTATCACTGATTACTGTAGTAATGTCACTGGTCCCCCCCAAAAATGTCAAAAATGTCAGTTAGGTGTCCGATTTGTCTGCCGCAATGTTGCAGTCCCATTAAAAATCGCTGCACACTGCCGTTACAAGTAAAAAAATGTAAATATAAATGGCATAAATCTTACCCCTAGTTTGTATATGCGATAAATTTTGTGCAAACCAATCAATAGACACTTATTGGGATTTTTTTTTTTACCAAAAATATGTGACAAAATACAAATTGGTCTAAAATGATGAAAAAATTTGATTTTTACATTTTTTTTTTACTGGGAATGTTATATAGCAGAAAGTGAAAAATAGTTTTTTTTTTTTTAATTTCTCTCTTTTTTTGTTTATAGCGCAAAAAATAAAAATCGCACAGGTGATCAAATACTACCAAAAGAAAGCTCTATTAGTGGAAAATAAAGGACATCAATTTTATTAGAGTACAGTGTCGCACGACCGCACAATTGTCAGTTAAATTAATAGTGCCGTATCAGAAAAAATGGCCTGGTCATTAAGGGGGTAATTCCTTCTGGTCCAGAAGTGGTTAGTTAAATTATATATATATATATATATATATATATATATATATATATATATATATATATATATATATATATATATATATATATAGATGGCTATATATATTTACTTTTTTTTATTGAATATAATACTTTATTTAATTAATACAAATGTTGTCCAAGACAGATGCCCAGGCTGGGGATTTGCTGCCAAGATGTCTTATTAACTAACCACGCTCGGTAAACATTATCTTCGTTGTGTAGCTGTGCACAGAATGTTCCCTGCAATGGAACGCATGCTTGCTTGCAATGGTTCAACATAACTAGAATAGTAAAGGATTTAATTGGATTCTTGTAACATTAGCATAGGCCTGTGAGCAAAGGACAAAGTTAAGCATCCGGTGACTAAAATAATTTAGGATCAAGTTGCACATTTCCCAGCAAAATTGTTAATGCCATCTGTAGAGGAACATTCACTGATATTCCCCTAAGACAACAAGAACAGTTGTATTAGAAGCTGTAGACATAGGTTTTTGTATCACACAGTAAAAGATTCATTAATATAACTCATGTAAAGCTCTTCATTAAAATGATCACAGTGTAGAAGCAACTAAAGTTGAATTTGAACATCTCACCCTAAGTTCAAGTCACCACAGCAGCTTTACGTGAGTATGTGAACTAATCTAAAACTTCCTGGAGATGTAACATAGCAACATCAAAGAAGAGTGCCAACTGGTAAAATCTTAAGTTACAATTACATATCAGTGTAATTAACTGACATCTGTGCAGTGGCCCTTCAAAATACCTGTCTTGTATCTTGTAAAAAATGAATTGGTTCTCAACAGGAACGTTGAGATGAAATGTCTTTGCTATGGTAGGTTGAAATATATTATGGCAGAACAATTTTAACTATGATTTATTCCTTATTTTCCTTTGTGTGCCTTCTTCTAGTGACCCTTTAAGTACTTACTGTACAATCAAAACCTATACCCAGAACCTTAGAGAATGCAACCTGATTTACTTTTGCATTTGCACAGTGCATTACTAAAACTGACAATGTACTTCTGAATGGGGCTTATTTTGGGTTGACTTAAAGGTGTACAGGACATTCACTTCACTCCAATCATGTGCAAATTTCCTTACATTTGATGGGGTATTCAAAGTGAACAAAGTTTCCATTTGCTATTTAAACATTCAGTTTGCTGTGGGAAAATTCTTTACTCAACCCCATTGTGTAGAAAATGGAGCAAAAACTGAACCCATTCCTTGACACAGGGTTTTTCAACCAGGGTGCCGCGACTCACTGGTGTGCCGCAAAGAGTCCTCGGGGTTGCCGCCGCAAGAGCACACCCAAGTAAGGCAGTTAAGCATAATATTCTTTACTGCACCTTAAGCTTTTTTTTAAAGTAAGGGCTGGTCTTGTGCCTTTTAAACATGCAAAAAACCTGTTAGGGTATTCTGTGCTGTGCGGGTTCCCTGCCCGCATCCTACCAACCGATGACATCATCGGTTGCAAAGGAGGGTGTCAAGAGCCCAACCAGCATCCCTGGTTTCCCCTGACTTGCCTCCATAGATGATTCGGAGGAACAGGCCAGCTGTGGCATTCCCCTTGCCTTTGCATTCTGCAGGTCCCCTCTCCCAGCTTCTACCCATGCAGCAGGAGGTGTTGGGCGGGACCAGTGGTGTGGCCATTTGGCACTCCTCACTGCTACAGCTGATGCAGCAGAAAGAGCAGAGAAAACAGCCCTGGAAGTCTCCCTCCCATCTTCAGTGGTGTCAGATGCAGAGAAGAGGGGGACTGAAGTGCCTGAGAGATCCCCTGTGAGGGGTATCTGGGTTTGGGGCCACTGTTGAGACAGTTCAGTGCCACTGGTCCCTGCTCTGAGGTGAGGCTGAGAGTCTCCTCCAACAGCTCAGCCTGGACCCGCACCCAGTGATCCTGTAGGAGGAGTTCCAGGAGCCCGGAGCAGGAGGCTCTATTGTACACTCCCATGGTATTACTGAGAGCCGCAAAGTGGACACTTCTTGCCAGAGACTCCGCTGACTGCTGCTACCATACCACTCAGTGACCACACTACCACTGTCTACTGCCCTGTCATTTCAGCACATACTACCCACATATATATACAGCTATCACAGCGAGCACTCTCTGTAAATCTTGTCCCCGTACTCTCATTCTTCTCTGAATGGAAAAAAAGCATACAAAATTATGTGTGTAAATAAATAATGATAATTAAAGATAAAATAGTTAGATTGGGGCTTGATTGAGGTTAGTGTCAGTGTCAGTCTTAAGGTCAGGGACAAAGATTGGTGTCTGTGGTCAAAGGCCAGGATCACTGTGTTTAACCTCTTCTGGACCAGAATGTTTTACTCCCTTGATGACCAGGCTATTTTTTGTGCGTAAGTATTTGGGACTCCTGCCTTTACACGCACATGAAGTTTAATGGCATCCCAGCCTTAGTCTGTAGGGTTTAATATTGAGTTGGCCCACCCTTTGCAGCTATAACAGCTTCAACTCTTCTGGGAAGGCTGTCCACAAGGTTTAGGAGTGTGTCTATGGGAATGTTTGATCATTCTTCCAGAAGCGCATTTGTGAGGTCAGGCACTAATATTGGCAATCTAATTCCTCCCAAAGGTGTTCTATTGGGTTGAGGTCAGGACTCGGTGCATGAAAGTCAAGTTCCTCCACCTCAAACTCGCTCATCCATGTCTTTATGGACCTTGCCTTGTGCACTGGTGCGCAGTCATGTTGGAACAGGAAGGGGCCATCCCAAAACTGTTCCCAAAAAGTTGGAAGCATGAAATTGGCCAAAATGTCTTGGTATGCTGACGCCTTAAGTGTTTCTTTCACTGGATCCAAGGGGCCAGGCCCAACTCCTGGAAAACAGCCCCACACCATAATCTCCCCTCCACCAAATAATTTGGACCAGTGCATAAAACAAGGTCAATATAGTGTATGTGGTATGACCACAATCGATAGGAGTCATATATTTTATTTGGGTGTTTTTCTTTTTTTGGCAGGGGTCATGACAATGGCAACACGTTTACAGCTAAAATGTAATCAATGATTATTTTCTTTACTATTTTGGGCCAGTTTTCCTTTATAATTAATTTAATAAATAAATAAATAAATAAATGAAGCAGAAGATACTTTGTATGCAGAAAATGTCTTTGCAAACCCAGTTATTAATATGTAAATGTAGCAGTGACACCATCACTGTGTTGAACATAGCCTGTGCAAAACTCAGAGCTGTGGGAGCGATCCAGCAGAACCAAGCTGTCTGTGGAAAAGTAGAGGGTGGATACAAGACCAGTCACTCTGCACAGGATAGGAGAGCAGTAGTAACTGATCTTTAATACAGGGAGCTCATTCACAGAGACAAAGGGGTTGATTCACTAAAGGAAAATACACTGTGCACTTTGCATATTTGCACTCTGCAAGAGCAGTTGCTCCAGAGCTTAGCAAATGAGCAAAAGCTCTGCTGACTTCCATCATCAAATCATGTGTAAGCACCAATGCAGTTTTTTTTAAATACTTTTCTTGCATGTGATTGGGTACTTTTGAAAAGTGAAGCTTTCTCTCATTTACTAAGCTCTGGAGCAACTGCACTTACACAGTGGATCTGCTTTTAGTAAATTAACCTCAAAGTTTCATGTTGGATTATTGCCTGGATCCTGAAGAAATACAAAGCACAGTAAGATTTGAGTAAGCATAGATGTGCCTTTTGTCTTTTGACAATAGTTGCCAATCCTGGAGTTCAGCTTTAACCACTTCCGGACTGCCTGCCGCATATATACTGTGTCAGGGCAGCCTGGCTGCGCAAAATCACGTACATGTGGGAATTGAGTGGAGAGTAAATATCTATTGACCAAAAAACTGTCATGATCCTCTGAAAATTGAGTGCATCTAAAGAAAATCCACGTCAAACAGGGAAAACCCCACAGACGAGGAACATGGGGAATTTAGTGTGCCCAAACCATCAAAGGGATAACAAATCATAAAAAATATATACATGTTTTTGAAAACAAGATAATAAAATTGACATGTAGAGGTACAATGTATAAAAGGTGTATCACTTGACAAGGTACATCCTAAGGTATAGTGGATCGACACGTTTCTCCCACAAATAGGGCTTCCACAGGATCCGGATGTGTAGCAAACTTGTCAGTACATTTAAATGTATAAACACCCTGGATAAAAACAAAATAGGATCTCATGCATCAGGCCATAAAATCTAAAATAGTATACTGGAAAGTAATTGGTTGGTCTAAGCAGGGAAGGGAAATATATAACCCCCTATAATAGTTATTACCCAGCCAGGGATGAAAAACACTCAAATGTTAAATGTGGATAAATTCAAAGCTCAGTGAGCCAATAGCTAACAAACACAACCCAGGATCAGGCCATAAGTATATATCCAATGAAGCAAAAAATGACTTGTGTGCTGTAAAAGAAAGCTAACGTCACTGCTGCATATCAACCCACTATGTACATGATTTTGTGCAGGAGATGTTGGGGCACCACCAGAGTGCTTCTCCTGCTGTGATTGGACACAGAGGGAGACAATCAGCGGGTCCAGTGGCCGCAAAGGGGCAGAATGACAGAACAGTGGTCTGCCTATGTAAACAAGGCAGACCGCTGTTCTGTCATTGAGGAAAAGAGAGATCTTGTGTTTCAGCTAAGATGAGCCACAAGGTTGCATGAATTAACCTCTCTATTTGTTCTGGGACTGCTAGCATCCATTCACAGTTATATGTGGAGAGGGAAGATATGTTTTTTCTCCACATAGAGATTGGGTCTATTCCTTTCTGATACTGGCTGCATGGACTACCACTAGCTTGAGCTCATAATTTTACCATTATGCACCTGGAAGCAGCCTTATACCAATGAGCCAGCTTTGAAGTGTTCCTGCCCCGAACTGGCATCATTCACTACCCGCTCTTTCCCTGTTGAGACTGCTATGATAGAATTTGAGCCATCGAGACTGTCAGTTGGTGTTTACAGTGTGTGCTTGGGGCCCACGCGGACTGTGTGAGTTTTTCTATCTGATTTTTTTGAAGTCTTTGGGGGTGTTATATTTCCATTTTTCTCTTTGATTGGTTGAAATTTTTCAATAAAGGTAATTGTATCAGATACCCTGGTTGGTCCTCCGTTTACAACCGCTTTTTTAGGGTGACTTGATCCCCCTGAGTTTCCCTTATTTTGTCCAACTAAATTTACCTAACCTAGCTAGCAACCAATCTAGGAGGGTGCTAAATAAAAAAAGCTGACCATTAAAAAATTGTTAACACAAACATTCCATATTTGTTGAGACATTTAAATATTTTTAAGCAAATATGTTGCAATGTTTACACTCAAATTCATTTGAATGTTACAGTTTTCCTATGGTTTTGCGGTATACGTGTATTTAACCACTTTACTACCGCTTACGGGAATACTACTGCGGCAGAGTGGCTCGTTCCCGTCCAGTCACGTAGTATTAACGTGACTGGACTCCTCCCCTTCTGGGCGGCGCTTGCGCGCCGCCGGAGGCTCGCTCCCGCTGTTTTCATTCACAGCGGGAGTCGGGCCAGGGGAGGAGCAGCGGCGATCGCCGCTGCTCTTACCCGATCGTCGGGGATCGAGTCTGGAGATCCGCCCGCTGTGTGTAAACACAGCGGGCGGATCTCCATAGTGACAGGGAGTGACAGATCGGACTGTTCAGCATAGCTGGACATCCGATCTGTCCATGAATCACATAGTCACCTCCCCCCCTACACGTCAGTAAGCACCAGGCATACATTAACCCCTCCCTCTCCAATAAAATTAACCCCTTCCCTGCCAGTGTCATTTTTACAGTAACAGTGCATATATATAGCACTGATTACTGCAGTAATGTCACTGGTACCCCCAAAAGTGTCAAAAATGTCAGTCAGGGGTCCGGTCTGTCCGCCGCAATGTCGCAGTCCCGCAAAAAAAATCGCAGATCGCCGCCATTACGCGTTAAAAAAAAAACACCAAAAATGACAGAAATCTTTCCCTTTGTTAGTAAACGCAATAACTTTTGCGCAAACCAATCAAAATACGCTTATTGCGATTTTTTTTACCAAACATATGTAGCATAAAACAAATTGGCAAAAAACTTTTAAAAAAATTGGTTTTTACATCTTTTTTGGGGGGAATTTCATATAAAAAAATGTGAAAAATATTGTTATTTTTTCAAAATAAACGCTCTTTTTTTGTTTATAGCGCAAAAAGTAAAAATCGCACAGGTGATCAAATACCACCAAAAGAAAGCTCTGTTTGTGGGAGAAAAAGGACGTAAATTTCGTTTGGGTACGGTGTCGCACGACCGCGCAATTGTCAGTTGAAGTCGCACAGCGCCGAATCGCAAAAAGTGGCCTGGACGGAAGACAGCAAAATCCTCCGGTTGTAAAGTGGTTAAAGCTAGAGTTAATTTTTCATTTTAATTTTTCAATTCGTTTTCATCTGCTTACTAAATAGCTGTAAAGGAGTTTTGTGTTAACACAAGACACTGTCAAAAATAAACATAATTTTTAACAAAAATAGGAGATGTCTGCGGTGTCTTGCATTGCAAAAGTAAATGCGAAATAAATAATATTTTTCCCAAGGAAAATGAATCTGAGCCAAGTGATCCAGACACCGACAGACCAGAAGGGGATTTGAACTTTTATCAAACAGCTGCTACTGGGACAATTGCTTTCCCCACAGTTTGGGTATAGTGTTTCTGGCAGAATGTCTTGGAATACAGACAGTTAATTATGCAACAGTGCTTAAGTTGATAAAGTGCAATGTTAACTGTGCTGAGTGTGTGCCTATATATAGCTACATTTAAGCGAATAAGACTGCAACGTAGCTGTACACGTATGTGATTTTAATGGTGAGTCAATAGACTTGCTGCATCAAAATGATACAAAAGCTGCAAGTCTTGGCATTGTTCTGTAGGAGTTATAGAAGGATGCACAATTAGTGCACAACATCTTTTGCATTTTTTTTTAACCACTTAAGCCCCGGAAGATTTTACCCCCTTCCTGACCAGGGGGTTTTTTGCGATTTTTTACTGCGTGACTTTACCGGACAATTGCTCGGTCGTGCAACGCTGTACCTAAACGAATTTTGCGTCCTTTTTTTCCCACAAACAGATTGGTGGTATTTGATCACCTGTGCGATTTTTTGATCATGCGCTATAAACAAAAAAAGAGCGTAAATTTTGCAAAAATAACAATATTTTTCACTTTTTTTTTATATGAAATTCCCCCCCAAAAAAATGTAAAAATCTAAATTTTTTAACAGCGTATTTTGATTGATTTTCACAAAAGTTCTCGCTTTTACTAACAAAGGGAAAGATTTTTGTCATTTTTGGTGTTTTTTTTTTTAACGAGTAATGGCGGCGATCTGCGATTTTTTTGCGGTACTGCGACATTGCGGCGGACTGATCGGACCCTTGACTGACATTTTTGACACTTTTGGGGGTACCAGTGACATTACTGCAGTAATCAGTGCTATACATATGCACTGTTGCTGTAAAAATGACACTGGCAGGGAAGGGGTTAACTGTATTGGATAGGGAGGGGTTAAGTGTGTCCTAGGGGCGTGATTCTAACTGTAGTGGGACAGGTCTCCTATTGTAAAAACAGAGATCAACAGTTCTACATAGTAGAACTGTCTGATCTCCATTTTTACACAGGGGAGAATGACAGGCGGCTTGTTTACATAAGCCGCCCGCCTTTCTCCCGCTCTACCGACGATCGTAGTGTGACCGGCGGACATCGGGTCCTCTGGTGACACGCCAGGACTCCTCTGTGAACGAGCCTCAGCGGGCGCGCGCCTCAGCGGGCGCGCGCTCGCCTGCTATTGGCTACGTCACTCTGCCTGGCCGGGGCTGACTGCCGCAGTAAATATACTGTGCGCAGTCGGCAAGTGGTTAATAGAATCAGTTAGGAAAGTATAGCCAAGAGAAAATAAAATGCACTAAATGCATTTATCGATAGAAACCAGAAAGATTTATGTCTAATCAGATTACAAGTGGTAAAATTTGTGACTGTGGGTGAATAAACCTTTAAAATAACCATTATGTAGTAAAAGCTTTAAAGTCCTTATTCATTTGAACAAAACAAATCCTATATTTGAATATCAGTAAAGGGCAGATCTTTTTTACCGAAAGTTGGACGTACTGTACTAAAGGCTACACATTAAAGTGTATACAAAGCTAAAATTTCCCAGCAGCACACGAACTAAAAGATCAAGGATAGATTGTGAATGCAGGATGTCATGACCCCACCTCTGTAGCACAGTGACCAGCATTCACAGTGCCATGATGCATAGAGCAATTATAATATAATCTCATTAGAGCAGCTCTCCGCATCATGTAGGATCACACACCACAAGAAGGAGGAGGACCCAGGAAATAAGTAAAATAAGATCAAAAATTCACTTTTGCACATCTATTGTGAGCCAGGGATGTACATTCCCAAGCTAATATATATAAAAATTACTTACTACAAATATTTAGTAGAATCTAATGTTATAACTAGAGTTTAACCACTTCAATACAGGGCACTTTCACCCCCTTCCTGCCCCTTCCTGCCCAGGCCAATTTTCAGCTTTTAGGGCTGTTGCGTTTGAATGACAATTGCACGGTCATGCAACACTGTACCTAAACCAAATTTATGTCATCCCCCCCCCCCCCCAAATAGAGCTTTCTTTTGGCGGTATTTGATCACCACAAGGTTTTTTTCTTTTTTGCTAAACAAATAAAAAAAAAAAAAAGTTTTTGTTTATGTAATAAAATTTTGTAAATAAATATGTTTTTTCCTGCACTGACGAGCACTGATGAGGCCGCACTGACAGGCACTGATGAGGAGACACATATGGGGTGGCACTGATGGGGTGGCACTAATATGCAGCACTGATGGGCACTGATATGTGGCACTGATAGGTAGCACTTATATAAAGCATTGATGGGCACTGATAGGAAGCACTGATGGGCACTGATAGATGGCACTGATGGGCGGCACTGGTGGGCAATGATAGGCGGCACTTATGGGCACTAATAGGCAGCACTGATGGACACTGATAGACGAAACTGATGGGCACTGATAGGCAACACTGATGGGCACTGATAGGCGGCACTGGTGGGCAATGATGGGCACTGGTGTGTGGCACTGATAGATGGCAATTATGGGCACTGGTGGGCGGCACTGATAGATGGCAATGATAGGCAGCACTGATGAGGAGGACACTGACAGGCTCCCTGAGCACTGATTGACATCCCTGGTGGCATGGGTGGGCATCCCTGGTGGCCATGGGTGGGCAATCCCTGGTGGCTCTAGTGGCATCCCCCAAGGGTCTGCACTCAATCAATCAATCAATCAATGCTCCGATTACAAGCACAGACCCCCCCCCCCCCTGGCCAGGAGACCTGCCGAACGGCTTTCCTCTACTCGTGCTTGTTAGGCACGAACTGAAGAAAGCCGATCAACAGCACTTCCTATTTACTATGTGACGAGCTGTGATTGGACACAGCTGATAACATGGTAAAGAGCCTACATCATAGGCTCTTCACCGGGATCGGAGATGTGGTGTGTCAGAGTGATGCGAGGGCGCGCAGAGCGGCCTATACTGCTGGATGTCATATAACACCCAGTCAGGATGGGGCAACCACTTTGCGTCCGTCATTTTGCTATATGACAGGCGAGAAGTGGTTAAATAGTCATATTTTCTACATTTGCAATGGGGAACACATCTATGTGTCGCTTGCTAAGCAAAAACTAGTAAGTAAATAAACCAAGGTAAACAGCAGGAGGAAAGAAAAAAAATGAGAGCGAGAAGGGGGGAGAGGATAAAAAAAAATGGGGGGGGGGGTAACAAGGAGGAATAAGGGCCATCTGTTCTCTTTGACCTAACAGATGAGTGTCGAAACCTGGACCAAGCGGTCCAGGTATGAAAAAACTGTATTTATTTTCCCATTTCCAGTGACAAAACCATTCCAGGCCTCTAATGGAGTCTAATTCAGTACAGAAGTTGACTTCCAATGTTGGGGAATGACCGCTCTGGCTGCAGCAAGAAAGTTTCTAAACACCTCCTTTTTCTCTGACTGGAGAGGTCCAGTAATCATGGAAAGAAGGGCCACCAGGGGTTATGCATAGATAGAAGTGTCCAAAAGTTTACAATACAAATCAAATTTTTTTTTTAAAAAACGTCCGCACAGGGAGGCAATCCCACCAAATGTGGAGTATGTTTCCCTTCGAAGCATGGCGTCTCCAACATATATCAGGTATACCATGATTAAAGTGATGGAGAATGGAAGGGCACCTGTACCATCTAGGTAACAATTTAAACCCTTTTTTTGGGGGGGGTTTGTGGCTAGTGACAATTTATGGGTCAGAATAAAACATTCCATCTCTTTACATGTAACGTACATCATTACATCCCTGGCTCACAATAGATGTACAATGTGCTCCAAATACTTGTAAATGTTATAAATGTGACTTCTGTTTTATATAACTGAATTTTTTAAAAAATAAGATTGCAAGGAAAATTTCACTTTTGGTCCACTAGTCCTTTCCCAGACTTCTTTTGAAAAAACCCATCCATCCAATCCACCCAGAAACTTTAATCTTTCCTTGAGCTAGGTCTTTAATAGTCCCAAACGGCAAGACCTCACTTCTTGCTCCTTCTGTTAGCCAAAGCAAGGGCATAACTATATGTGTGATGGAGGCTCTAATTGACTGTTCAGGCAGGGGCAGCCCATCAGAGATCTCACCTTACAAATATCGAGTTCTTTACTTTGTTAAAAAGGAAATAGAAAAAAGAGGAAGCAGCTGCCAGGACTCTGGGGAATTTTGCCTAAAGAGGGACTCCTCCTTAGTTAAAATTTTGTTTTTATTTGTATTTATTTTTTATTCCTTGGTAATTGTTCCTGTGTGTAAATTAAAAAATAGATACTTTGAAGTCTATGAAATCAAATCCAGCATTGTCCTTTGCCAGCCCAACGTTCTTCCTCAGGTCTCTGCTTCCATGCAAAAAATGTAAAAAAAAAATAAAATACAGTACAAACCAAGAAAATTTTATATAATTCCTTATTCATTTACCAATGCTAGTAGCATAAATATAAAAAAAAATCAATTGTTGATTGAAAGAGTAAAGTTATGCTTTAAAGCATAACTCCACTTTTGTTGAGAAAAAACATTCCCCTCTGGGCGATCTCTGTACATTACAAGGATTTTAACTATTCCTACCTTTTGTTATTCTGAAAAATGTATTGTTTGTTCCTCTGTGCCTCTGATCTGAGTGGGTCAAATGGGAGTGGTTTAATAATTATCTATCAGCCGTGGCAGCTGCAGGGCTCTAATGAAGGAAGCTGCTGGGCCTGCATCCCTTCAGACGTGTTCCTATTGGGAGTATCTCACCAAAAGTGACATTTTTATTTCAGGGGATGCCAGAAATCTGACTTGTATCTTAGGCAGACTTTGGGGAAAATTGGTGAGCCAATCACATAAGCAGGAAATGATGTTTCTGGGGTGTGGTCAGTACACATTCTGTGTACAGAACAGCTCCAGGTAGACATATTGCATTGCATTTTCAGAAAATTACAACAGCTGCAGATTAAAAGGAAAGGTCATTTTTATTAACATTCAACTACAACATGACTTGTGTCGCAATTGTATACGCAATATTGTTTTTTCTTTATTTGCTATTTTTTTTCCCCATGAAAGTCGAGTTGCCTTTTAAGTACAGAGGTGAGGGCCTTGGAGGGACCAAACTGTCCAAGTAGATTTTTAAAATGAGGTCCAAGGTAAAGTATGTATTTTTTACTACTGATCTCCTGGTATACGGCTTTATTGTTAAATAGCTTTCAGGAATTGTCTAACTACTTAGAATATGTGAAGGAAAGAAAAAGAAAAAAGAACAGAGAGCTTAAAAAAAGTTTAAAACACCTTTACCTCTTGGATGGCATTTATTTTAAGAAGATTAATTCATTCTTCCTTTCAAAGTGCACTTGAGTTTGAAGTACGTGCATCATTTTCCCCATTGTATGAAGGCAGCATGCCTAATTAGGCAATCATGTCTAGGAGGGGCATTTTGAGCAGCTAATGAGTTGACAGAATAAGCCACAAAAGCGAATGAATCTTTTAGGAACAAAAAATGGTAAAAGAGCTATATCTGCTACAAAGAGAATCGTGTCAAAATGTGACAATATTTGTCTTTCTTACAAAATGTTTTCAGGCAAGACAAAGTGTATAGTAAATCTGACAAGTGAACAAATAATAGCCTAAGAATAAGCCTGTGATATTCAAGGAGGAGAGCTGCTGGATGCCAGAGTGTACACCCCGTAAAGACACAACAATTCATTAAATAGAAAGTGCTATATATGCAGGGACAAATCCTTTATTACATATACATTTACTATTGCCGGGAATATAACAATGTACCTGTCAAGTAGTATCTAAATAGAGTATAATATAAAGCTTTATAAATTCTGAAGTTGTATATTATATAGAAAATATAACTTTGTGTAACTCTAAGAGTCAAGTGGAAGCTTAAGAGCTTTTCTTCTTCATCTGCAACCATTCGCTTTAACCATTTTGCTAGATGAAAGCTGATGGTTGCTACAAGATTCTAGTTTTCATGTTATCACTCACCTTAAACAGACCTCTACTCTTTTTTTGTTTCTCTTCTGCAAAGGGCTAACCAGATATCTTGCTCCCGGACTACCATGCAGAGACTTGCCACTCCAAGTTTTTAAATAGTTGCTAAGAAACAGAGAAACATCTATTTTTATTGCAGCTGTAATGCTATCTCTCACCTATACAATCAATGAGTCACTC
The DNA here is from genome assembly GCF_965119305.1 of Pelophylax lessonae. Lineage (NCBI taxonomy): Eukaryota > Metazoa > Chordata > Amphibia > Anura > Ranidae > Pelophylax > Pelophylax lessonae. Next base: position 186,858,546 of record NC_138772.1, on the reverse strand, counting down.
AGATAGTTTAACCACTTAAGCCCCGGAGGATTTTCCTCCTCAAAGACCAGGGCCTATTATGCGATTCGGCACTGCGTGAATTTAACGGACAATTGCGCAGTCGTGTGACACTGTACCCAAATTAAATTGACGTCCTTTTTTCCCCACAAACAGAGCTTTCATTTGGTGGTATTTGATCACCTGTGCGATTTTTATTTTTTGCGCTATAAACAAAAAAAGAGCGTACATTTTTAAAAAAATAACAATATTTTCACATTTTTTTATATTAAATTAACCCCCAAAAAATGTAAAAATCAAATTTTTTGAACATTTTAGGCCAATTTGTTTTCTGCTACATATTTTTGGTAAAAAAAAATCGCAATAAGCATATTTTGATTGGTTTGCACAAAAATTATTGCGTTTACTAACTAAGGGAAAGATTTATGTCATTTTTATTGTTTTTTTTTTAACTAGTAATGGCGGTGATTTGCGATTTTTTTTGCGGGACTACGACATTGCGGCAGACAGATCGGACCCCTGACTAACATTTTTTATACTTTTGGGGGTACCAGGGACATTACTACAGTAATCGGTGCTATACATATGCACTTTTACTGTAAAAATGACACTGGCAGGGAAGGGGTTAACTTTATTAGTGATCAAGGGGTTAAATGTGTCCCTAGGGACGTGATTTGAACTGTAAAGGGGCGTGGCTTGTGATGTAACAACAGAGACATACGATCCTACATAGCAGGATCGTGTAGTCTCTGAAGTTACATCAGGGAGAATGACAGGCGGCTTTGTTTACATCAGCCACCTGCCTTTCTCCCTCTCCAGCGGGAGATCGTGAGTGACCGGCGGTCATCGGAGCCGCCGGTCACTCGCGCGGGGATGTGCGGGAATGAGCGGGGGTGGGAGCGCGCCTCCGGCGGCGCGCGCTCGCCCCCTAGAGACTCCCGGGCGAGCGACGTAGCCCTACATCCGTTTGCCCAGGAGAGCCAGACTGCCGCAGTAAATAGTCGTGCGGCAGTCGGCAAGTGGTTAAGAACACCCAATGCTTAAAAAAAAAAAAAAGAATACAATTTAGACAGTAAAGGCAAGTGATGGTTACAGTGATAACACAGATAACAACCAAATCAGTTTCTTTTCTTTTTTTTTTTTGGCAGAGAAAGTTACCATGAATGTATGGACTGATGTTTTTGAACGTTTCACTGTTCAGCATTCTTTCATATTATTTTTTATTTTTTTTTTGCAATCAAAGTTTATTGAATAAAGAAATAGCACAGGAACAATAGAACAGAAATAGGCAGTAAAACATTAAGTACATCTAAAACCGAAGTACAATAACAGCAGGTGTTACAGTAAATGTTACATGCAGGTACAAAGAATTGTCAAAAATGTGAATAGTACCGCAGGAAGGAGTACACTATTGTGAGATAATAGAATAATAAAACAACCAAATCAGTTTCCTTAGAAGCAGTTATTTGATATATTCTTATATATTTATTATATTATTGTATATGTTGTTGTTGTTATTATTATTTATCATATTATTATATATTATTAAGCGGTTATGTACAGTATTGTTATAGCATCGTTTAAATAGCAGGAAATGCAATAGAAAACAATTAAGTGTGTTCCAAAAATTATTGTTTAGTGTTTTACACATCTATTTTTATTGCAGCTGTAATGCTATCTCTCACCTATGCAATCAATGTCACTCAGATAGCTCAAGAAGACCTAATTCTTAAAAAAACAAAAAAACAAAACATGAATAAAATTTAGACAGTAAAGGCAAGTGATGGTTAACGCAGATAAAACCAAATCAGTTTCCTTAGAAGCAGTTATTTAATATATTCTTATATATTTATTATATTATTGTATATTTTGTTGTTGTTATTATTTATTATATTATTATATATTATTAAGTGGTTATGTACAGTATTGTTATAGCATCATTTAAATAGCAGAAAATGCAATAGAAAACAATTAAGTGTGTTCCAAAAATCATTTTTTCAGTGTTTCACATTTGTCGCAATCCATTTTTCTTTCTGCTAAAATAGGAACAGTTTACTATGCCCTAGGCTTCAGTAAAGAACAATGTCCCAAATACCAACAACCTCTGCCCTAAGTAATAGTGACAAAAATCTGTACTAAATGCACAAATTGGATCACTTCCTGGAAGAACTTTCTGCTGCTCTATTTATGTCTCATGGTATCCCTCATGGCCTGAACCAAATCCTGAGCAATCATCATACACTTAGCATTCCAACAGTTTTTTTCATGCCTGTGGTGTAAAAATTACATGCAAAACTATTTATGTATTATATATGGAAAGAAAAAAAAGCTTAACTAACCAATGAAATTATTTCACAACTGATTTGCAAAAACAGGTATGATATTTACTATAGATAGGTAATACTATATCATCATATTTACAAATAGCTTTATCATACTAAAAGCATAATGTATTATATAATAGCATATTTGGAAAGAAAAAAAATAAGCATTTGATGAACTACATATGACAATATGTACAGTATGTAAGAATCTACAGTACATATAAAGCAGCAGGACTCCAGCTAGGATTATTATTTTAGAGTACATAAGTTAGCATAATCTTTTGAGTTTGAGGTTACCTGCCCTGATTTGCAGGTCCTGGTATTATGAAACTGATGAACAGGGGGGATAAATAAACATATGCCATTAGATGTAAACATGTTAGTTGAAGAATGTCCACCCACTTAATTTCTAAAGTATTCCATAGACAAAAAGGGTCAATTGGAATTCACAAAATTGATATTCCTTTCCATAGACCTACCTTCCCATGACAAAGGCTATCCAATGTGTCTAAACGTAGTTAAATGGGCACCATGGTTAAACCAAGTGCTCTCGGTATACACAATTCAATACCAGACATTATCTGACATGCCCCCTCTTCCTCTACAATACAAGCTTGTGTGTGGACTTTTATGCTAAGGTGTGTGACTGTTACTCAGCTCTGCCAGCACAGAGCACTGGAGTTTGAGACAGGAAGTAGTACAGCATTGCATTTTCATTGAGAGAAAAGGATACGGATAAGATCTCAAATTTAAGGCTTTGCTAGGTAAAAAAAAAAAAAAATCTGTGACAAATATTTTGTGAATGTGATAGAACTAGAAAGAGGTAAAAAAGGTGTGAGACTTCAATTACGGTTTGATCTTTTTACTGCCACTGCTATGTCTTATGGCACAGTGTGTGTGTGCACTCCACAAGCTGACTTTTGGCTTTCTAATGAAAGCAATCTGGTGGCTGTACAGCTGCCCAATTACTTTCTGTAACCCCCAGAGTGTGCCCCCAACAAAAAGTCAGCCCCCCTGCTAATCTCCCCTAACTCGTATGAACCAAGAAGAGATGTATAAACATTGGGGTTCTACTGTCATGTTTACTGTCCCTTGCAGGCAGGGAAGAAGCTAATGGAGCACAATCTCAAAGAAAAGCATGTGAGATTTCAGAGGTCGAAAAGAACCCTGAAAAAAACTGTCCATAATATTACTTTTTGTTTCCTATGTGATATAAATAAAGTTTTAGTCGAAGTAAAAAAAAAAAAAAAAAAATATATATATATATATATATATATATATAAAAAGTTACACAAAAAAACTTAACCCCCCCCCCCCCCATTGTTGTTTTTACCTCCCTGTCCCCTTGTACCTATACACAAAAAAGTAAACACACCCATCAGTGGTGCCTATGTAAAAATACAATTCATGTAATACACAGGCTACATATTGGTACATGCGCACACCGCAGTGCAAGCAATAATTATTGGCCCATTATTCATAGTTATTTCTAAACGAATGACCTGTAGGGACTTTTAAAGTGTTGCTTATTATAGGGTACAAATTTATAGTTTTGTGAGTATATGATGAGTATCTGTTTACTTGGTGAAAAAAGTGTGTTGTGCATTCCATTTGTGTGCCCAAAAAAATCAACTTTAGTGTATTTTTTGCTGAAATTGTGAGTTTTATAAACTATTGCACAAATTTTGTGTGACATAAAAAACTGGAAATATTACCATTTTATTCTCCAGGGAATCTGCTTTCAGAAATATGTCATTTTTGGGAGTTTTTACTTATCTTCAGGCTTAAAATAATAAACATGTCTACAAAAAATGCAAAAAAAAAAGCTCTGGAACAAAGAATGCAAAAATGGCTCTGGCAGCAAAGGGATTGAATTCTTTATTTACTCAAAGACTCATTGAGTACACATTGGTGTTGAGTTACTAATACCGGAGAGTGTAAAATCTGGTGCAGTTCTGCATAGAAACCAATTAGCTTCCAGGTTTATCTGTGAAATGAATCCTAATTATCAAGCTAAAGTTAGAAGTTAATTGGCTACCATGCACAGCTTCACCAGATTTTGCCCTCTCCTGTTTTAGTAAATCAGTCCCATTACGTACACTACATTGTACTCATTGCAGTGCAATAAACCTCTGTCACTTCGAATAGAGCATGGTCTTACAAATATGAAACCAACTGGTACATGAAAGGGACATGTACCGTATTTTCCGGCGTATAAGACGACTGGGCGTATAAGACGACCCCCCTAATTTTAAAGTTAAAACAAAGGTTTTGGTCTATACTCGCCGTATAAGACTACCCCCCCTTCCGAAGCAGGGCAACACCATTGAAAAACATCAGATTTCTCATAGATCTCCAAGGTACCCCAAGTACTGTAATACATGTAATCTCTCATAATATCTCCAAGGTACCCTAAGTATTACCAGTAGATGTAATCTCAAGACGCTGGCTGTGCGGGAATCCTGTACTGGTATACCGTATGTACCGTAGCTCAGGCTACATACAGTATACCGCGCTGAGCCAATCACAGTGAGCGGTGTATTCTAATATTGAATGCAAAGCCTGCTCAGATTGGCAGAGTCAGAGAAGCGGGCTGATGTTACTCCGCCAATCCGAGCAGGCTTTGCATTCAATAATAGAATACATCGCTCTCCCTGATTGGCTCAGCACGGTACAATGTATGTAGCCGAAGCTACGGTACATACCGGTATACCGGTACAGGATTCCCACACAGCCAGCGTCTTGAGAGATTACATCTACCGGTAATACTTATACTTAGGTTACCTTGGAGATATTATACTCCGCGTATAAGACGACCCCCCATTTTTGGGGGATTTTTTTGAGGTTCAAAAGTAGTCTGATACGCCAGAAAATACAGTACATCAACCATAAGGTTAAGCATACCAGAAAAGAGAATTTGAGAGAAATGGTTATCAATGTACATTTTTTTGCTAGTGAGTTTTCAGATTTTAGGTAATTTGGTGGGAAAATACATTTTAGATGGGTACATCTACGAAGAAAGGAAGGGTGAGGGATTCAGAGTGTAGGAATAAGGTGAGGTGGGCAATGGGATAGGAAATGGGTAGATTTCTTTCATCTTCCATACTTGTCTCTTATTCAGGGCCTGTCTCTGCTCTATTTGGACTATTGAGGTTCATTGTGAAGAAGTATGGAATAGAAGGATCTAACACCCTGATGTTTTAGTGATTTCAGTCCAATATTACCAGGTTCGCTGAATCTATCATAGATGTTTTTGCCAGATGTCTTCCATTCTTTTGATGTCAATTACTTTGATTTACAATTACTTTGCCACTGGAGGTTTTCAGATTGCAGCTTCTGGCAGTTTTGAATCGGCGGGGTAGGATGGATTTCATCTACCTTTGAGAGACTGTGTTATGGTTTAGTAAGTAGAAGGCTCAACTCATCCAGGAATGTATGGTCTGTGAAATGCTGTGTGATATGGCACACTTCTCTACCTACAAAAAGAATGTAGGGTGGGGCAAGACCAGAAAGTGTGTAATATGTCTCCTGGTGAGGCTCCACATCTCCAGCATTCGTTTGTGATAGACAGATTAGATGGTGAACAACCTGTGGGGTTCTGCATCAGCGTGTTAGGAGTTTAAGGCTCAGTTCAAACTAATGCAATGTGACTTCCAGTGTGACTATGTAGTGCTACTTGCTTGCAACTTTGATGCCACTTTAATCCGACTTCAATGTGACTTTACTCATGGAGGTCACATCAGCATTAGATAAGAAGCAATTTCTATGAGACTTTGATGGGATCAATGTTTTTTTTTAAGCCTCAATTTTGCTCCCAGGTCATCCTTGCTGCCTAAAAACCCTCCTCCTAAGCAGGTTTAATTTTGCAGATGAAAATATTTTCATTGACTAAATTAAATGGATTTTAGGCGATTAAAATACGGATAAACCCTAACAATACTGATGACACAAATAGGACTAAAACTAAAATGCCATTTTAGTCAAAAGCCTATGACTAAAACTAAATCAAAAACTAAAACGAAATCCTTCACCAGGATCCCAGAAGTTCTATGATAACAGCAGGTGCACCTGGCAGTGCCAGCTAGCTCTAAGGAAAGGGCGTTTCAGGATGGATATCTATGTGGATCGTGAACTGACACTAGGAGGATATTCCTGACTGTGCCTTCAGGATATATACCCTTATGGGCAAGTTTATTTGACCCATCTGGTAATTCAGAGGTCCTATTTCTGAGGTGAGCGACTGGATGTATCTGTGGTGGAGACTACGCACTGTGTGACCCACGAAGTGATTCATCTTTAGTCACATCTTCACGCTTTCTGGAATTATTGTGCTCTCCCATCTATAAACTCTTATATTTCAATTTATATTTAGCGCTGCACTATTTGTATTTATATTGATTTGGGGTGTTATAAATTTTACCTCGAGTGTTCAACTGCTATTGTTTTATTACTAGAAATCTTCACGGATTTGTGCAGGTTTTTCTATTCATTGTGATGTGTTTTAGCACGTTTGTTGCCCATTTTGTCTAGTGACAAGCGCATGGCAAAATACAAGTCTGCTAATTGTGATTAGGGTGTCATTACCAAGTAGGGTTTATTTTTGAACTCGTGGCAACCCGCACAGAAAACTTGAGCTTTGCCACTCATTTCAGAAACGCACTGCAAACATGCATCGAGGTGGAATTTCCATGCAATCACATCTGCACATTTCTGAAGGTGCAGCAACCTGCACAAAAAATGCAAATGCTTATTGCCCTTGCGTTGCCATAATGGCATGCTAACCACAACTGCCAATTAGGCTGCATTCACATCTGTATATTTCCAAACGGGGGCAACCAACACAAAAAAATGTGCACTTTTCCATGTGTTTTGGAAAAGTGATGCGCGTTTGCAGCACATTTCGGAAACACACAGCAAAGTGCAACATGCATTTACACGTGTAAAATAAGCAAAAATTTTGAGTGGGAACATGCATTTACACTGCGTTCAGGTGTGAAGGAAATGTGTTAAGAAAGAAAAATTTTAGATAGCAAGAACGACCTGGGAGGGGAGGTGAGGGCTAAAAAAGCCATTGTTGCATAGGAAATAATTCTTATCTAATGCTGATGCAAATTTATTCGCAGATTACGGGTTAACATAAAAGTCTATGGGGCTGAAATATCACTGGAGTTGCACCAAAGCAGTGCAGGAACCTTTTCCAAAATTGATCCATGCTGAGTCACATTGATAGGGACTGGCACCATTGAAAGCAATACGATTTCCCTTGTCATGTGATTCTGCGTGACTCAAGTCACATTAGAAGTCTTACTGGTGTGAACCAGGGCTAAAACAGGGTTCTAATATTTTGTGCTAATCAAAGTTTTGTGAACAAAGAAGATTATCTTATCTCATTCCTCCACTGACAGTTGCAAGTGGAGGTCTTGATTTCATTTTACCAGGTAAAGGGATGAGAATTTAGCAGGCATGGTGATCAGTAAGCTGTACATCAGAGAGACTGTGGGGCTGATTTACTAAAGACAAATACACTGTGCACTTTGCAAAGTGCAGTTGCATACTGGAAGAGCAGTTGCTCCAAAGCTTAGTAAATGAGCAGAAGCTCTGCTGACTTTTATCATCCAATCATGTGCAGGCAAAAATGCATTTTTTTTTCCCTTGCATGTGATTGGGTTTTCTTTGCCAAGTGAAGTGTTATGTCATTTAGTAAGCTCTGGAACAAGTGCACTTGCAGAGTGCAACTGCACTTTGCAAAGTGACCAGTCTAATTGACTTTAGTAAATTAATCCGTGTGTCTGAGTGGGTTCTGTAGCTCACTTTACTTATCAAACCCAGTAAAGTGGGACAAATAAATTGCTCTGCAGGTGGTAGGGTTTTAATATAGTTTATCAAGATAAGTGATTTAGCTGATGTACTAGTAGTGAGAGTTTAGGCAGTGACAGGGCCTCTCTAACCAAGATTCAAACCAAAATGGCAAATAGTTGGCCAAGTACAACGTAGATCTGTTACTATATGTATATGAACGGTCCAAGAACAAGCTTTTGTTTTTATATCTACTTTTTTTTATATATATCTTGTACTACACAATTTCTTAAAATATAACTAAAGGCATTTTTTTTGACAGATTGGAGAGGGATTAGATCACCTGCCACATATTTATTTTGCTGTACTTATTTTTATCTGTGCTATGCTCTTGGTAGGGAAATCCTACGTCTCTATTTGTCCTGTGTTCCATTGCCTTTAGTTATGCTTTAATTATTGTTCATCTCTGGCCAAAAAGAATTCCATTCTCCTCACTTGAGTTTAGTTATTTGTCTTTTTTGTTACAGAATGTAAGTAAACATAGACATTGTCAGACTGACAGATAAATGCTTGTGGATGCACAATACCGTTTTATACGAGCTTCATGCCAATACTCCGGTTGATGTAGTTTAACATGCTCATGCTAACAAATAATCAGTCTTAATGAGAAAAAGGGCAGGAAAAGTGTCTATCTCTGTTGTATCACTTTATAAATATATCATAGCAAGAAATGAGGTAGACAAATCTCTTTACTGCTGACTTATTGATTGGGAGTGTGGGGTGAAAAAAGCCATGCTGCTTATGATCAATACTAGTAGGTTGGAGCACACGCTGCAAATGAATAACTAGGATAGATTATATATAATCCACAGAAACCATCAAAGCTTGGCACCTGCGTCCAAGCAGAGCAGGGAAGTTTTTTGCAGTTATGATACATCAAATTTGACCAGTGAACAGTATTTTAATGTTATACAGTTTGCATGTTGTCATGAAAGATTAGTATATTTTAGTTTTTTTGAGGACACATTTATTACAACTATTTTAACCATGGTTACTCAATATTCACTGGAAAAAAGAAACTGTGCCGGAGATGTAATCCGGCTGTCCACTTAGGTCCTAGGGATTGTATCACCACAAACATCGCTAAAGATGAAAAGCTGGCAGTCCTGTGAGCCAGCTAGAGATGCTTGAGGCGGAAGTGACGTCACCAGTGCGGGGCTCACTGAGCGGCAGTGCTCAACCCGTGGAGACAGGCAGGCTACACGCTCGGAGCTGACGGCTCCTTGCTTAAATGCAAGCTGGGCTGAATGGGCTGGATCACTGCTGCTGCTCCTGTGGGACTACAACGGCCAGCAGACCAGCGCAGTCAAATTGAAATATCACATAGCAGTAAAAAGTATAACGAATAGAAACTCAATGGCACTGAATAAAATTACTACAATATGCTTATATGATTGAAACAAAGGGCATAAGGTACAACAAAATTACAAATCAAACAGCCTATGTCATTGTAAAAGAGGTAAATTCTGAGAAATGGTACATAAGATCACAATTAAAATCATATAAAAAAAAGAGGAAAGAGGGAAACTGGTATAAATGATATGCAATGGCACTGTTTACATACTATACTGTTGAAACCAACCACCACCAACAACCAAAAGAGGAATATACGATGTCCAAAAATTGTATGTAAGTGACCATAAGGGTCTAGTGTGGAAAAAATTAGAATCTCACGAAAGCGGTTTGGGGCTTATAGAAAAAGGGAAAGATAAATATGGATTGAGTTTCCTCGACTCCCACCCCGCACCGGTGATGTCACTTCCGCCTCTGCGTCTCCCGCTGGTCAACGTGGAAGCACCACACAAGACTGCCAGCTTTCCATCAGCGACGTTTGGAGTGATACAGTCCTCAGGACCTCAGTGGACAGCCGGCTCACATACCATAGACAAGCCCTTCTGATGTTACCATCTTTTAAGTGTTTTTAATCCTTTGAAATAAATAAACTTTTATAATACTGAACTTAGTGGCGCCTCCCCCCTCCTTTCTTCTTACATGTGTTACAGAGCCTGAGCACTCTCAGCAGTTTTGGAGCCTTTGCAGATACATGAATTGTAATAGCATCCCAGTTTTAGTTTGTAGGGTTCAATATTGAGGTGGACAACCCTTTGCAGCTATAACAGCTTCAACTCTTCTGGGAAGGCAGTCCACAATATTGAACCCTACGAACTAAGATTGGGATGCCATTAAAGTTCATGTGTGTGTAAAGGCAGGTGTCCCAATGCTTTTGGTATTATAGTGTATTTACCTTCCTCAGAAAACAAAGGACACATTAAAAGTATGTATGCTAAGCTAAAGTCATATTTGGAGTTTGCTATTACCAAAACGGTCTGTGAGCACTTGCACTTTGAAACTGTTTAAAGGGAGCAGCATAATACAATGATAAAAAACTACTAGAGATAGGAAACACGTCTTCTTTTTATCCCAAATATGTTCAGTAAATATTTCACCTTGATGTTGTTTTCAGAAAGAAATACTTTTTTTACAAGAATATAATGTATTTTTTTTACATGATATTGACAGATATGTTTATATATGTTACCTGACTTATGATATTCAGTTAAACAGAACTATCACCATCCATCGGGATGCGAATTCCACTGCAGTGATCCTGTCATTCCATCACAGGATAAAACTAGTTGCAAGATCCCCTTAGACCTTCTATTCACTTCTTACTGGTGTCTGTGAGGCAGGGAGTTGAGCAACTGATCCCTCCCCCTCCACAACTCCTGGGGGGAAATGGACTGACCCCTTGGTGGCTCTGTCGGGCATAGCCGATACCGTGCCATATTTAGAAGATATTCTTGGTGTATGTGGCTATTCATAATGTACTGCTTAATGGTGAAGATTTTTACAAGTATTCTAAATGCTGTCCCCTGTGCTTCTCCTGTGGAAGCGAGCTTTGATCTTGCGAAACGCGTAGAGATTAAATCAGCACTGATATCACTTTTCATGGAAGGCTTCTAGTTCACATTGCTCTTATGGTGCTTATCAATGTACTTGGATAGTTGGCAATTGTATATGACTATGTTTTTAAATGTATGTTATATTGTTATATGTATGTTATATATGTTATATTGTTGATTCGGACAAATAAACTTTTTGTACATTTTATACCTTTTTCATTTGTTTTGTGTTGGGGTGTAGCTTATTAAAATCTCTTGGGCAGAGATCTCTCTTTGTGATAATGATACAATGGTTTTATACAGTATATCTATATATATATATATATATATATATATATATATATATACATATATATATATATATATATATATATATATATATATATATATATATACATATATATATATATATATATATATATATATATATATATATATATATATATATATATATGTATATATATATATATATATATATATATATATATATATATATATACATATATATATACGTATATATGTATGTATATATATGTATATGTATATATGTATATATACATATATATATATATATGTATATATATATATATGATGTCAGCTTAAAGATGTGTTAAATTTAATATGCTGTATATAAGGTGTGAATGGCCATTGTAGAATAAAAATGTTTTAATGATATTGGTGTCTGTTCTGACACTACCTTAGGGTTCATTACTGAGTCTGTTTTAGGTGCAAATCAGCCACCACCTTGCTATTCATTCTTTCTCAACAAATGAATTAATTTGCTTTATCAATGGAACCATGGAACAGAAAGTAACATTGCTATTAAAATGTAAAATTGACCTGAAAACTCCCTAGTTTTATCTAAACCCAAGAGGAAAAATAAAACATATAGCAGATTACCATTTCTTGTATGTGGTGGCTGCATTATTTTTAACTTTTCAGGCTATTTCATCTTTATTACCCTGGGGATTCTGGCCAGTAATATACTTCCTGCCCTAGGGTGAAAACACTCACTTATTGTGCAGTATCTATGGAAAAGCAACATTCTCACCTGAGCACGGGACCACAGAACACCTTCCCCTATCATCCTCTTCACAACACGGGGGTATGTATTCTGTAGTCCACAATGGGAACTATGCTAACTGCTAAGAGTGCAGCAGAAGAAAAGCCATTCACAGGATGGATGTGCTCAGGTCACAAGACTTCTGGCAGGATCAACTTTCTTCTTCCCCATATAACAAAACACTTTCAATGATGTAATCAAAGCTGAATGGCAGGAATGTGACAAAAACAACCCTAACAGTGGCCCATTCATCCCCCTTGCTTACACTGCAAGGGTTAATTGCCTGTTCACTCCAGGGGAACAGAACAGGCAGGATTACCTTCTTTATCCCTTATTTCAACCTACTTCAGCACTTTTCCTATCTCCCTGAACTTCAGGGCCTTGCCATTAGTGCAATGCATTACTATTAACCCTGCAAAACACGTAGTGGGCATGAGCATGCAACTGCAGCCCAAAGTGCCTTAGAGAGGAGGCTGGGGGGGACCAGTCAAACGGATTGAAAGAGCCAGGAGTAAGTTAAGTATTAATTATCTGTGCACCGCTAGTCTAAACTAGCGTTTAACCATTGCAGTGTGGAAGAGCCCACTTCAAGGGGTGTTTTGTTACATTCCTGGAATTCAGCTTTAACTGACTAAAACAAGTTCATAGTTAGGGTTTACATGTTTTAAACCTATTACACTTTGCTGTATGTTGTAATTCCTTAAGATGCTCCTAGTTAGAAAGGAATTAATGCTATACCAACTATATTTACATCATGGTAAAAAAGTGTTGTTCTGTTACCAATATAGACATAAAGACATATGAGTTAATTTACTAAAGGCAAATAGGCTGTTTCCTTTGAAAAAAGAATTTTCAATTAGTAAATGCGGTAAAAATTCACTTTGTCAAGAATCCCCATTCATGGTCAAGGAAAATTTTAAAAAAAGTATTTTTGCTTGCATGTGTCTGGATGATAGAAAACAGTGATGCCTCCCTTCTTTCACAAAGCTAAATCCTTTGCAAAGTGGGCAGCCTATTTGATTTTGGTAAATCAACCCCATAATGTCCAGGAAAACTAAAATGAAAACAAATATATGCAAAGGGCAATAGCCATCAGCATCCAGAATAAATTTCTTACTGATTTTATTACTACAGTCAATTTCTCATTGGAAGCTGTTAGTTGCTGTATATTACATATACTCTGTACAGTTTTGATTAAATAATAAATAATGTCATGTGTGCCTATAGTCATAACAGACAAAGGAATTGTCCTGTCACTGCAAGAAAATGTACATGGTAATAGACATTTGAAAGCAGCCTTGTACTAAAACCCTTTTAGCCCTTTTCCAATCGCAACACTCTGGTACAGGTTATTTATGAAGGTAAAAATGTATGCATCCCCTCATAATTATGCTGGATTCCTAACTGCAGCAGCATCCACTGAAATGGGTGATTCATTGATGTTTAAGAACACAATAAATTAACAAAATGGCACATTTAGGCTTTCAAGTAACAAATTATTGTTTGCAATAACATCTGTTTTTTTTTTTTTTAAGATTTTTTTTTTCTTTCATACATAGAACAATATGGTAAAAAAAAAAAGCCTTAACAAGCCCGTAGATGTATGCTCACCCGTTTCTACGCTAAGTCAAAAAGGGGAGATTTTATCAGGCTGTACAGGCCAGAAAGGAGCACACATAGGATAATATAAAAATATCAAAATGTTATTATTTTACATATATAAAAAGTTAAATGCTATTGTGCGACTCATTAAAAGAACACCAAATACATAGCATAAATGAGTAAACAAGTGGTTACATAGCTATATAGGGAGTACTAAAGATATAAGTTCTCTTTTCCAATGCATTTGGAAAATGTATGCTTCATCAGGGCTTGAGGAACCATATAGTACTCATCAACAACAAAGAAAGTCATCATTTACAAACGTGTATCTTATATATATATATATTTATCTATATATATATATATATATATATATATATATATATATATATATATATATCTTTGTGAACATAGTCATTAAAAATGCAGTCATGCATCAACCTTTTTGGAACCCATCTCAGCACAACAACCACACATGCACAAACCCTCCCTGGGCGGGTGCTGAAGTGTAAAAGGAGAGGTTGACCGATGAGATCCTGAACATATTAAAAGAATGTATATATTCGACTGTCCCCAAATATATAATTAATTGATAAATGAGATACAATTGATGAAAATCTTACTGTAAATTGAGAGTCATGGAGGGGATATGTAAATAAATTTAATAAATTAAACTTATAATTTAACCAAATGCCGACCACCCCACGCAGATATACTGCGGCAGGGCAGCTCAGCTGCGCAAAATCATGTAGATCTACGTGATTTGGTGCACGCAGTCTCTGGGAAGCGCGAGCGTCGCCAGAGCCACGCTTCCGCTGTGTTTATACACAACAGGAGGCGGGCCACGCATTGGAAAAGAGAACTCACCCCTTTAGTATTCCCTATGTAGCTATGTAACCACTTGTTTACCAATTTATGCTATGTATTTGGTGCTCTTTTAATGGGATGCACAATACAGTCTAACTTTTTATATATGTAAATTAATAACATTTTTTATATTTTTATATTATCTTATGTGTGCTCCTTTCTGGCCTGTACAGTCTGACAAAATCTCCCCTTTTTGGTACATATGTATTCATTACAGATGATAGCCTATGAGTGCCGCAAGTTTTGCTGAAATATGCTAAGTCAGTGTTTCAGGAGCAGAACAACTATTGTCTTGCCTTTTATGCCTTCTTTGTTCTAACAGAGACATTAATTTGCATTACCAGCCATAGCCTAACGGCTATCATCAATGGCAGCCATGTTACTTCCTATGACATTAGTATTGCAGAACATTCCCTCAATGTTCTGATTGGTATTTCATATTCCTGTGGAGCAGGGTTCAGGTGAACAGCTCAGATTTGTGAAGGGGGAATCTGCCACCACCACCTTATCCGCAAATGATTGTTTATGTGTCCTATTTTTTTATTTTATTTTTTTGTCAGCCAGATAACCTAATTTTTTTTTATCTTCAGTTAGGAAAAGTTGCAGTTACTTCTTATATTTCTCTAAAAACAAAAGAATCATATACTCTTTTGGCACAGGACAATCTTTTAATGTCGTATCAACTCTAACTTTATAGTGCTTCCTCGTCACCTCTTACACCTCACAGGCATTCTGTTAACTGCAGCAATTTATCAGGCAAGTTCTCCTTCATGCACACGTCTGAACTTTTTTATAGGCCTCTGCCAGTGACCAATGTAATCCATCTCAGGATTTCATTTTACGTACACGCGCTTTGGCTGATCTGCCATTCTATTATTGCTGAAAATTACCTTTTGCATTCTCTTTTTCTAGTGTAATATGACAAAATTCAGGGCAGAACAGATAAACCCTATATTAGATGTATCATATCAACTTCCCTAGGGATTTATGGTACACCCAGCATGTAGCATGGTGTACTTGTGTTACAGTTAAAACACATCTCCAAGAAAAATGTATTTTCCTCCCACTGCTACCCCTCGCCCTGCTTCAGAGTTTTTTTTTTCATTTTTCAAACCTTGTAGTTTTACTCACCTAAATCGGCCACCTGAGTCCCTAGATAGTGCCAATTTCAGTTGCCAGGGACCAGCAACCTAACTTGGTAAATGTGCCCATGCCTGCCAGTCCTTGAGGGCCCCATTTTTCTGAAATCACCACAAAGACTTCTTCAGGACACCTAGATAACCCCGCTGCAGGACAGCCAAAAGAAAGTGTCCACATTATGCAAGATGTGAACACCTGAAGAAGGATCCCATCTCCTGTACATAGAAGAAAGAAGACCACAGGGATAAATGTGATATGACCACGAATGTGAGTTAGTAAATTGGGGATTTAGGTAGGATTTTTTTTCCCCTATGCCAGCAATTTTTTATAGGGGGTTGGGGGTGTGCGCAGGGAATAGGAAGCCCAGAGTTCAGCTGTAAAGGAACCAGTTAGGCTGCTGACAGAGTTGATTTGCTACATTGCTTTCAAGAAGTTACTAATTTTATTATATAATAAATGTGGATGAGAAGCAATGGAGCTCTGTAAGCAGAAATACACACAAACACTTGCAATTTACACAGATATAACTTTAAAGTCCGTTTGTCTGATTTGTGTAGAAACAGCTAATCCTCTCTGAGATTGCCTGCAGACAATATGTTGTCATTAACAATGCATGCTATCTAATGACACAAGATGGTCTAGATCTGCTTACTAGATGTGCTTGAATTGGCAATCAGAGGAAACACAGATGCAAACAGACCTAAAGCAGAGTGCTGGAGACTTAAAGCTCATTTTTCAAGGCACACTTTTTTTCTGTCCACAATACACTCTGTTTTCCTTGCCAGCATTTTCAATTATAGCACTTTGTTGTCCTGGGGCTTTAGAATTATTTCTAGAAAAAAACATTTATTATCTGAAGTATCTTCTGGTGTGGCAACCAGGAGAAGGGATCTGCATCCCATTAGGGCACCTTCTAGAGCCAATGGGGATTAGGAGTATGTAGAGCTGGGTGACACTGGGAGTAAGTCAGGCAACAATGGCTTGGTCACCGCAGTGCTGCCTTGTTCCTGATTGATAAATGGTTGTTAATAGGTCACTCCAGGCACAGACTGCAGGAAAAATGATATGGTATTTCCAATAGAAAGCTATGGGACTCCTATTCCTATTAGGCACCTTTTAATAATTTTCAGCACTAAGATTGTGAATCTTGCAAAAATAAATACATTTTCTTATATCATAGTTCACTACTGCGCTGGATTGAATTTTGATTTTTGCCTAGAGATGAGCTTTAAGGGGTCCTGCACAGTAGGATTATTTTGTCCACAATCACAATAGACAAGCTTCATCACTGCCAACCTAGCAATGGACTAATACATAGTAGGATAGTTGGGGGGTATAATTAAAAGTAGGAAGAAAATGTTTTGCAACTAGGTGGCAATACTATATCATGCACCTCATCCTCAAAGTATAATGTACAAGGAAACAGGTATGTGATGGGATTAAAACGAAGCCAAAAAATATATATAGAAAGCAAAACAGGTAAAATGTACATATTTTATTTAGTACATTGTTAAAAAATCTATTTGTTGATAGTAATTTGTTCACACATCCCAATTAAATAGTCACAATTACATGGTGCATAAGTGGTTATGGTATATTGTTTTATCCTGACATGTTTTGCTGATGTTGGCTTCTTCAGGGGATTTAAAGACCACTACTAGAGCCTGCCACATCGCTCACACCCCAAGAGGAGGGGGCACCTTGTGACTACAGGAAGCACAAAAAGGACCAAGATATCTATAATTGGCAGTGGATTTAACAGTAGGGTGCCTAGATGTAATATTGACTGCAAGCAGGAAAACTATTAAAACAAAGCAGCAGTACAAAGGTCGTCCTCATTGTTCCAGCCCTTTTGGTGTGGACAGTGTGGCAGGCTCGCACAGGTGGTTTATCGGTTGATTGACTAGAAGTGGTCTTCAAATCCCCTGAAGAAGCCAACATCGTGAAACATGTCTGGATAAAACAATACCCATCACATACCAGTTTCGTTGTATAATATGAACTGCATCTCATCCAAAATATGTCTTGGAATAAAAGCAAAAATTGGGGTAACACAGATTTTCTGTGGTGCAACTTAGACATATGGTATCCATAGATATACAACTAGTATACTAACCAGTTCTTACCAGTAGCTGTGAACTGGTTCATATTATAGTGGTATACGAGGGTTCTTCAAAAATGTCCCACACTTTTTTAACTCTATTATATACATAAAAGTGTGGAAACTTTTCGAAGACCCCGGGTATTTATATGTAAAATATGTTTGATTGTTTAATATTAGATATTATTATACTTGTATTGTTGCCTTTTGGATATACCAAGTGCCTCCCCTGTTCTTTCTGACAAGGAGAAAAATTTGACAAAATGCATTGAGAACTGGAAGTTTCCTCCTCTTCTTCTTTGAGATACTGGAAACTGTTTATGGATTGTAAAGACTATATGTCACTTAACACTCTTATTTAAACATATGAAGACAGGGGGAGCTTTTACAGGGGACAGTTTCAATTTATCATGTAATATAATGTGATCCAAAGCAAATCTGTGTTGCCCCAATTTTTGCTTTTATTCTAAGACTTATTTTTGATGAGGTGCAATAATACGCACCAACTATCTAACTGCCCCGATTCTATTCTGAAACCTAGCAATGGAGGTACTTATTCAAAACTTCTGGAACATTTAGGCAGAACAGCACTCTAGATCTGTCCCAAATTGCTGTGATATTGAAAATATCTTCACTACGCATTATTTGACATCCCTCTTTTAACACAGAAATTCTCTTTACACAAGCAATGCGGCTAACAAAAACTGATAGATATTTCTTTAAAAAGAAAAAAAAAAACATAAAGCATTGGAAATAAAAAACAGTTATCTGTTTATTCAGTGGCTGGCCCAAATTAAGGAAATTATACAGCATGCCTAAAACAGCAATTAAAATACCACTGGGCTCAAATTACGTTGTGCCAGTATATAAGCGTGTTTTTTAATAGATTTTGGTTGATTAGTAAGTCAGCGTGAGCTAGAGAAAATAAAAGCTATTTAGCAGTATGCTGCCCAATGCTGGGCAGTCAACCTCTTAGAGCTAAAAGTGTCCAAGACCACATCTATATTCCAGAGTGCCAGTACTAATTCAGCTTCAATCTTTTAATAGGTTACCTTGGGGATAACTGTATACAGCTCTGCTCAGCTGCAGTGGACAATGCTAGACAGCCACAATTTAGAAAATCAATGATTTTCTGTACCAAATCTTTGTATAATTTGTTTATTTCTGAAACTAACACTCTAGGTAAATAAAACAATGTTCCTTAATATACAGCTGTATATACCAATCACTTTGTTTTTAACTTGCTTTCGTTTCTTATTCTTCACAGGTAGATCAGACTAGTTGGCCCCTAAAACTAAACACAATACCTAACTGGAGACCCACAGAATTACTTCTAGTTACTATCAGTGATAATTAAGAGAATCAATGTCCTATAGCCCCATAATTCCATGCAGAGGCCATAATTGAAAGAGTTCTTTTGTTTACAATGATGAGAGGCAGATATTACAATGAGGCAAACAGGTAGTTGTAGTAACTAGGCCAACTTACTTGGCTCTTAGCTCAAAAGACACATAAAGAAAAAATATTTGGTGATATTATTTATTATTTTTATTTCAGGTACTTATATAGCGCTGTCAATTTACGCAGTGCTTTACATATACATTGTACATTCACATCAGTCCCTGCCCACAAGGAGCTTACAATCTAAGGTCCCTAACTCACATACATACACAGTAGGGCCAATTTCTTTATACAGGATCCAATTAACCTACCATCATGTCTTTGGAGTGTAGGAGGAAAACGGAGTACCAGGAGGAAACCCACGCAGGCACAGGGAAAACATGCAAACTCCAGGCAGGTAGTGTCGTGGTTGGGATTTGAACCAGAGACCCTCTTGCTGCGAGGTGGAAGTGCTAACCACTACACCACTGTGCTGCCCATATCAGTAACTACTGCTGCATAGAATTGTGTAAATCAGTTCTAGAGACAACTAACCACATCCACATCCATAAATATACTATAGAAAAATAAAAGCAGGGAAAGGACAAGGGGAGGCAAAGATTGACCTTCCCATAGCTCTCTCCAAACAATTGGACTTTGAAGGACTGCCTAAATATGCTTCCCAACAAACTAAGCAATCATAGTTTGTATTGAAGCTGTTGTAACCTCTGTCTTTATATGTACATTCTCTATATGAGATATTTTAGCTTTGTACTATGAATAAATCCATTTTTTTACTAAAATAAGTTCTTGTTGAAGTGCTCATCAATTCGTTACATCTCCACATCCTTCAAAGTCCAATTGTTTGGAGAGAGATATGGGAAGGTCAATCTTTAGCCCCCCCTTGTCCTCTTCCTGCTTTTTTATCAGTACCTACTGCCTATTAAAGGTATGTACCGTACATATTAGAAAACTATACATGGCATCTAAAACAAGCCAGTCATTAAGGGCTTGTTCATTTTTTTTTTTTTTTCTTGTTTAAATATTTTATTAAGGGAAAGAACAAAGGTTACAAAATAAAGAAGCAAAGAGGAGTCATCGCCTAGAGGAGGGGGAAGATGTAGATTGTACAGCTGCATAGTGCAATTGCAAGTGCAGTTGCATAGTGCAATGGTAGGGACGCAGCCCATTTTAGCATAACATATTTAACAAGGAGCTTGTTAATTTTAAGCAGATTTCAAATTCTTGCCCAGATTCAGGAATGAAGTAGTCCATATTAAAGTATTAAAGCAGAAGTACATTATGTGGTGAGCTCCCTAACTCATACAGTCAGCAACTTTGGTGTCCTTTACAATAAGTTCAGTAATAGATGTCCTCCTAGGACACCTAAACATCACACTGAAACCACACTTTAAAGATGAGTATACATATCTGAACATACCCTAAAAGTTCCCTCTGATTAAACCCGGTTGTGGTTGAAACATGATGAAGGCTAGCTTTAGGTGGCAGTGCGCAGTGTTCTGTCATTGCAATAAACTTTAGCAAAAGTTGAACATCTTCATTATTTGGATGGTGGATTAGAGGGGAGCAAAAGTAAACTCCAAAGGCTAGGTACCCGACCAATTGCAAGGAATTGAGAAAGGATACAGGTTGGCCCATAAGCTGTGAAATGGGTTGGATTCATATCCTAATGATTGTTTATCTGAAGTCAAAAGGGAGGTAGTGTGAATAATAAAGCTACTATAACAGAAAAAGACATACTGATTACTACTTTAAAGCCCTATTCCAGAAAATTAACAAAATTTTCATACAAAAAACAGTGACTTCCATTGCACAGCAGGATAGTCTAGAAAGAAGTGCTTGAAATCAAAACTGAGCAGTAAAGTAACTGATGCACAATTTACTGTTTACATTTCATTTTGACTGGAGTTGGGCTTTAAGATGAACGTTTAGGGTTGATTTACTAAAGATAAATAGACTGTGCCCTTTGCAAAGTGCAGTTGCCCTTTGCAAATGCAGTTGCTCTGGAGTTTAGTAAACAAGATAAGGCTTCACTTTGCAAAGAATACCCAATAACGTGCAAAGAAAAAATATACTGTATTTTCTGGCGTATAAGACTACTTTTGAACCTCAAAAAAATCCCCCAAAAATGGGGGGTCGTCTTATACGCCGAATATAATATCTCCAAGGTAACCTAAGTATAAGTATTACCAGTAGATGTAATCTCTAAAGACGCTGGCTGTGTGGAAATCCTGTACTGGTATACCGTATGTACTGTAGCTTCGGCTACATACAGTGTACCGCGCTGAGCCAATCAGGGAGAGCGATGTATTCTATTATTGAATGCAAAGCCTGCTCGGATTGGCGGAGTAACATCAGCCCGCCTCTCTGACTCTGCCAATCCGAGCAGGCTTTGCATTCAATAATATAATACATCGCTCACTGTGATTGGCTCAGATTGGCTACGGTACATACGGTATACCGGTACAGGATTCCCACACAGCCAGCGTCTTGAGATTACATCTACTGGTAATACTTAGGGTACTTTGGAGATATTATAAGAGATTACATGTATTACAGTACTAGGGTACCTTGGAGATCTATGAGAAATCTGATGTTTTTCAATGGTGTTGCCTTGCTTCGGAAGGGGGGTAGTCTTATACGGCGAGAATAGCCCAAAACCTATGTTTTAACTTGAAAATTAGGGGGGTCGTCTTATACGCCCAGTCGTCTTATACGCCGGTATATATATTTTTTTGCACATGATTAGATGTTGGAAGTCAGCAGAGCTTCTGGTCATCTACTAAGCTCTGGAGCAACTGCACTTTTAGAGTGCAACTGCACTTTGCAAAGTTCACAGTCGTTTTGCCTATAGTAAATCAACCCCTTTGAATTTGCTATCATGTCAACATAGAAGTATCCATATAATCTGTCCATCAGCTAATTAAAATGCACTACATATTTCCCAAATACATACAACCAATGCAGGTAGCTAAGCCCTCATCTCTATATGTAACCACTCCACCTTGCTACTGATGAATGCCTGCCTAGTGCACTGCAAAGACCAGTGATATTACCACTAAGGGTAAAGGTGTATTTAAAGTATAGTCTGTAGTTGACAACCAGGTTTACCTTCTCTGTGCTTTGTGGGTGGCAAGCTGGTGGCACTCAATGATGGAGCAAAGTTTGCTGATAAAGCACTTGTGAGTTTTTTGTAAAATAATTGGGGGGGATTCACAAAACCTGAATTTGGTGCAGCTGTGCATAGTAACCAATTTACTTCTAGGTTTCATTATGAAAGCCTAATTTATCGAGGTAAAGTTAGAAGCTGATTGGTTACTACGGACAGCTGCACCAGTTTCTGTGTGCTCCAGTTTTAGTTAATGCCCCCCCAATGAGTTCCTATTTGGTAGTAGTTTCTGCTAATTTGGCAATGGAACTGGTGGTTTAACTGATAAAAAGCAAAAAAAAAAAAATGCAATTGTTTAAATGATGGCAATTTTTTTCCTACAAAAAAAGACAGTTTTGGATGTGCATCAACTATTCTATTGACATTCACCTTTGTTGTGACCTTTGTTTTATAATGTACAATCACTTGTCTACTCATTATAATCAGCTTGTGTACCTGGTGTAAAGATCAATTTTTGCTTCACACTGAAGAGACTAATCTTGAAGCTGCTCAAGTTGATATATCTCTATGCCAATAATCGAGAGGTTATGTCACCTGTTCTATATATAATTTAGGAATTAATGACCCTTTCTGTCCTTAAGTAAAATACATAATGTAAGGCAATAAAGTGAAGCAACTGAACGTATCTCATTGCAGTTGAATTATAGTATTGTAATTCTCCCTCTGTTATATAAATAATGTACAGTATATATTAATGATGCATTACAATTCTATTGTAAAAGACTAAGGTGGTATTGTAGGTGATTCGTTTTTTTGTTTTTTTTTGTGTGTGATAAAGAAATAACTTATGTAAATAAACAAAGATGGTCTAGATTACATGTGTCAAACACAAGGCCCGCAGGCTGAATTCATCCCTCAGGCCATTTCATGTGGCCCTCACACCTCTCCTGCAGTGGCACCCCCACTCATTTTCGCCTCCACCTTGTAGCAGTCAGCAGCAGAGAGGACAGAATTCCCCCACCAGATCCTGTGCTTCTACATGCCGCAGTGTTGTCACATGAAACTATATAATAAAATATTTACAGAAATGTAAGGTGGTGTACTCACTTTTGTGAGATACTGTATATATATATATATATATATATATATATATATATATATATATATATATATATATATATATATATATATATACACACACACTGTTTATACATACCTTGTTCAATATTTTATAAGACAGGGTAATAAATAGATTACCCTCCTATACCATCTGGTTGGCGGTTTTGTTTTGAGACACAGTGCAAATCTTACACAGGTCATCCTATCCTTGCACTAAAATATGCTGTACTGTACTGTATTTAATATAGATAAACAGTTCAATTGAAAACTGAAAGCACCTGTCTAGCTCATAAATTTAACATAATCATGTCCTTTAAATGTAATTTATGAAGTCTTAGCATCCTGTAGTGTTAATGGCTTTATGTAATAAGCTGCCTAGGCAGTTACCTGGTTCAATTTATGTACCTGTCTGTGTATATAGGAATGGGACAAGCAAAAGTGCTGCCTAATGTCCTTCTTTAGTGGCCTTACATGTACATTTTGCACAACAGGGACACAACCCAAGGTAAATTCAACTGAAAAGCACCTTCAATAACCACATTCCAACAAGGAAACAGATATAGCAGAAGAAGAAGACAGCACTGTGCATTTTAGTGATACGACTTTAACCAGTTCCATACTGTAGGACGTCATATGACGTCCTTGACTTGAAGTGGAAATATCTGAATGATGCCTGCAGCTGCAGGCATCATTCAGATATATTTTTATTTTATTTTTCTGCTGGCAATTTCCTGCAATGTAAAACATTGTAAAAAGATCAGCCGCTTGATTGTTTTTACAGGTGCGGGAGGGGACATCCCCCCTACCACCACTCTCACCGTGCAATCGGTAAGCCAGAGAATGAATGGCGGTGACGGCCGTTTACCTTAGAGCAGACCGAGGACCAGATGATCCCCAGACATCTCTATGACTTTCAAGGGCTGGGCATGACGTTCTGGTTGAAATCCAAGGGAGAAAAAGACCGCTCCAGGTGGGCTGGGTGTCAGGTGCTGGTCGGATCCGTTGATCCAACATGACGTTCTGGTGTCACTTTTGGCGCTGGTAAATTTAAACACTGCCGTTTTATTGGCTGGAAGGCTGAGATCATATTTTTTTTTTTTTGGTTTCAGGCTTTCCAGCCTAGAGGAGAGATCTGGGGACTTATTATGACCCCAGATCTCACTGTAAAGAGGACTTTTCATGCCCTATTCCTATTGCAAGGGATGTTTAAATTCCTTGTAATAGGAATAAAAGTGATCAAAAAAAAAAATTAAAGAGTGAGAATTAAAAAAAAAAAAAATCTGCATATGTAAACAACATTCAAAACCACACATGTGAACAATAATTCTAAAACAAGACCCCCTTTGTAACCCTAAGCTGGTAACCCATAAATATTTTTCAAGCGTGGCCTATGGAGATTTTTAAGTACCGAAGTTTGGCGCCATTCCATGAGTGTGTGCAAGTTTAAAGGGTGACATGTTAGATATCTATTTACTCGGCGTAACATCATCTTTTACATTATACAAAAAAATTGGACTAACTTTAGTGTGTTTGTTTTCTTTTAATTCACAAAAGTGTTTTTTTTTTTGTTTTTTTAAATCATGTTTGAAAAATTGCTGCACAAGTACCGTGAGAGATAAAAAATTGCAACAGCTGCCATTGTATTCCCTATGGTCTTTGCTAAAAAATATATACATATATATTGTTTGGGGGTTCTGAGTAATTTTCTAGCAAAAAAATTATGACTTTTACATATAGAAGAGGAATGGCAGAATGTGCCCGGTATGGAAGCAGTTAAGCTGTGTAACTTCTGTAGAGCGTATGCTACTGCTGGCACTAAACCTTTTAACAGTAATTACGAAGATAGATTCTATTGAGAGAAACTACTTGTAAATGTAAGAGACATAAATGTGAAACAAAACCCCAGCAAAAGACACTTTTACCATTACAAATAATTAGGCATAGTATCTGTACAATCTAAGGAAATAGATGGTGTTTCCCAACTATATAAAGTTGAACTCTAAGTGGATGTTAAATAAATATTTTAATGCAGTCCTGCATTCATTGATACTTTTAAAGGCATTTTAAGGTACAAGCAGTGTAAATACCTGAATCTGACCTGGTGTTAGCCTCTTCTAGTGCAGGCACAGCAGATTTGGAGTGGAAGAGGAGGAAGCAGAGCAAGAGGCCATACAGTTCATGTGTTGACAAGAAGCATGCTAATAGGATAAGAAAGCAGAGTAGCAGAAAGATGAGCTCAACACTGTTCTGCTTCTTTTTTCACTGTCCATTCACAGGCTGGGACAGGTCCAGGACATGCTGCATTTGGAGAAGGTGGGTTGAATTATGCTGGCCATCTAGCATCAGAGGGCATCTAGTGGCAAAAAAAAAAATGATAGTAAAATCTCTAGATTGAAGGTACATTATGAAACAAAAGCTGTTTTTTAATCATACAATGGGCTATTCTTTTTATTTTATTTTTTTTTTTTTTGTTTTTTAGAAAAGGTCTTTATTGAAAGGTTTTATTGCAAAAACATTGTGCAAATAAGAGAAAATCAAAGGACAATTAGAGCAAAAAAACATGTGCTTTAGTACATAGTAAA
Source organism: Pelophylax lessonae (assembly GCF_965119305.1). Classification (NCBI taxonomy): domain Eukaryota; kingdom Metazoa; phylum Chordata; class Amphibia; order Anura; family Ranidae; genus Pelophylax; species Pelophylax lessonae. The sequence goes on along the minus strand of NC_138772.1, from coordinate 186,832,482 downwards.
ATACCCTAGTGATAGAAACAGATAACATTATAGCTTTAAAGAGGTAATGGGCTATTTATTTGTAATTTGTTACTCTGGGCTGGAGGTAAGATGGTTATACATGGATCAAAATTCTGCCCGTTCAGCAGGGACTGGCCAAATTTCAATCCACATATGGACTAGCTGGTTTTACAAGAGTCAGTCTATCGATCGACTTGTGTACAACCAGCCAGTCTGGCTCTTCCCAAATGATCAGATCTTATGGCTATAGCCAGCAACACTGATAATTGTGTTATGACTGAAGGGAAGGCCCCCGAAACGCAGAATAAAATAGCACAGTGGGAGGATTCCCCCATCCACATTGAATTTGTGTATAGGGGAATATGCTAATTTTTTTTGTTAAAAAAATAAATAAAAAATAGGATATATGGGCTGAGTGAGTTCTGCTTTAAGAGAAATGAATATAGTAAAACATGATACCAACCATAGTGAAAAATAAATTGTGGGTTTAGATACGCTTTAAACTATCTTTGCCCTTCATTATCTGATGGTACTGGCTTCTTTGAACTAGCACTGAACTTGTAAAACATATTTATATAAATTGTAGAAGCACGTTTATCCTTGTGTACTGCAAATTAACATGGGTTCGCTATTTTCTTTATATTTGTCGACAATGTATAAATAAAATAAATGGTTGGGAAATGACTTTCTACTCCAAAAGCTTACCACTATTTGGACTCTTTATTTTTCATATGCTTTTCACAGTGTTATTTTATAGCTGTCATAAATCTACTCTGACAATACACTCTTGTACCGCTGCTTTATACATATATTAGACTTGTTTATGGTAATGGGATTCTTGTGCTTTGTATCAAGTACATTAGACCATCAGTATATACAATATGCTGTATGTTGTATTAGCTAAATCCAGCTTATATTAAGGAAAACCAAGCCACTCTGTGTTGCCAAGACCATATTTACTGTATAACATACTTTTGTGATCTTATGTATTATTTATCCATAACTATGTTTTCATTATATTTTCATTCTGAGTTCATGTAGCCTTTATATATAAGTAAACAGAAGTCAAAGATCATATATGGGAAAGTACGGGAAGTCCAAGTGTTGCAGAATAATGACCTTATCCCAAGAGTACAATAAAGGTGTCAGGTATGGTGTTGTACACGCTAGGCTGTTAGGGGTGATAATATATATCTTTGCTTGTGAAAACTTCTGGTGACTGATGATCAATGGTAAATGTTATTACAAGCCTTGGAAAAACCCTCAAATGCTCAAAATAATAATTTACATCCACGTATAACACCATATAAACAGCACCTAAATGTAGGAAAAAAATATATTTATCACGTAATCAATACTGACAAATACTAATGAATGTGAAAGGAATAGTACAGAGCTGCACGTCTTCCAGCTTAGAAAAGACAAAGCCATTTTTTTTTTCTTTTTAAAACCTTCAAATGCCTTCTTTGAATTCAAGAGTTGGAATCAATGGCCCTATATAGCCCTTCAGTACCTGAAATAATTTGCAGTCACTATTTTTAATTGTATTTATTACCTCTTGTTTACCGCCCTATAGCATTTTTACTGCTACAGGGCGGCAGCTGTGGTCAAGATCCCGTATTAATATGTGATTCTGCAGTTTCACCTGCAGAGGGCATGCGCACTCTGCCAGCGGGCCGCTTCTGCTGTGATTATTCACAGCAGAAACCGATCTGCGGTTCCTGGGGACTTAAGGCGCTTTTCCACTGCATGGAACCGAATGGTTCGGCTCGCTTTTGTGCTTTTGCACTGCTGGTACCACATGGTACGGTGTAGGAACGGTTTGGTACGGTACGGCGGCGCTTTTCCACTACATGGAACCGAACGGTACGGCTCTCTAAAACAGTACCACCTCGATTGTGGTTCCAAGAGGTACCATACCGGTACCATATCCCACAATCCTTTGCATGCAGTCACTACTAGCCACTGATTGGTCAGAGAATCGTTGTTATCGCACCCACTTAACTTTATTACTACTTTAGTGGAAAAGCAAACCATACCAAACCGTACCGAACCGTTCCAACACTGTACCATGCGGTACCAGCAGTGGAAAAGCAAACCGGGCCAAGCAGGGACATGCAGGGCCTAGTAGAGCCGAGCCGGTACTTGCAGTGGAAAAGTGCCATTAATGTCTACTGGCACCTGCCGATCGTTGGTAAAACACAGGGGACTGAGATATGCCTATGTAAACAAGGCATATCTCAGTTCTAAAAGGGGGGGGGGGGGGAAGGGATGATCCTGTGTCTCTGAAAAGCAGAGACTAGAATAGATCACTTTCCCTAGTGAATGCAGCACACACAGTACACAAAAACACTGGCTATGCACACATTTAACCCTTTGATCACCCTTGATGTTTAACCGCTGCCCGGCCAGTGTCATTAGGACAGGGACAGTGCATATATTTATCACTGATCACTGTATTATTTTCAAGTGTCAAAAGTGTCAGTTAGTGTCCAATAGGTTACCGCAATATCGCAGTCCCACTATAAGTCGCTGATCACCGCCATTACTAGTATTGGATATATTTTAGAGCAGAAATTAAAAAAAATATATATTTGTTTTTCAAAATTATCAGTGTGTTTTTGTTTATAGAGCAAAAAAATTAAAAATGCAGTGGTGATCAAATTCCACATTTGTGGGAAAAAATGTCCTAGTCCTTATGGGGGTAAATCTTTTCCGCAGGTCAAGTGGTTAAAGTATGTAACTCATATAGTCAGTATTTTATTATTATTATTATTTTTTTATTATTATTAATATTGGTATTATGAAGGATTTATTTAGTGCTGACAGTTTGCAGTTTACTGACATCATGTTCAGCTACTTCCTTTTTTGACCCTATGTCATTCTTTTGGGATTTTTATCTACAGCTATTTTACAGGAATATAAAAAGTGATAGAAACATGTGCTTTGTTAAAAATATTGCTGAGATGGTTTATTCTCTACATCAGTGGTCTCCAAACTGCATCCCAGGGGCCAGATCTGGCCCTTTGCTTAGCTTTTATCCTGCCTTTGGGGCACTATTTTAATCCACTTATACCAAAAATGGGGCATAATCCCCCCCCACTGACACCAATGAAGGGGCAGAATTCCTCCCAATGACACCAAAGATGGGGCACAATTCCTCCCAATGACACCAACAACTGGGTCCAATGACACCAACAATGTAGCGCTATTCCTCCTACTGACACCAAAGAGGGGGCATTGTTTGTTCCCACTGATGTTGAGACTTTTTCTACTGTTACTGCCCCCCCCCCTTAAGTTTGAAGGACAGTAAACTGGTCCTTTATTTGGGAAAGTTTGGAGACCCTTGCTCTACATTACAGGTGGTCCCTGGGATACAAACAAGATAGGGACTGTGGGTTTATTCTTAAGTAGAATGTGTTTGTAAGTCGGAACAGGTACACAGGTACAGCCAAAATAATAATTTTTACGTTTTTTGGATAGCATAGGGAAGGGTAACACCCCTGTACCATTTGTTTTGCTGTCTGTACCCCTGTTCAGAAGATTTCACCTCACTTTCTGTCCCTATGACAATTGGATTTTGAAAATTTTGGGCTGTTGTGGACATTTCTCAAAGTGATAACGCTTCAGTGGATACACCTTTTTCCCATGAGAACTCTTACAGGAGTTAATTTCCCACCCTAGGGGGAGATTTCTCCTCACTTCCTGTTGTCTCCCTCCATTTGTAAGTAGGAGTCCTTTGTAAGTCTGAAGTTTGTAACCCGGGGACCGCCTGTACAGAAGAAAGTGTGATGCCGCTTTTTCAAAGTATGTTACTATTTTTCAGTTATGATAGCAGAAGATTATATTCTTCTACAAGCTTGGTATTGATTGCCCAGTAAACTGCATGTTACTGCATGTCTGAGGTCATATTTTATATTTAGTTAATATAGTTTATATTTTATTATTGTTTTTTCCTACACACAATTACAGTTTCTACGTGAAGCTTGTGAGTTGGCACCTTGCTGCGTGCAGAATGGGAAAAACTGAGTCTCACATAGAGTGACCCTTGTGTTTTTCTATTTCTGTGCTTTTCATTTGACAAAAGGCACATTTTCTGGCTAATATAAGGAATTTAAAACATATACAGAACTTTAGGACAATCAATAGAAGATAAAAGAGCACATCAAAGTTGCATGATTCTAAAGACAGGTACACACGGGCGGAATATCAGCCAATATCAGCTCTCTGTGTACAATAGATCAAAAACGAAGGGATTTCCAGATTTACACTCTGTGTACAATAGCCTGTCCAATAGAAGCGGGTCAAATGTCCGGTTTCTGTTGAACAGACATGATGGAAAAACAGCAGCTGAACAGCATCCGTGTGTTCTGGCAGGGGGGAAGTCCTCCTGTCAGAACACAATAGCTCAGCGGGGAAATCGCTGTACTAACATTGCATACATTGTTAACCTCCCTGGCGGTATCCCCGAGCGTGACTCGGGGTGGATTTTTTAGGTCAGGATCGGTATCCCCGAGTCACGCTCGGGGTAGATGTGCAGAGAGCGCAGCGGTGTCTCTTACCTTCTCCTGGCGATCCAGCGATGATCTCTCATTGCTGTGACCGCCAGCCGAGATCCCTGCCGCTCGTCCATCGGTGTGATGACTTCCTAGTTCCATTCCCTGCAGCAGCAATGCTGCATGGGAGCGGAACGAGGGAGGGAAATTCAATATATATATATACACACACACATATATATATATATAATATATAACGCATGAATTATAATCTAATCAATAATATAATTTTATTATATATATATTATATATTATATAATAAAATTATATTATTGATTCGATTATAATTCATGCGTTTGTGTTTCAAATTTATCACATCTGGGATGTCTACTAGACTCTTGTTTTGGTCAGTTTTACATCAGTAATTACTAAGAATTGTAGGCCTATAATACATAACGCCAAATTTCCAAGAAAAAAATTGTACCGCTTTTGGTACATAATTCCTGACATAATCATACCGCCAGGGAGGTTAAAGCAGTTGTAAACCCCTGCACTTCTTTTTTCTTTTTCTTACCTGCAAGACAAAGGCATAATGTGCTAGTATGCATCGCATACTAACACATTATGTTAAACTTACCTGAAAACGAAGCATTCCAGTGATGCGATGGCATCACTGGAGGCATTGTACATTTCTACGCAGTCTTCCTTCCTGGTTTGTGGCTCCGGCTCTGTGACTGGCTGGAGCTGCAAAAAATGTCACTCCCACGCATGCGCACGGGAGCCGCACACTGCTCTGAAGAAACGGCACGGGTGGCCGTTCCTTCAGAGCGCATGCGCCAGTGATGTAACTGGCTGCTAGCTCAGTAAATATCTCCTAAACGGTGCATGTTTAGGAGATATTTACACTACCTTTAGGTAAGCCTTATTATAGGTCTACCTATAGGTAAAACTTAAAGATGGAAGTTTACTTCCTCTTTAAGCCCACTGGGTTGAAAAAAAAAAAAAAACTGTCAGTGTGTACCGGGCTTAAGACTTCAAAATAGGCTTCATCTTTCTCTCTTCCAAGACCATGTCCCTCTACGGTATTTCACCCACTCCTAGGCTTAGACGTATAACTAAGCCCAGAAGTGGGTGAAACATGTTATAGGAATGTGGTCTGGGAGAGGAAAAAGATAAAGAATTCTTTGAAGGTTTAGAATTTGGCAGTTTTGGCGTGCTTTTCTGTTTGTTGAGAATCTATTCAGCTGAGACGGGTCTCTTTGGAGCTGCACCCATCACCCTGTGTGGAATCAACGCATAGAAAAAAACTGGAGCTTTGAGCATCATTTTTATCTTTATATATAGAACATTATTTTATGGTAGAAAAATAAAACTATATATTAAATAAACTTGCAAAAATAACACATATTTTGTATTTAAGATTTCTATACATGAAAAAAGCATAATTTTTCCAATTGAGAAAAAAAGCATGAGGAAGTCAATCAGTTGCACAATAGGGACTGACTTAGCTGATAACCTACCATGGCTACTAGTTTGTTCCTATTTAAAGATTCTTTAAATCATAAATTGCTTTTCATAAATGAATTGAATGCATGGCATTTGCCAAGGAGATGGGGTGTTTTCACTTTTCCTCACCGCCAACATTATGCTTATTGGCTCATAAATTTCTTGTGCATAAATCACAATTAATGTCTTCCATTTACTGTGCTTATTAATAAATATATTGTTAAAATAATTAAATGCACTGAAGATATTAATTAGTACACTCATTAAAATATATATGATATATATATTTTTTTCTTTTGTTTAAAGCCCTTATATAGCTATAACGATAATGTTAAAAAAAAAAAAAAAACATAGGGAACTTAAACTGTCTACGATGAAAAAATATACACATTCAGAGGATACCTTTAATAAAATATGTCAAAGCATTCAGCTTATCCAAAGACATTTACAGCTAAATTTAAAAGCAAACTATTTACTTCAACTGTGATGGCCACATTTGGTTCTGACCTATTCCCATTGTTTTCAACAGTCTTTCTTTTTAAGAAAAACCTCTGCCATTTATTGCTCTTATAATGTTCTCAAGGGCAAAAATGTAATGTTTTGCAACTTACCAATTTATAAATGAGGTGGCTTTGTTAATTTAAAATTTTCAAGCTAAGAACAATGTTATTAGGTATACCTGTCAGTGAGTCATGCATGAGTCACCACACCTAGTCTTCACCACTGCAAAGCTGATCGAGTGTCGGACTAAAGAGCTAATCCTCATTTTGTGAAGATTCACTCACAGAAAAGGAGAAGCAACATAGTGATGATGTCACCCAGCTCAGTAAATTTGTATTCAGCCATAAAAGCAACACAGCTCACCCCAGCCTGGAGATCCTTCTTCTCTGACATGTTTCACCAATATGGTCATACAAGGGTTGATTTACTAAAACGGAAGAGTGCAAAATCTGGTGCAGCTCTGCATAGAAACCAATCAGCTTTCTTTATCAAAGCTTAATTGATAAAGCTGAAGTTAGTAGATTGGCTACCATACACAACTGCACCAGATTTTGCACTCTCCAGTTTTAGGAAAATCCTCACAGAGTCTCCATGACTAAGCCCATAAAAAATGTTAAAGATGGGCATCCTCCAGATGGGGATGAGCTGTGCTTTTTTTCTGTCTGAATAAAAATATACTGAGCTAAGTGATGTAATTGCATTACATTCAATACCTGTCCATCTTGCCAGAAATACTGTGTCTTTGTAACTATCTGTGAGCTGAACTGAAACACCCAGGTCAATGGCAACCTTGGCTTCTTCCAAGAATGCAGTGGGGGCATAAGCATAGCTACCCAGTGACAGGAAGTGTGTTATTCAAAGGATCACCATAAAAAAATATTAAAAAAAGATATGTAGCAATATTTCCAGGCCTTGAGCCTGATGTGGGACTGCTATTGTTACCGGTGACACTTCCAACACATTTAAGTTGTGAACCCAGGTGTAAGAACTGAGACAATGACCATTCCGGCATCTTTGGTTTGTTTTGTTTATTGTATTTAGGGGATGGGAGAAGGGAATGAGTGGGATACTCCTATGGCTCAACTAGGTCTGTCTGGGACACTATACAGAAAAATGCCCATTGGCGCTGTCCTGACACCAGATGAATGCCGGCCAGCACTTCCTGGCGTTTGCAGATACTGTGATACTGAACTTGTGCTGAACCCTCGACTTTAACTTAACTGTTAACTCAGAAGATCCAGGACTGTAGACACTTGACTCCTGACACTGCTTTAACTCAAAAGTCACTGAATAGCTCCCTTCAGCTCTTCACTGACTGAGATAGCTCTTTGTAAATGCATGTACTTCTGCAACTCTTAACTCGGTACACTTCACACTGTACACTGATTCTTCAGGGCCCAACAGCCGGCACCCCTTTACACTTCAGGGTCCACTGACTAGGTACCCCCTTTACAGCTAGCTGACTCCTGGATCCCTGGGACATTCACTGGAGTGGTCCCCTCTACACAAGGCAGACCCCTTGGGGCAGTTCACAGTACTCATAACCTTGGCAGGCTTTCCTGGATCTGAACCCCTCTTCCTCCACTGGTCCTCGGCACACCGGATCCCCTCTGCAGCCCAGCTCAGCACTCTCTTGATTCTTAGGCAGCCACCCGAGACACCCGATCCTTCTGACAGGAGGATAGACAGCCGTACTCTCCCTCCTGGGACTCTGCTTCCCGCCAAAGATGCTGCGTCACTCGTTACCTTGAAACTTATAGCCCTTCCCAGAATCCTCTGCGGCAGAATCTGCCTTCTGGGGTAGATACAAGCCTGAATGGGTTACTGGTTGGGTTTCCTCCACTATTCAATGAGAATCCTCTCACAGAGCCAGTGGGGAGACTACCACACCTGGGAGACATGACAGCCAGCTGAAATCATGGCCCTGCTGTTAGGCAGCCAAGGCCCATTATACTTTTACCTAGCACCTACCTGCAGGGTGCTACAGATAAAAAAGAGATCAACCTCATCCAAGAACTGGTAAACTGCAATATAACACTTTTTTTTATAAATACACGAAATATTTGATCACCAAAAGTGCCTATATTGCAGTAAACCTTTCACCCAACCTCTATTTTTGGATTTGTATATACATGTGTGCATAAAAAGTCAAAGTAAAAAAGCACCATCATTTTTAACATTTGGAGTGACAAATAATTACTAAGTTGGGAGGTATGCCCTCTCATTTCCCAAGTCTCCCTATTGGCCGACGACTCACAAACTCTTAAATGACCAATAGGAAGGCTCAATCATTTTAGACATTTTACATGATTTTTCATAACCTAAATTTTAATTATCCATGCTTGTGACAGATTCACTGCTTTATGCGGGCACACATTTTTGCACACCTTCCCCACCTTTCTGTGCAACAGAATGAATATATTCCCAGCAGAAATGGCAGGTGAGTAATTCTCAGGGGTGCAGGTGTACACATTACAGCACAAGGCTGTGCGTCTGGTTGTGTATTGGCCTTGATGTGGGACTGAAAGCTCTTTTCAGGCTTGTAAATCAAATGTTTGCTGGAAGAATGCATTCTGGATTTTATTGAGGGCACTGCCTATTTACTGTTTTCATTCTTGAAAACTATAAACAAATAAATGAAAAAATAAAGAATTTGCTTCCGGATAATTCAGGCATGTTTTAAACTGATATAAGAGAAAGCAATATAAACGATAAGGAATAAGTACTGGATATTTTTATGCCTCAAATATTTTACAGTATTTCACCTTTCCAGGAATGATCATGTAAATAAAATTAAAATACAACTCCAGATTAATATTTTTAAATCTTTGATAGAGTTAGAAATAATAAACTCAGGTTTTTATTGCTATCTGTGTCTCTATTAGGGACATATTCTGTCCCTTTCTGTACTGGTGACCATTTGGCACTGAACACAATTTGGATAAATGTTTTGCAGCTGTCATTCGAAAATATGTTGAGGGTAATCCAAAAGTGCTTTACATCTGAAATAATTGTTAAACTTGTAATTTCTCCATACTTTTGAAGAGATGTACCTATTGCCTCTTGTCATGGACACAAGAACTAAAATATTTTCACACTCTACCCAAAATGAAAGAATTTTTGACTTGAGTTCTACTGTAAATCTAAGATCTCAGTATTTCTTTTTAGCACATTGTAATTACTAATTTTAAAGCGTAATTGGCAATAAATAGGACAACATGATCAAACACTAAAATTACTTTACAATATTTTCAAAAGAACTGATTCCTCTCAAAAAACCCAAAAGTATGTTTATATGGTCTTGGGGATGTGCAAGTTTTTTCTTGCACTGTCCACATTGTTTCCTGGGGACAAGGATACCTTCCATCCAAGAAGGAGAACATTACAGGGTGCCTCACTGGGTTCCTTTGGTCTACAGTGGCAATGTCATGGCATCACAATGGGAGGAAAACAACAAATCAACTGAGCAACAGAGAGCATTAAAGAGGCTGTAAACCCACGTTTTTGACATTTGACTATAGGTAAGCCTATATTAAGGCTTACCTATAGGTGCTATAAATATCTCCTAAAGTGCAAGAGATGAATCAGCGCTAATGGAATGAAATCTCTATAATTCTAAAAAAGCTAACAATGCATCATAGCCTAAAATCCTGGATAAAACCATGTGAATGAATAAGAACAGTAGAAATATTATATTTGCGTAATATCTGGTAAGTCTGGGACATGTACAACGAAATGTCCCAAAAATGACTGGAGTAATGTATCGAACAGCCAAATTATCGCATCATGTGATTACAATCGCAGACAAAAAAGGATCAAAATATTGTCAACCGCCGATTCCAGAAATTATATGAGTCAATCACATAATCGCACCATGCCTCCAATTTAAACTAATGATCACAACAATATAATCTAAAAATAAGAACTCATAAATGTGAATATTACATAAGTGATGAATCGGCATATTTCAATATTGATCTAGGTGCATAAACCAATGTGTAAATTCATAAAAATGATATAAATATATGAATGAACTATTAATAATTAAATATACTGTATGTGAACACAAAAAAATCAATATAGTTCGTATATGGAAGAAAGTGCAGGTAAGCGCTGAAAGCCCGTGATGGTGATATTTCACTTATGAACAAGGAAGCAAGGCGGCCAGACATGTCGGCCGTCCTGTTGCTGAGCGGGCGACACTGTGGGGGCTTTGTTTTTAGGTAAGCATTTCATAATGAGCTAATATGCGATGCATACTAGCTCATTATGCCTTTGTCATTACAGGGTTTTTTTTTTCTCGTTTTTTTTTATGTGCGTTTACTTCCTCTTTAAGAATGCAACACTCTCCCCCACTGAAAGAGGTCCCATGGAGGTTTACATGATAGTGCATTCAGTTTTTCTAAAATCAGAATTTTAGAAGCATTTTCAAAAGAATTAAAACAGATTAGCTAGGTTTGCCTTGAGCTTCAAAGAAAGTATGCAAATGTTTTTAGATGGCACCCAGAAGTTTAAAAACTTAAAAAAAATAGGCTTTTGAATTAAAAATAACAGTTTTCTTTTTTCTAGGATTCCAATTGTTTGATTTCTATTCTTGTTACTACTGCAATAATCATGGGTCAGCAATAACAGAACTGAAAAAAGAGTGGCATCCTGACACAGAAAAGGTTCCATGTTTGTAGAAATATTAAAATATTTGAGCAGTTTGATACCTGTAACATTTTACTGAGGTGTTATTAAAAATGATGTATGACATATTTTTGGCACACAAGTTTGATGCATGTTGTTGGTTATCCATATCTTGCTGGACTGTGCTAGTTCTAGAAAAAAAAAACTAACAGTATAAGTACATTTTTTTTTCTACAAAACACCTAGCCCCCTCTCCCAGCCTGATATTAGCTAGACCCCCACCCCTCCCCAACTCCAGTGCATACTTACCTCTCTGTGACAACCAGTGGCTTCCTGCAATGTCTACAGTTTTGATGCAGAAATCTTCCCCATTGATGCCTACAACTAAGGTGTAACTTCTCACTGACCATACTCCTACAGTATGCTTGCTAGGAGTACAGCCTTATTCAAGTCAATGAGGAGTTACTGTGAAGGTACAAGCATCACTAGAGATGTCTACACCTTCAGCATATAAACATCATGGAAAGGTAAGTAAACATAGGGAAAGGAAAGTTCTATCTAGATTTGTTTAAAGGGCGAGGGAGGGCAAGGTTGTCAGTTTTTGTGGGAAAAATGTAGTTGTTTTTCAAGGGCCAGGTCATGTTGTTATTTTTTTTTTTTTTTTATTTCAATTGGATGAATGTTGATAGGAGTGATTGTAGTGATGGGGTAGGATAGTTGCTTATTTTTAATTCCTATTTTGTAGACGAGTAAATACCATTTAGGTTGTTAAAACAAAAAAAAAAAATAAAATTGCCTAAAAGAAAAAAAAAAAAGAAGCAAGAACCTTTAACTTTGTAGTCAGGACATGTTGTTATCAATTCAGTGGGCTTGTAGAAATAATTACTGGGAAATGTTTGTGATCTGTGTTCTTCATAATTGTGCTATCAATTTTTTTCTAATGTGCTGAACGGGCAATGCTGGGTCCAGTAGAAAGATGGCAAATTGCTTAATGGGGCTGGAACTCTGTAATTATGTGAAAAATGTTGTGAATATGTATTACTTCTTCATTCTACACCAACAGAAATCTAGGAAGTAAACATCATATAACACGCTGAAGGTTGCAATCTATATAGTAATTTGTAAAATGGAGGCAAAAGAGAGAAAATTAAGTTCTTCAGTCTTTCATCATTTGGAGTTTAATTACGCTATTTACTTCAAAACATATTCAGCAGAAAAAGCCATGTATATTCAGGGTGAGTGAACACAGACCCAAAACAATATTTAAAAAGGAATTTCACTGGGCTATAAAAAAAATAAAAGCAGCTACATGTACTGCAGTTGCTAACTTAAAGCGAAAGTAAATCGATTTAACAGTTTCAAAAACAGTTACATTCCTGACACGTGCCAGAAATGTAACTGTCTCATTGGTTGTGCTCTCAACCAAACTGTCAAACCATTCAATGGCTGGTGTCATAACTGATCACATGTGGCAGCAACGTGGGCTGTAATAATGTTAAGAGTTATTGATGTGTGGACAGATCTATAGTATATATAAAAAAAATTCAGTCCTATTAAGTATGACCATCAACATATAGAGAGGTCAGAAATACCCTTGAAAAGCTCTCTCATCATTGAGTACATTATGAAGTGTGGATCTCAGCAAGGGGTCCCGGAAAAGTAAAGTCATCCAATTTACCTGAACTTTTTTTTTTTCTATTTTTGTTAAACTTAAACTTAACTTTTAAATTAACCTTTTCTGAGACACAGCCCCCCTCCTTCCTGGAGCCGCCGCTCCCAGTCTTAGTAGCAGATAGACTTAGCAATAGTATGCAATGTCAAGCTGCGGCTGCCAAAGCCAGAAGAATCTTAGCATGCATAAGGAAGGGGATGTATTCCAGAGACAAATCTATAATCCTTACACTTTATAAATCACTGGCCCGAACACATCTGGAGTATTCTGTCCAGTTCTGGTCACCAGTCCTCAGAAAGGATGTGTTGGAGCTGGAGAGAGTACAGACAAGGGCAACAAAACTTATTAGGGGATTAGAGTACCTTAAATACGAAGAACGTTTAGAAGTGCTCAATTGATTCTCCCTGGAAAAGAGACGCTTGAGAGGGGACATGATAGCAATTTACAAATACCTCAATGGTGATCAGAGCATAGAAAATAAACTATTCAGTTGCAAGGAATGCATGAGGACACAAGGCCATACAATGCGATTAGAGGAGAACCTCAGGCTATGCAGGGGGTTCTTTACAGTAAGGGCTACAAGACTGTGGAATTCTCTACCACAAATGGTAGTAACTGCGGAGAGTATGGCTACTTTTAAAAGACTTTTGGACATACATCTCAAGGATAAAAACATTCAGGGGTATAGGAAATGATCCCACCTACAAAGGTTGAACTGAATGGACTATTGTCTTTATTCGACCTCAACTACTATGTAACTATGTAAATCTACCAATATAAATATATATATATATATATATATATATATATATATATATATATATATATATATATATTTGGCAAATCTTAACACTGACAAGTAGACTTGGAAGACATGAGCAACACACTAGTATATATATACTAGTGCGTTGCTCATGTCTTCCAAGTCTACTTGTCAGTGTTCAGATTTGCCAAGTTATTTGCTTCTAGGTTTATTGTAAAACTGAACTTGACACTTTAATGTATGGGTTCAACAATTGCCTATTTTACAAGTCATACAGTATTTGTCATATTTTAATGTTGTTGTTAGATTTGCTGTAAGGGCTCTTCTAGACAGGTCTAGTTTTTCCTGTGTAGCATACATTTGATACACATGTTAAATAATGTAGATCTCTGCAACTTCCCATTAATTAAAAGCATAAGTAACCGAGAGCAAATTATAAAATGACATATAAAATGCATTATATGACAATTACACAGCACGTCTTCATTTTCTGCATCACTCCATAACATTGCTTATTAACCATTGGTCCTGACAGTAGATCTGTCATTTTTCTACTTGCCAGGCTCTGCTGTCCCACTGGAACTGCCATGCCATGTGCCTCTGGGTGGACAGGAGGGAGACCAGTGAATGTCCATTTGCTGATCTCCCCTACTTAGTAACAACCCAGAAGAGGCAATAAGGACTGTTGGCCCCCATATAATAGAAACATGTGTTCAGTGAAGAAAGAAAGGCACTTAACCATGTGGAAATTTTTTTTTAACCCCACCACCACTACCTTTACACACATACAAATGTTCACATAGGTTTTGGAGGTGCCTATATATGAAAGCAATAATTGTGCTACACATGTTACATATTATCATGCACACTGAAGTAAGAACATTCTAGACCCATTATTCATGATTAATCCTAAACTATTATCCTACAGGGGCTTTTAAAATGTCTCATAGAAGATTTGAAGCATAACTCCACTTTTGTTGAGAAAAAAACATTTCCCTCTGGGTGATCTGTGACAATTACAAGGATTTTAACAAAGGTTGTTGCAGATTTCTACCCTTTGTTATTCTGAAAAAATCCATGTTTGTTCCTCTGTTCTCCTGTGCTGAGTGGATCTAATGGGAGTGGTTTCATAATTATCTATCAGCTGTGGTGGTTGCAAAGCACTAATGAGGAACGCTGCTGGGCCTGCATCCCTATTGGGAGTATCTCACCAAAAATGATGTTTTTGTTGCAGGGGATGCCTGAAATCTGACTTGTATCTTAGTGCAGACTTCTGGGAAAATCAGTGAGCCAATCACACAAGCAGGAAATTATGTTTCTGGAGTGTGGATAGTACACATTTTGTTAACAGCCCCAGGTAGCCATATTGCAATAAGGTACATCAGAATTGCCATCTAAATCTGTATTCCCTGCAATGTTTCTATTGGATACTTGTGTTTCTTCTAACACATTTTAAGCAGTTTTACACTATGTCGGTATTGTCTGGCTTATCCCTTTATGTACAACTGTGAGGGACTCCTTGGCATCTGTATATGAGACGCTCTGACCACATTTTGGAAACACCGGGTGATCCAGGTACCTTTGGGGATTTCCAGTGTAACCAGCCTTTATGACCCATTTGCTATAGGGTAAATTGGGTCCATACCCTCCGGTGAGCGCATTCACTGTTCTTCTCTGGTGTGGGGATTTTTTTCACAGTCTACCGTCACCTATGAACTTGGGAGTTTTGCTTTTTCCACTTGGGACTTACCTCTATGAACATTTGTTCACATTTCATTAATTTTTATATGTGTATACATACAAGTTGTCACTGTTTCATTTAGCGCTGCACTTATTTTATATTTTGGATTTATACAACACTTGTCAGTTGATGTGCTAGCAGCTTACCTATTATTTTAAGTTAGCGCAGTTGGATATCTTTCATTTTCACAGCCATATTGCATTGCATTTTCAGAAAATTACAACAGCTGCAGATTGAAAAGTAAAGGTACCTTTTTTATTTCAATAATATTTATTAGCTATTAGTAAAGGTACATTTTAATAACATTCAATTACAATATGATTTGTGTCACAATTGTATACACTTTATTGTTTTTTCTTTATTTGCTGTTTTTTCCCCCCATGAAAGTGGAGTTACAATTTAAGGTACCATTTTAAGCCTTGACATGTTTGGTACCAATATACTTAGCACAACCTCATCGTTTATGCTTTCGCCAAAAAAAGGTATTTAAAATGAACTTTAGTGTAAACAAAAAACAAGAGAGAAAAGAAAAAGAAATAGAGGGAGAAAAAGAGAAAGATGAAAAAGAGAGCATAACAAAAATAAATACTGGTTTCTGAGCATGTGACCGGCCTTCTACAACCATGGCCTATACCATGGAAAGTTTGTTGTTCAGGACAGCACTGTGTTCTTTCTTTGAAGAAAGGGTTAAACCAAATAAATGAACATTGGCTGTTTTAGGCTTTCCTGGCAGGGTAATATGGTGAGTCTAAAACTATAACTGTAACTTTTGCTGGACAGCTTGGTCTACATGTAGGTGTGGATATAAATAAAAGTCTGTGAAATAACAAAGAGCTTATATATTGAATACCAGTATTATAGGTATTATCCAGTTTCAGTTACCATGATACCATATGTTTCACTATATTGGGTCTTTAAATGGAGTAGCCTGGATGATAGTTCTGTGGCTGGACTTGACCTAATTTGATTTGACACATCAACGTCCATTGAGATACATTTGCACTGCAGGCAAAGCAGAGCATGCACAGATTTTTGCTGAATGAAAAAGGTAGTGCTTTACAATAAAGCCTCAGAGCATGAGTACTGATTATGACAACATCTAGAGGTTTATTTACTAAAGGCAAAAAAACTGTTCACTTTGCAAAGAAAGTTACATTTTACAAGGGAATTATCCACAGAGCTCAGTAAATGAGGTGAAGCTCTGCAGACTTCCATCTCCATTTTTTCTTTTATTTATCTCGCATGTGATTGCATTTTTTTTGCAAAAACGTCACCTCATCTACTAAGCTCTTGTGTGAATTCCTTTTGCAAAGTGCAACTTCCCTTACAAAGTGAATAACCTATTTGCCTTTAGTAAATCAACCCCACAGTGTATTGATTGCTTTTTATGAACACACTTCCTAAGGTCTTAAATGTTATCATATGAGTGTGTGTTCATTGCTGGATCATCACAGGAGAAGTTTTCATTTTCTTCCTGTCTTTCAATCATTACCGTTCAAAAGGGTATTTTGGGAAATCCTTTATAATGAGATACATAAACAGTAAATGCCCGCTAGAGAATCCTACCCTTTCCTAAAAGAAAAAAAAAAAAAAAGTTATGGCTGAAGTTGCTCCATTAAATTAAATATTTTATACAATATGTAGAAAGTGCTTTTTCATAAAAACACAAACATGATTATTTTATTTTTAAATGTAACTCAGGTAAGTAGCAGCCTTTGCCTAGATACCAGCCTTCAGTACAACAAGTGCATTAAAGCAGAGTTCCACCCTAAAATTATACTTACCTCCATCTTCTTGCTCCGGGTCACCTGAAAAACAAATGGATAATCGCAATTTTATTTTTTTTTTAATTACCTTGTTTAGAAGAAAATATACTTACCTTACTTCCTCTTCCTCCCCTCGGCGGCCACTCGTCACTTCCTGGCTTGCAATGATTCCTGGGAGCTGAACGGCATCGCTCCCAGGAATCAATGCGCCTGCACCGGCCCCGACGTCAGTTCCGGTGCGCGCGCGTCATTCCCTTCTAAACAGCTTCTGGGCATGCCCAGAAGCTGTGCCGGGATGCCGCTGCATCACCGGAAGTGACGCCGGGGCCGGTGCAGTGCATCATGGGACCGAAGAAGACGGAAGAGGACACAGAAGAGGATCGCGCTGGCTTCAAGCTGCCCACACCTGAGATGGCAGCGCTGGACAATACTTTTTCAAGGTAAGTATTTCTTCTAAAAGGTAAGTGCAACCCGGGACAGATCAGAGTCTAGCCATTGTGGAATGCACTAGCCCTGACTGTCCCGTGGATATTTTTATTAAAAAAAACGTTCCCAGGGTGGAACTCTGCTTTAAGAGACAGTGGACCAGCACTAGGAACTAATAAGGCTTTGCTGCATTACACATGCTGACCGATGGAAAGAGCAGAGTGATGACTCATTCTCTTTCTGTTGCTCCTATATTGTCCAATCAGCAGTGTGCGGATGTATTCTTCCCCAAGCTGCGCTGTTGCTCTGGGGATCAAGTACCTGACTGTGTTTTTGGCAGATTAGCCTGTCTATTGACTACACAGTTTTACAAATCTTTTAGACGGTAGAATAGTTAAATATACCGTTTGTATTCCCATTGATTACTTTGCTGCTTTCCTGGAATAAAACCTAAATCCAGGGGTGGGTCTTCTCCTAAATAGTCTTTTTGAAGCTAATAATTTGCTTGTATTTTCCCATTTAAATGCCTTCTTGAAATCTCTCAGACATCTTTTACCTGACTTGTATGTTGCTTGACACAGTCAAAGTGTATGGCAAGTATTTACTCATTTATAAGTATTTATATTTATGTATGTTTATATAAAACCCATCATGGATCACACTGTGCAGTCGGCATGTCTGCAAATTCCGTGGAGGATTCATTTTTTTTTACAAGCCCTATATTTCACAAGTAATCATCAGTAAACCTGTCACATCTGTTTAGGGAAATGCTAACATTTGAGTTTATTTGATATCATTCAAGCATTTAATATTTGACACACCAGCAGAAAGACTAATGACCTTTTCGAGTTTTCTTGATACCTTATTATTTAAAGGCGATCAATGTGTTCCAAAGCTATAATAATGCTTTACTTTGCTACTTCCTAACAATGCCACTGAACAATATGATAAAATATGCTAGTCGTTGCAGTTTGTTATGGAATTGTGTGCAAACTTTTAACACAAAATATGAAGATTTTTTTTTTTAAATGTAGAGTTTTTTTTTTGTTTTTGCATTGCATATTTATTTTTCCTGCAGGCGGTTAGTTTAAAAACGTTGTGGCAGCTTCTTACTCATTCTCAACAATGGGGTGAGGGGGGTTCCTTCTGAGCTGAGAAGTGCTTCAGGCAATGACATGCAGGTGCCGCTCAGTCCTGCAATACTGCCTTCCTAATGGTGTGCCTTCCAGGTGTGTCTGACTTGGTGTTTGGGTTGAATGCCTGAAAAAATGGTAATTGACTGTCATTTTGCCTGAAGGGGACCACTGGGGTTGGAAGGAGGGGCAGCTGGAACATGGAGTGGGTAGGTAGGTATACAGTACATTTAAGAACAGTATTATATATGAGGTACAAATAATAATAGAGTTTTGCACTTGTGGGCCATTGGCTCATTTGGCTATGCCCTGGTCAGCAAGTGATTAAACCATGGGTCTGTTTGTTGAGCTCATTCTAATTGAATTTCAATTAGAATGTAAAGTAAAGAATATGTCACATGGTCCCACATTTGGTGCTAAATCTTGTTTTCTTTTCTTATGAATGGTTGTGATTACAACTAGCACTAACCTATTTTTAAATGGTTCCACTTAATGTCTACATATCCTTATAGGTCCTTTGACTGTGCTACGTTGTACACCCAATGTAGTGTGTTTGAAACCTCTGAAAGCAAGCTAGAGGAACCTGTAGAACTAAAGAGTGCTTATAAAGCAAGGTCCATAAAGACATGGATGAGCGTTGGAGGAACTTGACTGGCCTGCACAGAGCCCTGACCTCAACCCAACAGAACACCTTTGAGATTGAGACTGTGAGCAAGGCCTTCTGTCCAAAATCAGTGCCTGACCTCACAAATGTGCTTCTGGAAGAATGGTTAAACATTCTCATAGACACACTCCTAAACCTTGCAAGCAGCCTTCCCAGAAGAGTTGAAGCTGTTATAGCTGCAAAGAATGGGCCAATTCAGCATTTCAACCTATAAACTACGCCATTAAAAAGTTCACGTGTGTAAAGGCAGGGGTTCCAATGCTTTTGGTAATATAATGTATATCTATATATATATATCTATATATATATATATATATATATATATATATACATAAACCACTGCAACAATGCACTTGTTTAAATCTTGTTTTCTTTATTTATTACTGGTTGTGATTACACTTAGCACTAACCTCTTTTTAAATAATTCCACTTAACATCAATGTCTACATATCCTTTTAGGTCCTTTGACTGTGCTAAGTTGTGCACCCAGCGTAGTGTGTGTGAAACCCCTGTCACCAAGCTAGAGGAACCTGTAGAACTAAAGAGTGCTTTATAAAGGTCTTTTATACAGTTTCCCACATAGTTTAGTCATATTGAGAGAATCTCTCCTTCAAATATTCAAATTCCTATGTGGATGTTAAAGAACAAATGCAGGCGGTGAATAATTCTAGTTATCTGTCAATGCTAACCAGCCAAAATGAAGCTATGGGAAACCAACAAAGTCAGTTTATTGCACGGCCCTTTTAGTTTTGCATTACTAATTGCAATTAAGCTTTGCATAGTAGTTTTAGGAGAGACTGCTGATTCCCATCATATTTTGCCATACTGTAAGCCTTTTATTTAGAATAATTATGTTTGGAAATGTTTGACAGTTGGCCTGCATTTTCAAAGGCTTAAATTTAGGACCATTCAGTAGAAAACCAGTATCCATTATAAATGTGTTGTAATGCACTTTGCTGACATATACATGCTCATTTTCTAAATACTCTTGAAAACATGAAATATTATGCCTTGCGCCATGACATGCATCGTAAAATATAATTTGGAGGTCAAGAGAAAAAAAGTTTTAATTTTTAATGAGGATGTTTGTAATGCTTTCTAATTTGGAGCTGTACTTTGTATGGTGCATTGATTGAAGTAGTAATTAGAAATGGCCTGGCAAGGAAGCTAAAAACATATTAAATCTTCAAGGGTCATTTCTGAGCTACCAAAATGATTGTATGCCAAAGAGAAAGCAAGAAAAATAACTGACTAATGTAAGTGTCATCACAGAACAAGTAAAGAAGAGTGAAATGTTAACTCATATCCCTCTATTATGGGGTTTGTCTCATGCCCCCACTAGGAGTACCTTATAAAACTAGATCCTTGTATTGCTTCATAGTAGTAATGACCCTGTGCATGCACATTAAAGAAAAGTGCAGAATAAAATATTTATGTTAAGAAAATATACCATAGGAAAGAATGATGCATTTCTCACCTAAAATGGTCATCACCATAATTATTTTTAATGATAAATGCATGCATGCTAAGTAATATGCATTAGGCTCTGTTCACACTGATGCAACATATGATCTGATTTGTGAGACCTCAAGACAGATGACGTGAAATTCAATGTTTCCCTTTAAGAGCTGTCTTAACTGATACTACACAAGACTGTCCAACTTTAGAAATGGTTTCTGCACTACTTTGGTCTGACTTTGATATGACTTCAATACCACAGAGTGTAAAAAGTCACATCAAACCCATATGAAAGTCAGGCTCCAAAGTTGTACTGAAAATCACGCAACTTTGGACCTGGGTGAGTGTGAACCGAGCCTTAATTCTGAATTAGAGCACTATGAATAAAAAATTGAATTAAAAGTGGGGTTTTCTGTCAAAGTGACTTATTTTACAGAAAATAACAGCTCATCGCTAAAATGCATTAGGGGTTGGTTTACTAAAACTGGACAGTGCAAAATCTGGTGCAGCTCTGCATAAAAACCAATCAGCTTCCAAGTTTTTTATTGTCAAAGTTCAATTGAACAAGCTGAAGTTAGAAGCTGATTAGCTTCCATGCACAGCTGCACCAGATTTAACACTAAATCAACCCCAACGTTTGTCTTTATTGCCTGTCAAAGATCTTAGAACTCTTCCTGACAATGCCCTCATCTGATATTCACTTTAAAAGGCTGACACCATTCTTGTCCATGCCTCATCCATTGGATGCTGGCTCAGAGATGATACAAGCATTTAAATCCTGGTGCCTTGCAGAGTTTTTGTGTTCACAAAAGTCTGACACAAATTAACCTCTAAGAAAACGACAAGAGAAGGGCACACCGACCTTGTGCATTACCACTAAAAAGTTTATTCAAAATCAAGAAGGGTAGCATACAATATACTCACAGACATAAGATATGTATAAGCATGTAGGAAATGGGAACCGCTCGCTTCCAGAACACTTCTCTACTGCTGGATAACGTGATGGTGTCCTCAAAACCTGGTATGGCTAACGCTTTTCGAGGGAGGACCCTCTTTCACAGTGCCAAAATTGCCACTCAGTCCTCCCTCCAAACGCTTAAGCCATACCAGGTTTTGAGGACGCCATCACACTATCCAGCAGTAGAGAAGTGTTCTGGAAGTGAGCAGTTCCCATTTTCTACATGCTTGTACATATCCTATGTTTGTGAGTATATTGTACGCTGCCCTTCTTGATTTTGATAAACTTTTAGTGGTAATTCACAAGGTCGGTGCGCCCTTCTCATTTCTTGTAGTGCTTTTTGGATACCCTTGGTCCTGAGGAGGACAGCAAGACCGATTCATTTGTGCCAAAAAAACACCTAGAACATTTATCTTCTCGCATACCACTCGAGCGCAGGAGAGATACTGACTTTTGGAACAAATTAACCTCTATCCCAGCTTTGTACCTGTTGTGATGCTTCCCGTTGCCTTCACCAGAATGGTGACATAATTTGTATCTTTGCTGCATATTGTAATATCAGGAATCTATTCTTGTAGATATATACATTTACTCAAAGTTCCACTTTAAAGTGTTAAATGTTTAAGATACTTGCCAGCTTAAATACTGATTAAGAATTAGAGCATTTTGAGTTATTTTGGAAAGCACTGGGCAAAATTAAAAAAAAAAAAAATTAAAACTCGGGTTTTTTGTCTTTGTTAAATCAGAGTGTGATTATCTATAATTCAATCACAAAGCAAATTCTCATCACATGCGCGTATTGCCAGCATTGACCCTAGAAGACTACCCAAGTGTTCTAGCTGGAGAGAGAAATTCCATTTCATTGTATGCAGTATAATTAAGGAAGTTTTTCCCAAACCTGTCTTTGTTCTCCCACCTCAGCCAGAAAACTGACCACACTGGGATGGACGTGCTTTCATGCCTAGTGTGGTAAGTTTGAACTGGCAGAATCACCAGGTATTTCACACAAAGGAAGAATTACACACAGAACAACAAACAACAGATAATTACATTAACTCAAGTACATGGTACAACATACATATATAATGAATATAAAATGTTGGGTTAACCTTCTTTTTTAATGCTTTGTGGACATCCATGCAGATAGTGAAATCACTGATTGGTCCTATGAACATCTGTGAGTATGTTTGCAAAACTGATAAACCATTGCGCTAATATGGTGTGTCATGACTCATGAATAGAAAGGGACGGGAAACACAAAAAGCAATAGAAAAAAGTATTGTTGAGACTCTGCGGCTGACTCTCAGTTCTCTAAAACAAGGGCCAAAATGGCATATAGACTTTTGTTGTTTTAGTTTTGTTAATATGCATCATTTCCACCTTGTTGAACAAGACTCAACTGCTCTACCAGTTTATTTTTCAATGTAGTTTAAAAAACATTGTAATTTATGCATTGGGTACACAATTGGGGAACTATACTTTTATACTTCCTTGCTCTGCTGAACAAAGCCACAGCATGACCTACATCACATTTACTGTCACTGTTATAAATCTTTGCAATTCAGACAGGTTTGCTGTTGCGTTGAATTGTTTCTGAACAATGCAAATGGATTGCTTTGTATCCAACTGCCCAATTGCTGTATTACGAAAAAGCCAATTACATTTTACAGTATGCAATTAAGGAAATGTGCAGAGCAAAAGTGCATGGAAAATAGAATGATTTTGGCCCACCAGAATTGTATTATCAAAAAAATACGTAGGGAGATCGTGTTATAAATGGGCTGGCAAATTGTTACAAGGATGTGTTTAAGGTCAGCTCTCAGTAATGAAATTAGGTTTGGGCTGATTAAACCATCATGATTCAGTCAGAGAGTTCTATTTTCAACAATAATGAGATGTGTTAAATAGGAAAGAGGTAGGGGGTGGCGCTGTCTAATATTCCAAGAAAAAGGGGGTTATTT